>NC_081405.1:79925232-80242505 GCF_030272615.1 Cryptomeria japonica | reverse complement strand
GAAAAAGAAGTATTACAATTAGATCTTGAAATGACAATGTCTCTTAGAGAGACCCTCGTGAAAATAAATGAAGATCTTACAAAGGAACTTGCCAAGGCTAATGAGAAGCTTGATAAATTCAACAAGAGTTCCTCTATGCTAGATGAACATATCCAATCTCAGAGGATGAAAGGTGATGCATTTGGGTTAGGATACAATACATCGGAGAAGGGAGAACCTTCCAGTACCAAGAGCAACATGCATGAAGGTAAAACTTCTCCTAAGGCTAAGGAGCCTACTGGTAAGAAAGCTTACAAACCTGTTTGTTTTAATTGTCACAAACCAGGACACATTGCTAATGTTTGTAGAAGCAGATCTGATGCTAATACTGGTTATAGACCTAATTCTAGATATGTGCCTAGGAAATTTGAAGGTTACTGTTATACATGCAACATGTATGGGCATAGATCTATTGCATGTAGGTATGAAGCTAATTATCCAACACCTCGTATGAATCCAATAACTGATGGTGATCGGAGAAGGAATTTCATTGACTAGAGAAGCACTAATTGGCAAAGACCCTAAGCTAACCGGTATAGTCCTTATGATATGGAGAAGAGAGTCAATGTGATTTGTTCAATTTGCAACAATTTTGGACATTTGGCAATGAAATGCGTGAGAAGAATAGGTAGAGGCAATGCAGGACCTTGGAGAGCATATGGAATGACATGTTATAATTGCAACAAACCGAGACACATTGCCAAGTTTTGCAGAACACAGAAGAACCAACTAGTGAATCATCATGCAGACCGGAAAGGAAAGCAGAAAGTTAATATTGAAGAAACTAGAGTTGAGTTGAATAGAACCTGGAAGAAGAAGAGTGATGACAAACCATCTGAGGAATCATTTTCTTCACCTAATTTGGAGAATCCATCTCCGACAAACTAAGTTGTTTCTAAAACTTGGGGTGAGCTTATTGTCAAATCTTGAGTTGAACCCCTGGATGATGTACTATAAGTTAAATTTGCATATTCCGAAGCATTTTGATGTGTTTTTGGATCATAACCGGTAAATATTATTGAGTTTTTGCTACCGGTAATATGCTTTTGAGTATTTTAAGGTGTTTTAGGGTTTTGTCGGTAAATGCATTTAATGCGGTAGAGAAAGTGCAAATAAAAAGAATATTCTGAATTTCATTTGTCACTTTGAGATCTTGAGTACATTTGGCAAGTGAGCAGAGCAGAGAAATGTTTGTGCTAGTAGCATTCAAACCATTTACCAACAATCTGAAGCGATCAGAGTGAAGTTTGAATTGGTGATCGAGTATTGAAAGTTTTTTACGGTTGGAAACCCTAGTACCGAAGCAGAAGAGGTATTTATTTGAGAAATTCTACTCTTTGCTTGGTGATTTGCATATTTTAAATGGATACACTTCATCTTGTTGATGTAACTGAGAGGGAAAGACCATAATTTAAATGACATCCATACAAGTCGGAGGAAACTGACCCTGTCGGTGCCCTATTCGGTGTATCGAATGGTGTTTTGCATGTAGAAGATGTAAGATCCTTTAATCATTGCAAACTTGAAGATTTGGGAGTTGGAGTTATTCATGATCAATACAAATCTCTGTGTAATGAACAAGGAAGATTGAAAGAACAATTTAGAAGCGTAGCTGATAAAGGTTTTCATCATGCGATCAATTTCATTGATGATTTTGATGATGAGTTGATAAGATTTGTTTTGAGTCGCATCCATGATCAATTTATGTGGTTGGACAGACCACACAAAATCACTAAGGAAGCAATCCATGTTGTAACCGATTTCTGCTCAACCGGTGAGATACCATTACTTAGGTCTATACCGAAGAATGATGTTGAGAAGTTAACTGGATCAAGATGGGATAGAAGAGCCATAACTGTGAATGATATTAATGATCCCACAGTTAAATTTGCATCAATGGTAATTGGTTATATAATCTTCTATTCAAGCAGAATGAACAGTATATCGACATCAACAATTCACACTACATACCAGATGATTAAGGAAAATGTGGACTATGACTCGACTGAAGCTCCAAGGAAAAATTAGTGGCAAATTTGGAAGCAGTCATGAAGGACAAGAAGATTAGATTCAAGTTTGGACAACTTATCATGGGCTTATTCTTTTATTTCCAAAAAAACTTCCCTGGTATTGATGATGTACAATGGATAACTGGGACACATGCCCTATTGCAAATGAAGAACAACATTAAGATGTTGAATGACAAGTTTGATGATATTTCATGGGGATATTTTACGAAATTTCATAAGAAAATGCATGCTAGGGAACACATACTGACATAGGTAGTCAATCAGTATGAGGATTCTATCTATTTTATGGTAGACATAGATACATGCTTGATGGAAGCTATTATTCCCAGGACCACATGGGTAATGCCCAAGGGTTATGAAGTAGATAAAGATCTACTTGTTGCTTACGCTAATCATTTGTTATCTCAATCGGTCGATACCACTACTAAGAGGTTTGAAACTTACAAGGAGAAGTTGCTAAAAGTGCACTCTGCATTACAACAACTGATGATAGCAAAGAAAGTAAGGAAAGAGGTAGAGGCCTTTGCTGAATAGGCCAGATTCAGAAAAGAACAGATAGCTGCAGCAAGAGCCAAATATGAGGCTGAACAAGGTGGAAATTCTAGTGTACCAACAGGTACCTCCACCGGTAAAACTAGAGCAGCCAAAGTAGATGAAAAGAAGAAGGCAGAAGAACCTAAGGTGAAGCCTATTGAATCCCAAAGAGGGAAGCCTACAAAATGTCAATTTTGGAGGAAAGGTAAACTTGTTGAACCTCCTGTGTGTTCCCGCCCAAACCAAAAAAAGAAAGAAGGATCACAAACCTGTGACAGATGTAGAGACTACAAAATCAGAAGAAGATAAGAGAGCACTAAGGGCAAGTGCTAATAAGCAGAAGACTACTAGGAAAGGTAAAGCAACTAAGAGAATATTGACACTTGAAGATTCTTTTACAATAATGGCTAGGATTATTAAGGATTATGGTGTTTACAAAAGTTTAAACATACTGTTTACTCATTTGTCTGAAAGTCAACAAAGGGAGATTGAAGATGTGGTCATCTTTAGTATGAACAAGTTTAGTAGAGCGCTCATTGAATTACAAGGGCAAATTCTAGATTCTTTATATAATTTGATTGATGCAAGGTGGCAAGGGGAAATTAGCCTAGATAAAGAATTTATTGATTATACACTTAAAACACTTGCAACCGAAAGAAACTAAAGAGGAAATTGAATAGATAAAGGTTAATACAAAAGCATTGTTCAGATCAAAGAAAAGATTAACAAGAATGCTTGTTGGAGAGATCGTATCAGTTCAAAAGGAGACTGACATTTTGATGAAAAAGGCTTTAGGTCTCATCCTCGATGAAGAAGAGGAAAAAGATGAAGAAATTGAGGATAATACCCCTATAAAGCCAAAGTTAGAAGAACTTCCCGAAGGTGTAAAGATCACAGATTTTGAACCGGACAACAAGTATATGTATGATGACCCTGTTGATACTGAACCGATAGATATAACAGATGATGATACCGGTGATGTTGATAATGTTGCTAACATTGTTGACAATGTAGATGTTTTTGAAGTTGATGTACAGATGTTTGAAACTCAACAGGAATAAGAAGAAATCAAAGATGAAAAGAAAGTAGAAGACAAGTGCTCAACTGAGCAACCGGTGAATGCATAGTCAACAAAGACTTAGATTGCACTAGTCAATGTAAGTGCAGATGTAAATGTAAATGTTTATATTGAGGATAATCATAAGGATATAGTTGATAAGGAAGAGGAAGCACCAGTGAAAGAACAAACTATTGAAAATCCGTAATCGGTCAAAGACACCACTAATGAAGAGAAGACAAAAAAAGATAAGGAGGAAGAGAAAAAAATAGAGAAGGTGGAAGAGGAGAGGAGAACGAAAGAAATAAAGACAACTCCTGAGGTACCTCCTGAATCCAAACTGAAGAAAACAATAGTTGATGATGATGATGATGATGACTCTGTGAGAATAAAAGGTCCTATTAATATAGACAATTTGAGTTCTTCAGAGTTAATGGAGATTGCTACTGCAATACAATCTCATGCACAAAAGAAAAGATTGAAGGAACAACAAAGAGAAGAAAAGACTATGAGGATCGTTGTTAATATTTTGTCAAGTCTCCTACCGAAGACTGATATAGGACATTTTGCTACCCCTATTGCCAAACTTGGATAGTTAGTTGTTGATGCCGGTGAACAACTTAAAACCCTTGAAGAAGCTGCATACATTTCTGTTGAAAAGGATTACAAGAAGAAAATGGGAGAACAGTTAATGGTTGAGATAGATAAAGGCAAAGTAGCCCTAACGATGAATAAAGACTTGTTGAAGACCGGATTGGAAATCAGTTGTAATATTTAGGCTACTATCTCCCAATTTTCACTATTTTGTGCTGACTCGAGAAAGAAGGGAGCTGATATTGAGAAGGAGATACAAAAGTTAAGTGAAACATTCACACCGGTACATGACTCAGTAATCACTTTTGGTAAAAAGGTTGTTGATTTACAACACCAGTTAGAACTATATGAACATGAGCAAGTGAAACGGGTCAGATCACTGAAAGAACTCCAGACTCAACTACTTCCAAAAGTAGATATTCTTCAAAGAGCATTCAGAGAGTCAGAGGCAATTTTGGCTACTCTAGAGATGAGTATAGTTGATGATATGGAGGAGTTCGCAACACAGATAATGACACATGTTGAGACTACCGATGCTGTTAGAAATTTGGGATAATGATCTAAATAACACTTTTATCTCTATATATACATGCAGTTTTGATGACAATTTTTGATGTAATGTATGCATTTTACTTCTTTATTTGGCATTGTTGTCAAAGGGGGAGAAGAATTAGTTTAAGAGTCAGTCAAAATTTTGTATGTACTATTAAGGGGGAGTAATGATTTTGTTTTTATTACAACATGAAATTGCTAAGGGGGAGTATATGTCGTGAAGTCAAATTTTGTTTTGCACACTTGGTTGACAAAATTTTCCTAAGTGTTGCCATCAATGCCAAAGGGGGAGATTGTTGGCATTTGATCATTTGAACTAAACCGGTAATGTGTGTTTGCTTGATGCAACTAGTATATGTTTGTTGTGCACAGAGATTAGATTTATGTATGATGACTATTTTGTATGTTGTCATTGATGGCAACTATGTTTCTTTAAGTCATCTAAGTCCTACAGTTCAACCGACAAGGCTTAACTAGTTAGCAGAGACAATTTCATCAGAACCGGTAATTAGGACTTCAACCGGTAAATAGCAGACAGAGTTACAATTTGACAACCGGTACAGGAAATTAATGAAGGATGAAGTGTTGTAGACTATTAGATGAAGACATGATCATGACCGCACAAGCAAATTTGATCAAGTGAAAGAATTTTGATTAGTAGAACATAGGAGTTGATAGAAACTTAACCGATAGTGATGATAATCACTCAAATCAGTTAACCGACACAAAATTTGATGTGTTAAGTCGGTGCATGACTTATGTAAGGAGTGTATTGCATGTTTGTCCAGATTCATTAAACCTAGGAAATTGTTCTAAGGTTCTAGCCGACTTAATGATGTTTTTATAGTGCGTAGAATATAAGGGAGTATGAGCTTGAATCCGTAAGAAATCAATTAGCGATTATTGTATCTTTGATAGTGCGGTGATCAGAGAAGTTTTGAGATGAAGTCTATGTGATGTTGTAATGTTTTGAAGCGGATCTTATCAGACACTGAAGGTGTTATACCGAGATCATTTGTACTTCTTGTCTCCCTAACAGTTGCAACAAGAAAATCCTCTTACAAGGTCACTCCTAACAGGGTGCAGTCAGATCCTAACAAGTCTGTTCATTAAATCCTCTAACCAGGTGACACATTAACTTGTGTTTGCAAATCCCAGTAACATGGGTAGCTCCTAACATGGCTAGTCATCATAGGCCTTTTTGTAAAACTCTTAATCGGGCTTAGACACTTCTAATAGGGTGTGCCCCTAATCGAGTGTTGTAGACCTTAACCAGTCAGATCTCTTTACTGAAGATAGTGGATCTTGTGGGTACTAACTCCCACGGTGGTTTTTCCCATTTGGGTTTTCCACATATAAACTCTTGTGTCATGTGGTTTATGCTTTATGTTGTGATTGCATACTTGGTGTTATTTCTTACATGCCTATTGAGTTTTAAGTTGGTGTTCAAATTAATAATAAGATTTGTATTATTTTTACTATCACTGATTCACCCCCCCTCTCAGTGCCTTATAAGTTCATCAGTCACTCTTCCTATTTTTGGGTGGCTTTGCCCAAAATAGTCATGGACACATGTCATTCATTTTCTTTCTAGTTGAGCCACTTGTACTTGTCCATTTTGGAGGACAAGTGTCTCCTCTCCACCTATCCTTCCCTTCCTCATCTTGCCTATTTAATCCCCCTTATTTTAGACCAAATCATCCACCTTTTTTTAATCATACTATCATAATGCCGAAATAATCCCTCCTGGATCCACTTTTCATACATCATACCGTTACTCTGCTAGAATCATTACTCAACCATATCCATTATCATTTTTATCAAATCCATTTATCATTGCATCAATATCACGGAGCAATATCAAACATCCGAAGACATCATCGAGCATACATAAAAATCAAGGAACTATCAAATCTAAGCGGGGTTTTGGTTTGCATTTGCTATTTCATTTGAATTCCATTTTTATTTTTTTATTCTAATATTGAGGTGTATGATGTATTGTGTTTGTTTGGTTAATTAGCTTTCTTTTTAGCCCTTAGTTTAGCACACACATTTTTCATCGCACACCTCCTATAGCTACTCCCTGTTCCAATGCGTCCTTGGACAAATATTATTATGGATTTCATTACCTAGTGGCCTATAGTTGATGGGTTTTCAAACATTATGGTGGTGGTTGATTGCTTCTCTAAGTACATGATTTTTGTGCCCTACAAGCTACCATGCACTATTGAGGCCACAATAAAGCACTAGTTATAAATTCATAGTGAAATATTGGGGCATGCCCCTCAACATCATTTTTGACTATGACGTAGGTTTACATTTGATTTCTAGGTAAAGTTTTTTCAGCTCGTGGAAGCCAAGCTCCCGATGTCAACAAGTTACCATACCCACAAAGACTTTTTAGCTCACATCATTTCCTTCAAATCTTATCCAAAATGCCATTTCTCTAAAGATATGACATTCAGAAGAACCTTTATAAAGGGAAAATTTATTTAGATACATTTTGTAGTGTGGGGCATTAATTATTAGAAGGTATAATATGGGATAGAGCAAGTATTTATACTAGACATCGTTAGTTTGATGAGCATTTCATGAACTAAAAAAATCAACAATTTAATATAGTTCTAGATTTTCCTATCATAGGTTAATTTGCAAACCGAAAGAGGTTGCTTGATTATAAAGCAACAAACCAATAAGTGGCAAAGTTAAAAAAAATTAGCAGCCAAAGTATACAATCTTTTCCCCCTTGACACAAGTAACTCACAAAGAAAGATAATCTAATACCAACAATTCACAAGGGTAAATGTCCATAATAGGTTTTGAATTTCTTCTTTGCAATTCTATGTTTGAGAATAAATGTGTAGAGTTTGGAGGAAAAATATTAGAAAAATTGAGTAGATTAAAATATTTTAAAAGATGAGATGAATGAGGATTTGATATAGGTTTAATTTGAAAATAGTGCCCAAATTGTGATATAATAACAAATGTTACGTTAGAAAAGGTCATTATGTAATGCTATTTGCTAGCAAAAGGTAGTGCTACTCCAAAAGATTTCAACTGATGCAAATGTCCTAGTCCAAAGTGCACTGACAGAATGAACAATTCATAGGCTATTGTATTTATATGCATTTTAAGAAGTGATAGAGGGCGACGACAACATGGAATGTATAATTGTTAACAACAACCATGCATTAATGCAAACATCTCCTCAAAAGGCATAATGGAGCTGAGAACATAAATGCACAACACTTAAAGGATAATCAAGATATTTTCTCTCGATGCAGATTAAATGGGGAGCAATAATTCTCTCATTAAGAGATTAGATGCGAGAAGTGAGAGGCTTGTGAGTTGGTTGTATTGCAAATTTTCAAAATACATTTCGCACTCGGGATGTATGCAATTTGCCCATTGACATATCTTATATGAATGTATTTGAAAGGACAATTGTATTATCATCAAAAGTCGCTTACCAACAATCCAAATATTCTTTAATAGCTACTCCTGTCCAACATTCACAAACAAAAAGACAACGTGATATAAGTTTTCTAAGTAATTGTAGACTTGCAAGTCCACTTAAGAAACTTATTGGCTAATTAAAGACAATGTATTTTCAAGTGAAAAAAAAAGTGAAAATAAATGAAAAATAAAAATCGTTACTCTCTTTCTCCTCATAATGAATCATAATATTTGATCCGAAACTTCTAGATAAAGAGTTGGTAAAATTGATTTCAAAAACTATGCACATTTAAAATCATGAATTGTGAAAATCATATGACTACAATCTCCCCTATTGTGCTTGCGCCTCAACTACTTTGGTATCATTAGATGCTCTCCACCCATTATAAAAAAAATTAAATCAACCACGTGGGACACCCCAACGTGTCTAGCGACACCCCAACGTGTCTAGCGACACCCCAAAGTTTCTTTTTTAAAGTGGCCAATCATCGACGGCAAGCATTCAATGGCGGCCCCACCACAAATCATCCCAGCCGTCTCTACAGTTCGCTTACGTCAGCCTGTTAAACGCGCTAAACAGCACGCAAGTATATGCAAACGCGAGCACCACGTCCGTCGATTCATAGTTAGGTGCCTCACAGATGCAAGCCAGTTAACGTTGTCTGAGAAGAATTCTATGCACACGGAGTAAAACAGTGGTGGCCGCTAAAACCCTGAAGAGCGATAAAAACCCGAAGCTTTTAATGGCCGCTTAACGCATCGAAGTTCGCTTATCCAGCCGTCAAATGTACTGAAAAATTCTGCTCGGCACTTGTGGAAAGCGAAAAATAAAGAAGTCGCATCAAATATGGCGTATTCTCTGGCCACGGTTTCCCCTAATTCGTGGCAGTTGCAGCGGAAATCGGGATTGGCTCCTTTCGCTACTTTGCCGCATAGAAGCCCTGGATTTCTGTACAGTGGAATTAAGCGGGTGGGGCGCCCCATACGACCGTGCGCGATTTCTGGCAACAGTGAAGAAGAAGGAGAAGGAGGAGAACGAAAGAAGAAACCGCCTAACTTGTCATGGCTGGAGAAGGATTCAGCATCCTCCAATTCGTTTGCTGGCTGGGGCACTTCAGATCAAAAACCGCCGGGCAAAAAATTTACAGGTTAGCCCTTGTTTTTGTCTATTTTGGTCTAGATGTAACATAAATAATGAGTTATTTCATAATTCTTTCCCTCATCCTGATCTGAAACGTTGATGTGAAAAAATTCTATACAGATATTACTAGAAGCATTCCTAAATAATTTCATGGACCGTGGAAATATAATGTCTATTACAAGTAATGCGATTAGCTATTCTTTGTGTTTTTTTGTTTGGATATGAGATAGATGACGAGGTTAGAACACTTTTTGGCTTTAGATGTCCCTTCTGAGGGGTTGCTTTTCTGTCAAATTTTTTATGGATTAAATTTGGCTCTCATTTTTGCCATCCCGTAAGTCTGAGATTACGGCTTTTTTTTGGTTTAGATGCCATGGGCAAGGGATTTCTCTCTGTGAATCGTTTGGCACTGCCTGTTCATATGCTGGCTTTTCATCCTGGCCGCATTAACAGGGAGCAATGTTAATTCGCCTGAGACATGTGCCCGGCTTTCTCAACCTTGTTCATGTGTTTGCTTTTCATAGCCAAATTAATAACACGGGGAGCAATGCTAATTCGCTTGGGACTTATGCCTAGTTTTCTCTGTATGACCTGATGCCTTATCACAGGAGTGCTGCTAATTTGCGTGGGCTTGTACCCAGACTTGTCTGTGTAGCTCTTCTTATAACCCTCACATTAGGGGCAGCAATGGTATAGCACGTGGGTTGCCTCTGTATGATTCAATTTATCACTTACTCATTGTGAGCGGGAACAATGCTAGTGCTAATTTGCACCCAGACTCATCTATATAGCTTTCCTAATCACAGCCACATTAAGGGTGCAGCAGTGGTAAATTGCCTGGGCTACCTTTGTTGGGCTCACTTTCTCAGGGACACATTGTGATGGGGAGCAATGCTAGTGCTAATTCACCCACGCTTACAGCTAGACTTGTTTTAACATCCTCCTTATGACAGCCCCATTAAGGGGTTAGCAATGGTAAATCACATGGGTTGCCTCTGTATGAATCGCTTTATCATGGATGCTTTGTGATTCGGAGCAATGCTAGTGCTGTTTCACCTTTGCTTGTACACAGACTTATCTATATGGCCCTCCCTGTCACATCCATATGAAGTGGGCAGCCATGGTAAATCACCTGGGCTGCCTCCGTAATGCTCACTTTATCATAGACATATTGTAATGGGGACAATGCTAGTGCTGAAGTCACCTGGGCTTGCTCCCACACTCATCAGTATGGCTGCTTTAATAGGGCAGCAATTCATCTGGGCTTTACACCCAACCTTATCCATTTGGTTTGCCTTGTCACATCCACCTAAACTTGGTGAACATACTAATTTGCATGGGGCTTGCAACCAACTGCCTATTTGGTTCTTCTTATCGTGATTGTATCAATGTTGGGAGCTTACTAAGTCACTTTTTTTTTAATTTTCGCTTTCTTCACTTGAACCTGCTTATTTATATCTCATTGCCTTATTTGGTTCTTTTGCTTCATAAGAATGACATGGCAGATTTAATGCTTGTGGTCTCTTTGGTTGGTGTTTCTTTGCCCTAGGAATTTTTTTGCAACCAGCAAGAGCAAGTCACACATATGAAAGTTTTAATGCGTGGCATTATGTTTTTCAAATTAGTATTTTGGTGTCGGTTTTCACCTGAAGAGAAAAATGCCTAAAGCCCTTCTGTAACTTTATTTGTAATCTGTTACTTAAATCAAATCAATAGGCTACAGACATGTCTTGTAAGTGGAGTTCAGTTTAAGTAATAGCAGAGGTAATGAAGCTGGTGTGAAGGGTGCATGTGTGTTGCTTGACAGTCTCCATGGCTATAACCCTATAACAATTTTGGCACTATAGTTTTGAATTTTTTTTTAATGGTTTTGACATCCTCATATTTTTGTAAGAGTACATTTAACCATTTAGAGTACATTACAGAGAAGATCATGAGAACAATGAACTGAAACAATGATTGCGATCTTAGTTTTGACAGAGTACACCATGTTTTATGTGCGATTGGTCTCCACCTTGCCTTCTATTAATGAGTTTTAAAGAAGTGTAATGCTCTATGATGGGCAGTGTGCACAAAGGTGAGGTTGATTTGTTGTCTCTTTTGTGGAGTTGCAGGTTACTTGGCTGCAGGCGCCGCAGGACTTGTTCTTACAATTGGTTTTGCTTTTGCTTCACATTCTTTCTTCTCAAGAAGAGGTAATTTATAATTCTTAACCTTTGATTTAATGTGGTAATAAGTTTATTAAGACTCAGAAGCATGTTATCTCACTTCAGAGTTTAAATGGTCAAGCTAGTGAAATAATTTTTCATTGTGATCCTTCATTCTAAATTAGAATTGATTTCTTTTCTTTTGGTTTATGCACAAATCTTTGTAAGAGATTACAATACCTGCACTGGATGTATATCTATTTGTTGTGCTTTCTCTAGCAAATTGGATATGTTTGCCTGCTATTGAATGTCCATCTAGGCATATTATAATCTTTCTGAACACCATGCAATTTGCTTAGATGGGACAGCAACTTTTGATTCATACATTTTAGTTTATGATTTGTTGGTAAGAAATTGGTGTGTTGCCAAACATTTTTCACAGCTTAATGATGGAATTGTGAATTTATACAGCTCACAAGAACCAAATGATGGTGCCTCTTACTGTTACGCAAGAAACAATATTATCTTCTGATGATTTACACTCAGCAGTTGCTGATCATGACCGGGAACAGGGTAACCTGTTATCAGCTGATGCCTGGCAACAAAAGCAAAATGAGGAAACTGCAGGTAACTTGATAGCAGCTGATGCCCAGCAACAAAAGCAAAATGAGGAAACAGATGGGCGCACAGGAGATTCCAACAATGTGCAGGAAACTGCAGGTACAGACCAGTCTTGCCTCTCGCTTGAGGAAATAAATGGTTTGAGAACTGAAGTTGGAACTGATATAAGTCTTGCTCCTGTGACTAGTTCAACAATAAACGTTGAGCCAAAGGAACCTGAATTTGAGCCAGTGGATTTGGTACCTATTACCAATAGCAAAGATGTTTCATCTTGTCTACTGTCTGATTCCCCAGTAGTTGCCAAATGTGACTGTATAGATAACTTTGCAGCTGTGCCCCAGTCTGAACCAAATTTAGTAGTTACATCCGAGTCCACAAACAATGCACCTTCTCTTGTTGAATCTTATTCTGAAATCAAATCTGTGTACAAAACATCTGATAGTGATGCAGTTACTAGTTTGCTATATTCAGAAACTGGTGCCACAATTCAAATTGAGGATATGGACACCTCTGTTGTTTCACCTGTTACTGGACCAAACTTAATGTACTTGTATACTGATTCCCAGGGCGAGGAACCAAATTCAGAAGAGAGAGATGGTTCTATGGAAAGAAATCTAGATGTTTCAAGTGATTTTGATTACACTTTTCCTAGTGATAGTGCAATACCAGAACCCACAACTTCTACAGAACTTGGTATTTATCAAAACACTTCAGCTACTCCGTCTCATGTTCCAGAAACAGTGGAGATAAAACAATTTATTAATAATAATGAAACTCCCTTAGCATCTGAAACAGTACCAGTTATTGTGGTTACAGACTTTAGTGGATCTTTTTTAGTTCAAGAAACTAGTGCAAGTGGGCGTAATGAAAAAGATGAAGCTGTTGGTTTGGCTGACATAGAAAATATTGATTTCAATGCAACAAGAACCTCTACATTTCAACCTCTATCTTCAGAATCTGAATGTTCCTTTCCATCTCCGGGCATACCTGCTCCATCTCGTCCAGCCCTACATGTTGCTCCTGGTAAAGTGGTGGTTCCTCCAGTTGTTGACCATTTACAAGGACAAGCTTTTGCAGCTCTTCAAGCTCTAAAGGTAGTTTCCGCTTCCCAATTATTTTACCATTAACTATCTCTGAAGCTGATCAATAAACTATTATAAAAAATATATATTTTTGTAGAGATGGGTGAAATAGTTTCTTCTTACTAATTTTGTAAATAGACGTGTCATGTTGGGTTCCATGGATGATTATTTAAAAGCAACTTAGTAATCTTGTTTTCTAGTGACTCATTTTGCATACTATTGCCAAATCAAGATACAATGTGGGGATCTTTTATAATAAGGAAATTAGCACCATAACTTGTAAGTAGTAGCCTTGTAGTCTTTTTTCGCTTTTCTTTCCCAAGATTGTATGAGTGTCTTTCATTATATTGGAAGGTTAAATAAGGTTAGGAAATTGGGTAGCAATTGGAAGTATTCTAGGAAGCAATATTTTAAACAAAATTTGCTTGTAATTGAAATTACTAAACAATAGAAATTTATTGCAAATGTGTAGTATGCTAAGAGGGTGATCTTTGAGGGCAAGATGAATGTCTTGAACTCAAGTTCTTCATTTGAGTCTTCCTATTTTATATCTATACAATGTAGAAACTTAAAAATTGCAAAATAAGTAAATGGAGGGAGGGCTTTGAGATTCGAAGACTCTCACCCATGGGGGTGGTGTGTTTCTCTTAGAAGTGGAAATGAATTGTTGGTAAAGACAATTAGTGTGGGCAAAAAAAGATAAAATGGACTATTGCTTTGAAAAGATGGGGCAATGAACAAGCTAGAGGATGTTAAGATTTGAGGTAAATTTTTTCTGTTTAAATAGCCTTAAAAATGCAAAATTAGAATGTGTATAAAATATAAAAAATGCTGGTTTTTTGTAATTCTCAAAATTTGGTTGAAAAATATCACTTAAATAACCTTAAAATATCATGTGGATTAGTTGCACCTTGAGAAGCAATTGTTCCAATTGCATTAAGCCTAGGAACTGATGTGAAAATGTGTTATGCAAAAATCAATATGTGTTTGTAATATCTCTTGAACCACTTAGTTTTTTTCCCCAAGAATTCAAGGCACGAGAGGAGGGAGAGACATAAGGTAATCTTTTTTCTTCACATAAATTGAGTGGTGAGTGATATATTTTGCAAAAACCACTTGAGTTTTTTTGCCCAAAAAAGATTGAGGGAGACACATAAAGTTCTTTTTTTTCTTTACTTAAAATTGAGGTAGTGGTCAATACTTTTTTGTGAATTATGACCAACTAATCGAGGTTTAAGCTCTTTTGATAAAGGAGATTTTTCTAGCTGATCTCTTTTACTTTGCAAAAATTTGAGAGGTGATTGATATATTTCACAAATCACGACAAAAAAATAAAAATCAAGGCATAGGCTTTTTTGACAAAGGAGCTTTTTAAAGCTGGCCTTTCCTAAACATTTCCTTGTTGAGTAAGTTAACTCGTTTTGATAATATTGTATATCAGCAAAGAACTGTTATGTGCACTTGGTTCCCAAAATCTGATATTTTAATACTTGAGAGGTAACCTCTCATTATTGAGGGTAGGGTTTTGATTCTTGAATGCCTAATATGCAATAGCTAAATGGCACAATCCTCTTAGGAGTTGGTGTGACATGATTAAAAGAAGGAATCATTCCAAGAATCCAGTATCTCTTACTGCTTGTCGATATGATGATACTTTGAGGTTAGGTTATATATACACATTGGAGACTATTGAGGCATAAATTCTCAAGAATTAGTGTTACATGACAAAAATCAATTGGTATTGCATTGAAGACTTTTTATCTTTGAAAGGATGTGTAGCATACGATAATTGAAATTGGTGGGTGATGGGTATAGCTTTGGTGTTGCAAGAACCTAAGTCACAGGATACAGCGATTTTCATGGATGAGGTTCGAATTTAATCGAATTTCAAACTTCTAAAGAAAAATCGAATTTAATTGAATTTCCTCTATAAAGCACTGCTATCTGCCTCTAAACACAACTCAACTGGTCGTGGGTATTCTTTGTATATACTTTGTATCTATTCGGTCATGGGTGTCTGCAACTGCTGGGTTGCCCTCGGATTTTCTCCAACAAGGGTCGCTATTCTGATAATTTATTAGAAGTATACATATATTTAAAAATAAACAAAATTATAGAAGGCGAATTTTATCTGAATTTTTTTTCGAATTTTTCCCTTGTCGAATTTCATCCGAATTTCATGGCTGTCAAATTCGAATTTGAATTCGAACCTTGTGACTTAGGTGCCAAGAACTATCCCATCTCCTTAAGACTAAGGATGAGGCATGACTGGTAAATTCAATAGCTCAATGGTTGTTAGAGATGAGGTTCTTTAGGCAACCTTGGTTAATCAAAACATCCTAACCCTTGCCTTGCACCCATATTTACCAATGAAGTAGGCATTTTGCTTCATCTTTAGGATCAAATTCTCTTAGTGTAGCTTTTGTGGTGATGATGCAATCATTCAGATTGTATTAAGTAATTCCATCAAAATACTTGGCTTTGGTGTTGATGTTGTCAGGAACATACTAGATTTCTTAAGTTTACTTATGTAGTTAGTTTATTTTAATGTGCTTTTCTTGATTGTTTATAGAGGGATTTTGTTTATCCTAACAATTGAAATATATTTGTCTCCCTACTTTAATTAGGAAATTTGAAAAAGAAGCAACTGAGCAATGGGATTTAACCTTGTAATCTAGCTCATGGAAATTGATGTGATATGGGCAATAGGATCATTTTAGAAATGAGTGAGGTAGTGTTATTCTTGTCAAAATATAGTCTAGCATTCTTTTCATATTTATTTGAAGTTTTTGAATTATAGTACTCGGTTCGTATTTACGATGATTTCTCCAATAAGATATGATTTTGGTTGTTTTCAAAAGGTTATGACTATGAGTTTTTTTCATTGCTTTTCTCATTGTAATAGTTAAGATGTTTTTTATCCTTTCAACCTAGGGGGATATAATCGGGCCTGCTCTTAAAGATTGTAGGGTAGGTCTGGTGTGATAGAAGTTCATACCCCCCACAGATGACTTTTTGTGTGAATTTTTTTGTAGTTGATTTTTGCGACTATAAACATCACATGGTGCTTCCATCTTGGGACTTTTTGGGTGGTGTTTTTTTGAAAATGCAAAATTTATCAAGGATTCAATTTTTTTTTTGATTGAGAAAACTCAATCTAAGGGGGCTGGACTTGTATATTGATATTAAAAAAAGCTACATCAGTTACACCTGGAAATGCCAGCATAGACCTAAAAAGAGGCTAGACTTCATATTTTACACCGATTTACATATTGGATATGCTACGATCCCTACCAACCTGTATCCAGTCAACAGTACATGCTATTAACAAGCTCTACTATAAACTATTAACAATTCTTGTCCCTACATCCAAAATGGAACTTTGGCTGTTACAGCCTAACTAACTGACCTATAGAAAACCCAAGAAAGACAAATTTTTGTTCTTCAAACAGAAGCAGCTTACAAATTACCATCCCTCATAACCACCCTACCAGAAGGCTGCACATTCTCTAGTTGGTGCTTCTTACCGGTCTTCCATGGGCAATTTGGTCCACATTCGCTATGGTTTGTGGCAACTAACAATTGTTCAATGCTCTTGTCGGCCTTCAACTTTTTGTTGCCATTTTCAACTCACTCTTGTTCGTGCCCTCCAGGTTCTTCTCTTTGATGAATGCCTAGAGCCATCCCAACCCCTACTCCGGAGCTAAACCCATAATTCTCTTTAGAAATAAGACACCTTTTGCTGCTGTTGTTCTAAATTTTGGTAGCTTTGATGGATCCTTCAGGAAGATGAGTGGGAATTTGTCCACCTCATGGCCATGTCTTCGTATGACATAACCTCGGTAGAGGAATTCCAATCTTGACCTCTACATTATTCAAAACATCCTCCATCTCCCCTAAGAATTTCTTCCATATCTGTTTTTAACATAGGGCCATAGTCGTCTCCATAGACTCATTTGCATTGAGCACAAAGGCCAAGAACATGGCCGATATATAATAATTTACTTTGTATCTATGGGTTGTCTTAAGAAACTCCTCCCCCAAAATCATCTTAACAGCATGGATTACCAGCCCATGGCTCATTTTAAACGCACTATGCATCCTCTTCTCTAATAGCATGCCAAGGAACGCCATCTGCCTCTTGCCGCTAACAATTCTTACTGGTGTATCCATTGTGCCCAATTCGCCAGATGGCTTTGTGAAATGTGGCAAATGTTGGGACCCTTCAAATAGCAGCTGATAATAACTCCACATGCTTCCATCTCGAATCACACGATGCCTCCAATGCAACTTCATAAAGGCTTTTGTCATGTTGAAGGCAAAGCACTGTTTCCCACAATGTACTTTCCATCCTACATCTGCCATGCGATACGAATCTATCTCCATCCCAATGATTTCAATCATTAAACTAGTTGCCCCTGCACATCACTTACCTTTGAGGCTTTCTTTGCCAACTCATTTGCCAGCCCATTTACCTCCTCCTTGTACACGTGGCTTATTCTAAACTCCCTAAACTCATTCAGTAATTTCATGGTGGGCGGGAGTCACTTTTCCAATCTCCAATTTGGGTTCACCCTTGTTTGCTCGCATTGATGGAGAGGAGGGAATCCACCTCAAGGTGTATACTCCTCACTTTCTCCTCTCGAGCACATTGTAGACCTAGTAAAGCTGCTTGGAATTCGACTTCATTGTTCGTCCCTTTGCCGTATTTAGATTTTGTAGCTAAAATTCTGCCTTGATGATCCCTCAATACACAATCAGTGCCACACTCCCTTGGATTACCTTTGGAGGTCCTTGTTGTTACCTATTCACACATCACCCCATTCCAAATGGGGACCCCCTACATTTTTTATCCACGTGGTCTTTTGGTTGTGAGTTTTTGGGTAGACTGGCAGCAATTTTTCCATTTTCCTTAAGTCCCCAAGCGTTTTGGTAAATTTTGGCCAAGTCTTGAAGCAATCATTGTCTATTTTAGGGTTTCTATTCTACAAACTTAGAAAAGAAGTCAGTAACCTTGGGCAAAGTGAAATTTTGACTGTGTAGAAAAGAGAATCCTTCAAAGGGCCTACCAGTGAAATTTGAGCGTTTTTCAATAACTTACTATTTTTAGTTTTCACTGAGGCCCCGATTGGCCTAATTTTGAGTTTGGACAAACTTACTATTTTTAGCAGTATCTATTTTTAGATAGTTACACTGTGTCCTCATTTGCCCTAATTTTGTGTTTGGAAGAACTATTTTTAGAAGGTCTATCCTTGGCAACAGGTGAAGCATTGATTGCAGAATGGTCCTCAACATCCAGTTCTAAATTTGGAAAAGCAAATGAGCAATCAGGTGATGAAATTTTAGCTAAGTCTAGAAATCCTCCTTGGAAGCACTGGGCCCAACAAAATCTATTCTTGGGCACAAATCCCAAGACAAGGAGGAATTATCCTTTTGTGCAAGAATCTTTCTCCATGCTCCAAGTGTGCCTAGATTGACTCCTTGGGTGCAAATCCCAAGGAGAGGAGGAATTTTCCTCTTGTTCAAAAATCCTTCTTTGCTCCTCAAATGTGCTCGAGATGCCTCCTTGGGTGCAAATCCCGAGGAAGGGAGGAATTGTCCTTGAGTCCAAAAATCCTCCTCTCGCTCTCACATGTGCACAGGTCATGGAAATTCTGAATTTGACTAAGGCATTAAAGAATTCTGGTGCGCTAGGAGCCTCTGCATGGGTGCAAATTCCAAGGAGAGGAGGAATGTTCCTTCTATCCAAAACTCCTTCCCACCTCAAACACGCCAAGGATACCTCCTTGGGCACAAATCCCAAGGCAGGGAGGATAATCCTTGCGTGTAGAATTCCTCCTCTGGGTCCAAGATGTGCCCAAGCATGCCAGGAGTCTTGGAAAGTGTGAAAATGGCTAAGTATTGGGAAATTCTTCCTATCCCTCTAGAATGTGCCTAGGTTTGAAGGAAGTCTTGGAGATGATGAAAAATGGTTAAGTATTAAAAAATCCTCCTTCCTATCCAAAATGCGTCCAAGTTTCAGAGGGGCATTAAGAGTGGTTATGTGTTTAGAAATTCCTCCATCTCCAATACGTGCCCAATTTCATAATGGCAAGAAAGGATGAAATTTCACTATGGGAAAATTCCTTCTCCACGCTCCAAATACGACTAGCTCCAGGAAGGGAAGAAATGACAAAATTTGGTTAAGTGTTGATAGAATTTCTCCTTGCCATTCCAAATGTACCCAAGCTAGGAGAGTCTTTTGTCAAAATGGAATTGGCGCCAAAACCTCAAAAAATCCTCTTTCCTATCTAGTATTCACCCAGGATAGAGAAGCATGAAGAGCAAGTTTGAAATGGAATATTCTTCATTAATAAGGCGTAACTCAAGACATAATGGAAATTTCTATTTTTGAAGCCAAGTATGACGAGTGGGGTCCACCGGAATGACAAATCATCTCCCTCTCACAATGGAAACACGAAATGTGTTTGGGAAAGAATTGATGTAGTTGCTAAATTTAGCCTAGTGCTAACTTGGCAACTTGATGGGCGAATTTCCTATTTAAACAAGACATGAGATTTCATTCTTCACAACACACTTTGGAGAATCTAAGTTAGAAGCAAGGCATAAAAAGTGACTAAGACGTGGTTTTTCTTCATTCAAGAATTCTAATCTTTGGAGGTTTTATTTATTCTCCATTTGGAACATGTAGCATGAAATTCTTCCCTTGGTGGATTTTAGGATTTCCTTAGCATGAATTTAATTTTAGTTATTTTATTTTGTAGGAAATCAAATGGCATAATCAAGCAAGGTGGCGAGCACTTCTAGGCAGACGCAAATAAAAAATGAGCAAAAAGGGTTCCTCAAGTCAAAGATCATTTCAAAATGAAGGGAAGTCAGTGACACCAACTTAGGAATGTTCAAGTTGGAATAATTCAGGAAAATAATATTTGGTCACGATGGACATCCCCCGTCAGCTATAGCCAAGAAGATAGCTAGAAGTGGAATTGTGGTGGTAGTTGGTTTCCCTCCTACCATACAGTGCCCAGAGGCTGATCATCGAATGTGAAAAACACTACAACTCTCAGAGAAGAGCAATTGTGACTCCCGATGGCAGAGTCTTGGCAAACCTCATAGCTCAGGCAATTGCTGGGGCCTTTGGAATCCCCACATGTCAATCCATGTTGTACAAGACAAAGGAAAGGACGACCATGCTCTATGACTCTGGAGTGGATGGATGCCCACAGGTCATGACAAAGAATAGGCTCATTGTTGAAAGAAGATACAAAAAGAAGAGAGAAGCAAGAAAAAGAAGAAGCTTGCTAGAAAAGAAGGGAGTTTTGAATGAATCAAAGATGAAGTTGAAGAGATTGTTGGATAGTTGAAGGTATAGCTTGAGGGGTTAGAAGGTTTCTCAAGAAAATCCTAAAGAGTTTGTTGTAGAAGAGGGTTTTGTAATTGCAGAGGGCTTGAGCTCCAAAGAAGTTTGTTGAAAGGGACTTCTAACAAAGTGATCTGGTTGACAAAGATTAAGAACAAAGTTTTATTTTTTGTATCCTTCGCTTTTGCGCTTTGTGGGACATGAAGTAAGATTAATACTTTGTACTTGTCAGCACCACTGGCTGTTTCGGCCCTGCTGCCTCGCCTCTGCATTTCCAATGGGCGCTCCTATAACACCCGTCGACCCGCTGCTTCCATCCTCCGTCCAGCGGCGTTGCATTCACCGCCTGCTGGTCCTTGCCGGCCATACTCGCTCCGCCACCTGTGGTGACTCCGTCTGCCTCCGTCGGCAGTGTCGTTTCTCCTGGCCCGCCATTGCGACAGTTCCATAGTGTCGCCGACTAGCCCTACGTGGATCTTCAATTCCTGAACAGACACGTGGCACATTTTCACTTGCTACGTATTGTACATTCCAAACTGCCACACAATCTGCCAACCAGGTTTGTCGTATTGACATGTATACTGCCCAGTCAGCAGTTCGTACAGGACACGTCTTCCGATCGTATAGTTACGTGTTGTCTTTTGATTCGGCCATGTCATCAGTCAGTACTGTACGGAAGTCCACATGGGAGGGGGGGGGGGGAGTTTTTTCGATGGCTAGACGACTGCCAAATTTGAGCTCAAGGTTTGCTGATGTCATCATTTTAATTTTTTTTTCAGGTTCCTCTCCGTTGAGCAGTTTTGATTTTTTGCCCAACTTTGAAGGCCCATATCTTGCTCGTTTTGGCTCCTTTTTTAGTGCAATTTTTTTTGATTTGGGCTAATTTTTCGTGTACTTTCACGTGGTGGTGTTTTTTTTTGATTTGGGTGGACAAATTTTTCAGAAATTTCAGTTTTTGGTGACTGTACCTGTCCAATCCTCGTTTCTACAACTTTCGGGCTCATACGAGCTCCTTTTCAGGTCCTGTTTTTTTTGAAAGTGCATGATCTTTCGTCTACTTTCATAATCAGTTGTCCATTTGTAGTGATTTTGAGTCGAAATTGTACTTTTAGCATATGGTCCTTTTTGGCCAATTTGTCACTTGTATTGCATAGATCTATCATTTTGGTCTTTTGCATTGTAGTTCTTAGCCTATTGGGGCAAGTTCTAAAACAAAATCAGAAGTCCACTTTGCCATTGTTTGCAAGTGGCCTATTGTACATGCACTACATATAAAGTGCCAAAATCATCTTTTTGGGGGGGGGGGGTACTTTGATTGAGTGAATTTGGGGGGGGGGTGTCTCTTGTGCTCTTTCTCTCTTGTGTTCTTTCCTTTTGCTGCTATGGGTTCTCCTAAGTTTCCTCTCTTAACTCCATATAATTATGCCACTTGGAAAATTGATGCATGGAGTAAACTAATGGAAAAAGGATTAACTCAGTACATTGATGGAACTTCCTAAGGCTGATCCCAATGGTCACTTGGATTGGCTCACTAAGAACATAATGGCAATTGGTACCTTAAGAAAGTATGTATCAAAAGATCTCATCTTTCATATTGAGAAATGTACTTTAATTAAGGATGCTTGGTAAAAGTTTCAAGACTTGTATAAGTTGATGAGATTAGGGGATATCAAATTGATAGTGATCTCACTATGTTAGATCCCAAGAACTTTGATACAATACAAGATTATGTCACTAAAGCAAAAGAGTTGAGGGCACAACTCAAGGATTGTGGCATTGATAAAAAGGATACTCAATCGATCTTCAATTTGATGGGCAAGCTTCCGCAAGAATATGCAACATTTGTTTCTAGTTTCCAAACCCATAGGATGACAATGGGTTCAAGCTACACAATGCCTACATTTGATGCTTGCACTGACATGTTGATGATGGAACAAACTAAGTTGATAAGCATGGGCATTCTTCTTCTAAGTCTCAAGCATATGTGGCAACTCAAGGGAACAAAGAAAATCAAGGAAAGGACAACTTGTTGACGTGTATTTTGTACACAATCATACACAGAATAAAATACCATTAGGCATCTTATCCTCTCTTGAGAAAATAGTCTCTAACTGCTGAAGATCTGCAAAAAGGATCAGTTAGGTGGACTCCAAGGTTCTTTTAGTGGGGTCTCCACGTGTGGACAAGCTTTTTTAGTGGTATGATGTGATTTGCTGTTTCCTTCAAGGCTTCTTACGGATTCAATAGTTCGAAGGTTTCACTAATCTAAAAGGAACTTTCAAAAAAAATGGAAAAAGATAGGGCTTAAGAGGTCTAATCTAGCCTAACCCTATGAACGACTTAGCATGGATGAGATTTGGCAAGACTCAACCAATTTCAATTTCGCCATAAGGCAACAACTCAACTGAAATTAGTGCGATCTTCTAAGGTAATAATGATGTTCAATGCATCAAAGACCAAGGACACTACTACGAAGGTACATATCCTAGATACGAAAATGCTTGAAGGTTAAGGACTCAAGGTGTTTTCCAGTCGACCACACAAGGCGTTCCTACAATCAGCAAGAAGCTAGTGGTTTGGATTGCGAATCCTACCAAATATCAAATCTCACACTTAGTCTTTCAAATTAACAAACTACTTTGATTGAGCGTGATTCAAGTACATCCAACAACCATGAAGATAACTCAAGAAACTTGCAACAAAACACCATAACTTCAATATTTTATTGATTTCCAAGTCATCATATACAACAATTGCTTGAACTTCTCTCTTCAAGACTCAATCTTGCTACAACATAAAAATTGCTTACAACTCTATTCTCTATTTCTCTATTGACTATTCTGTTGAAATGAAAATGGGGGTATAAATAGCATCCCCAATTACAATGAAAGGTCCAGATTGAAAGTAAATCAACGGACAAGATCATGACACCTAAACCCTAATTAGGGTTTGTTACAAATGACCTCCTTTTTACTGAACAATATTAAATACATAGCCAAATATTAAATTTGGCACAAAAATCTAGGAGGTATCAACCAATGAGAAATAAGATGTCATGTCATCTGTAACAACCTTTCATCTAGAATCTTATTCCCTTTCCAATTTTCCTTCTTAGCATATGCAATGAATTTTGTCACAATTCCTTCGATTTCTGTGATTGGAATCTCGGGAAGATTCTTGATACTCTCTTCTAAGTGGATAACCTGATCAAATGCATCTAGAAGAGCTGTGTCCCAAGTAGGTTCAAGTTCCTTTGTTCTATCAATCAGGAGCATGGTGGCATACATCTGATCATACTGCTCATCTGTAACATCTGCGTCCTTGCGAAAGATGATCTTGATTCTATCTTCAAATTCTTGTAAATCCACATCTGTCTCGACCTCGATCCTTCTGCCAAGAATGGTACGAAGTACCTCAAATACTCTGTCCTGGATCGGATTGATCACCTCCTCAACTTGACCACATCTAACACTGATGTCCTCAAAGAGAACACTCTTTATATGGAGTAAGGTTGACCACTGAAACAAACTGTGAGAATCACCTTCTAAGATCCTCTCTTGTGCTAAAATTTTTTTGGATGTATGTCTTATAACTCTCAAGACAGGGATGACAACGTCCTTGGTATGGGCAAATGCAGCTACTGTTGCCATCAATCTGTGGATTATCTCAAGAACTTGGATAGCCTGATGGGTGATCTTCGACATCCTTGTAATAAACTCAATGGCCACCGTGTGAGATCTATCCATCCAATTACATGTACGCTGGACCATATTCCTGAATCTCTCTGCTTCATTGATTGATTGAAGGGGCAATGCCTGCAATGGCGATCTAACTGGATCCTGACGTCCCAAAGGTTCATTGATGTGACTGAAATATGTTCTCCATGCACCGACCTCTTTCTCAAGCTTTCTATTCTTTTCTACTTCTTCTCTGAACTTGTCCTTCAATGCCTCAAATGTGTCGGTGGCATCATCTAAAGTCTGCTCTGCTGTGGATGGTCCTAACTCAATGGTCTGTATATGATAGTCCTCTGCTAGGATCTCACCCTCATATTTGTCTGCTGCCGGTGTAGCTATCTGCAGTTTTCTAGATCCAGTCTCATCTCGAATCATCTTGGACATCTTTGTAGCCTTCTTCTTCTCTGTTGTCATATGTGAGCGTCCAACAAGGCTCTCTAGATCGATTGCACTGTCCTCGTCCTCAATTACGATCACCTTAGTCAATCTTTCCTTCAACCAATCTGGGATATTTGATCTTGTCTCTTGAACTTGAATTTCTTTGTGTACTATTTCTTCTTGTCTGGGAGGAGATGTTACTTCATTATCATTATCTAAATCATAGTCTTGGAGAGATCCATCGGATGAAACATGCTGTGCCTGTTCTTCCTCCTGTCTGTCATTCTGTACCATCGATTCCATGGATTCTTCCACTCGAACTGTTCTATCTTCTGGCCTGGAAGAAGTACCTGGTGTTTGGTCTTTGTTAGCACCTTGCTTTTTCTTGGAAGGCTCTTTCTTTTCTGATCTTTCCTTTCTCTTTGAACCTCTCGGATGGAGATTGCCCTCACTGGCACATCGAAGGTTACCTTCACCTGAATTCCTAGGATTAGGATTGCCTTCACTAACACTGGCTCCACCTTCGGCTGGCTTTTCTTCCAAAGTAAAAGACATGGCTATGCCTTGTTCTCTCAACTTCTGATGTTGAATGTCTACCCTTCTGCGAGTACAAGACAAGACTGGTGCCATCAAATCATCTAAATCCACGGCTTCGGGCTCATTCCAATTCAAACTTATTGCTTTACTCTCTCTATCATATGAAGATTGGATGTGCCTGCCGTTGTCCTGAGCTTGGTCGGCTACTCTGTAAATCTTACATTTCCTGATGAAATCCAAAGGCAATCTAGAATGTATCTTGCGTTTCACTTCAAGATCATCTAGGAGATTCATCATAAAATCTTCAATTTGGTATTCATGTCTAAATCTTCTATCGACTGTCTCTTCTAAATGTCCATGAGGATCAAAACTATTCCTCCAAGCAAAAGATGAAAAAGGATACAAGGCTAACTCCCTCTCTGCATCATCCATGGCTGAGACATTGGGACATACCTCAACTGAATTACCCAAAATAATAGGTACCTGAACTCCATTCTGATGTCTGTGTCTGAATGCCTTCACATATGCTGCCAACTGCCTTGTTACTTCAAGTAACACAATTCTATCTGTCGGGTACCTCGGCAACATATATGGAGGTAAAGGACATCCATACACTCTAATGTAAGTGAACTTGGGAAACTGAATGAACCAAGCACCGTACCTTTTGATTAACTCCTGGGCATCCTGAGATAATCTGTTGTGAATCCCTCCTTGCAACGTCCTGGTGATGTTCATTGTGAAAGTATCATTGATTAACTTGTAGTTCTTCCCTGGTGGATGATGCAAGTAGGTATAGGATTCACAAACTCTGACCTCGCCGGGTCCTCTTCCAATCACTCCTCTGTGAGGTAGTCCTGCGTACTCAACGCTCCTGATTAAGGCATAAATGACGTATGAACTCATGTGGAAGGACTTAGTAGCCCTGAGTCTTCTCAACTGTACGTCTAAGCAATGGCTAATTATCCTAGCCCAATGTATTGTACCCTTCCCTTGAACAATCACCTGGATGAAATAAAACATCCATTTCTCAAAATAGAAGGCATGAGGTGCTCCTGTAACTCTGTTGAGCATGGTGATCAAATCTCTGTACTCCTCTTGGAAATCGATCCGGTGTGGTGTGTTCGGTACTTTGCTCAGACGGGGACGACTCTTGAGTAGCCAGTTCTTGTTGATTATGCTTAGACAAGCATCTGGATCATCATCGTACACTGATCTGGCTCCTTCAATGCTCTTGTATATCATGTCCCTGTGCTCTGGAAGATGGAAGGCTTCACTTATGGCCTCCTCTGAAAGGTACGCCAAAATGTTTCCCTCATTGGACACAATTGTCCTGGACTGTGGATTGTAATGACGGGCACACTCGATCATCAACTCGTGACACTGAATGGCTGGAAGAAAACCGGCCGCCTTAATGATGCCACTTTCTATTATTCTCCGGGCGACAGGTGATGGCTTGCCGATATAAGGGACCTCTCGGAACTTCTTCGTGCTAAAATTTCCCAAGTTTGTATCTCCAATGTTGTTCCACTTGGACACGATCTTGGTCTCCACCTCTTCAGTCTTCTGATCTTCTTTCATGAGAGCCGAGCGACTGGTGGATGCTCCCGCCTTTGGGGTCGCCATACCTACACAACATTTCATTATAAGAAATAGATTTTGCAATAAATAACGTAGATAAGAGAGATAGATTTTAGGAAACCTCATGATAAGTCCCTAGAGTTATCATTTCCTAAAATACAACGATTGAGCTGAGAGAAATTCAAGAATCAAAATTTGAAATATGACGATGAATGAATAAAACAATAATAATTAAATCGCCATACCTCGACAGAGAGCTAACTCTAGAATGCAAAAACAAAATTTGCCTAGGCAAAATTTGAGGTATAAGATAATCTTCAATATGATTCCCTCAAAATATACTTCGCCACCTCTGGAGAGAATCGTGATCTTCAAGTAATGCCTTAGACGTGGTCTTAAATGATCTCCAAATTCGCCTTTGGTGTGGTCTTAGATGGATCTCCAAGTTCGCCCTTGGTGTGGTCTTAGATGGATCTCCAAGTTCGCCCTTGGTGTGGTCTTCAAATTCGCACCACCTTTGGCCTTCAACGCAATTCGCACTCCACACAAGATGATACTAGCGCCACCTTTGGTTTGAAATCGCACCACCTTTGAACACACTTCGCACTATATTCGCCTCTTCTTGATTCGCATGAAGAAAGGTAAAAATGATTATGTGAAAATGAACATTTCACTCCCCTTATAAATAGCGCTCATACCCTTTCACCCCTTAGGCCGACTTGACAAATAAAACCATTCTTTAAATGATTTGCAATAAAATAACAAGGCCGACTTGCCTAATTGGGCGCTTCAAATCGATTTTTATATTAATTAAATAATTAATTATTAATGCCTTGCGTTTTTTAAATGAGAATTTCGATTTTTAATAAAGGCAAAAAATAATTAATAAAAGATAACGCCATATTAAATGCTAAATAAAAATGGATTTTCAATTTTTTAATCGATTTAGCATTTAAGGAAATTTAAATTTGTTTATTTGGCGCCAAAATTGGAAAACAAAGGGACGTACCTCATCGCTCTGGTCCCTTGGAGAGGGACAGGAGCGATTCACCATTTTGTCTTGACTTTTGCATTTCTTACGTCCAACTCCTTCATCTCCACGTTAAAAATCGATCACCTTGATGGTCCTTCGAATTTGATCGCCTTGTGTGCGCATATGGGTGTCCTTTAAGTGCATATCGCCCTGGTCCTTGTCCAAAGGACAGGAGCGATCTTCTTGTTTTCATGTCCATCTTGCATCTTTTAACTTCGATTTTTTATTGTGGGCGAATAGCATCCTTTGTTCGTGTCTTTTGCGCCTATTCCATTTGCTCGCATGAAGTTTTGAGTGTATTAAAGGGATCATCGCCCTTGTCCCTTGGAGAGGGACAGGAGCGATCCATGTCCTTTCCTTGACCTTGTCAACTTTGCACTTCGATCTTCATTGTAACGTCCTTCAAACGTCGTCCTTCACCTTACCTAACCTTGCTTCGCTTTGATCTTGAAGGAACGTGCATGCTTTTGATGATATCGCCTTGGTCCTTGTCCAAAGGACAGGAGCGATGTGAGGCTTTTACATTATTTGGTGATGTTTGGACGTTCAAAACCCTTGCGAATTATCTTCAAACGACGCCTTGGACCACATGCTACCTTAGGACGTCTTGACTTAGCCTGAACTTGAAACAAACAAGGAATCCAAAGCAAATCGCCCTGGTCCCTTGGAGAGGGACAGGAGCGATATGGTTCCTAGATCCATTTTGGTGATTATTTAACGTTCAAAACTCTTGTTTATCATCTTGTTGTCGTACCATGGACCCTCTAAAACATTGTAATGTCTTATCCTTACGTAAATTTTGCATGAAATGGCCAATGCATCTAACATCGCCCTGGTCCCTTCCTGAGGGACAGGAGCGATCTATGTTATAGGGTGTCAATTTCTTCATTTTAACGTCCTTTAAGTGTTTACGCATGATGAAAGCGCCTTGAAATGTCCTCGCCACCTTTTGTCCTGGCTTGGATCGGTCTTGAACCTTGGAGGGACGACCTTGAACTTGAGAGGGACGTATCTTCACCATTGTATCGCCCTGGTCCCTTGGAGAGGGACAGGAGCGATTTTTTCCTTGTGGCTTTCATCTTACTTTGCCATGCTCTAAGTTTATATTCAACGGATTCGTCCTTCTTCACTCTATCCGTCCATGCCTTGACATTGTTTGGAATTTTCCAAAAAGAGGTAATTATATCAAAATCGCTCTGGTCCCTTCCTGAGGGACAGGAGCGAACTAGGCATTTAGCACTGTTATGGGCGTCCCAAAAATCTTCAATTTATATTCAATGCGTTCATCTCATGTTTTCCCTTGTTTTTGAACGTAAACTTGCCTTGACCCTTGTTTGGAATTTTGCAAAATGGAGGAAATCGCTCTGGTCCCTGGGAGAGGGACGAGAGCTACAAGGTACCTCGCCCTGGTCCCTTGGAGAGGGACAGGAGCGATTTAGTCAATATAGGTCATTTTCCTTCATTTTTTGCATCTCAAATTATATTCATTTGGCAAAGCATCTTCCCTTGGACGTCCTCCAATTGCTGAGTCATCAAAATCTTGCATGGACATGGCGAAATTTGAATTGTAGCTCCGGTCCTTCACTGAGGGACAGGAGCGATTTTCTTCCTGGAGGCCTTTCTGTGCTCATGAAAATCTTCAATTTATATTCAATGGAAAGATCTTGTCGTTCTCCATCACTTCAAACGTAAACTTCGTCTGGACTCTGCAAGGACAATGAGATATTTGAAATTGAGCTCCCGTCCTTCACTGAGGGACAGGAGCGATTTTGCTCCTACAGGCCAAAATAACAAGATTTTTCACATTTTAACACTTCACGAGGCGAAAACAAATCAATTCCAATGCCCAGGATCAAACTTCAAAAAAGTCAAAATTTGGTCAAAATATTCAATCAGACAAAAATTCACATTGACGGTCATCATTTAGACAAGTTTAAGCTTTGCATGAACATTCCAATTGAAAAAATTAGACCATTTTGGCGAAATCATTGCATTCAAAATTTGCATTCTAGAAAAGAAAGCTCAAAAGCTCTCAAAAGTGACTGGATTCTGGCTCGAAAAGGCAAGATTTAAAACCCTAAGGCTTGGCCCTAAATCCAGACGACTAACTAACTAACAAAACCCTAAAAACGAAAGCGAAAACGAACAAAAAACAAGCAAAAAGAGGGGGTCCCCATTTGCGATGGGGCGATGTGTGAAATGGTCACAACACAACTCAACGAAGAAGAAAGGGCAATCAAAGCCTTAGGACAAAGCACCACCTTCTCCACAACAAGGAGATTCATCCTCTTCCAAAAAGGACAATTCACCAAAGAAGGAGAGACCAACTTGTGCCTATTGTAAAAAGGTTGGTCATGAGGAGCATCGTTGCCATTCTAAGAAGATTGATGGGCTCCTCCATATCCTCAAAAAGAACAACATTGATTTGCCTAATGCCTACAAGAAGGAGGATTCGTCACCTTCCACTTCCTCACAATCAAAGGGGAAAGGACAAACATTTATGGCAGCAACAAGTGGGGAGACTCACTCTTTTGGGACAAGAAAAGGACAAGCTCTTTGTGCTACTACAAGTCGTGATTCAGGGAGATGGCTTCTAGATTCAAGGGCTTCTCATCATATGACATCTTCGCAGTCTATGTTCTCTTCATTTGAGCCTTGCACCATGCCACAGATTTTGATGGGCAATCATACATACATGGATGTGATTGGGAAAGGATCTATTGCGATTGGGGATAACTCCTTCAATGATGTGTTGTGTGTACCCCATTTGACAAACAATCTTCTTTCCATCTATCAAATCACACATGGGGCAACAAAGAAAACTATGGAGTTTACACCTGAGTCAGTTATCACTAGAGACTTGGAGAGTAGAGCTATCATTGTGACTGGGGTGGTGGATCATGCATCTCGGTTATATTCTTTTTTAGATTTTGTTCCTATTGATGAGGATGATTTTACATATGATGATCACACTTCTTGTGATGATTCAGATTTTGAGGAGAACTTTGGGTACTTGAACTTGGGGATTCTCACATGTGACCTCGTTCTTGAGCCTTGCATTTCATCTCTTCCTCTTGATATCACATCGCCTATTGTACCTGATGATGCATATGATGTGGCAGTTTTGCCTTCTCGTGATTCAGTGCAGTAGGGCATATCTTGTCTTCCAACTTTAGTTTATTGGGATGACTACTTGATAGACATTGCAGGTTTGTTTGTGGAGTCCTACATTGCAGATTTGGGAGACATCATTGATGATTTTCATCTTCTCTTTGATAAAGATGATCCTTCTTCGATTGTTGTGAGGGAACACTCTGACCCTCTTGTTCATTCTCTACATTATCATTCTTTCGAGGTTGACATGATTGTGGATTCTTATGACCCATCTTGCATTGCTTAGTTGCATTGTAGACTTAAGTGCATTCCCCTAAGTTTCACTTAAGGGGGGGTGTTGGTGTAGTTATTTATTCATGCTGGATATAATTACACTTTATTTAAGTTTACTTAGGTACATGCATAACATTGTAGTTTGCATATGAGACACTTAGGGAGATGTGCATACATTGGGAGTGTGTATGTAGGAGAATTTCCACCTTTTATGGTGTGATCTTGTTGTTACTTTATCATATCCACTTATTGTGGAGTGATAATTCCACTTTTGGTGGGTAATCCACCTCATGTGGAATATTTTACTATTTCTCCTACCTACCCCTACCTACCCTTGCATCTCATTGAGCCACATGTCATCATTGTGTGCTCTCTTGTCTCGTAGCCTTGCCTTTATAAGTAGGCTCATCATACATTGTATGTGATTAATGATGATCCAGTTGATCTCTTTTGCATCTTGATAGGAATACAATTTATTCTTGTCATATTTTATCTCTCGTCATTGTGCTATCTATTGGTCTCTTTGATCTTGGTTGCTTCAAGCATAAAAATTTTATATTGTTTATTGCAGTGTCACTATGAGTTCTCATTGCATGAGTGAGGATGAGGTTGAGGTTCAAAGTGAAAGTAAATCTTGGTTGCATGAGTTGATCTCTTTTGCATCTTGGTTGCTTCAAGCATAATCTCACAATATACCTAAAAATTTTATATTGTTTATTGCAGTGTCACTATGAGTTCTCATTGCATGAGTGAGGATGAGGTTGAGGTTCAAAGTGAAAGTAAATCTTATTATGCACCTAAGGTTGATACAAATGTAGAAGCAAAGAGGGGTGACCATGAAACTCAAACCATGAGTTCCATGGTGAGTGCAACTGCAAACATGAATTCACCCCTCCGCAATATTGGTAGATTTTGCTAAGGGTCCCTTTAATCCTAAGTCTACTTTGAAACAATTTGCAACAAAATTATAGAGCAGATTCAAGGCAATTGGGAGCACAAGGTTGTGGAAGTGCCACTTATGTAACTTTGAATTTTAGGGCAACATTACCAGATATGATGACCACATCCTCCATATCTAAGGAAAAAGGTGTAGATGTATGTGAGGAGTTGGGTAGAGACTTGAAATTTAGGGCTGAGATATGTAGGCTATGAGGTGGTGAAGAAAATGCAATTGAACACACATCTTCTTATTTGTCTCATAGGCTGAGTGGTCATCAAAGCTAGCCTCGTAGTTATATGCCGATTTCTTCTATTTCAAGGGCTCATGCAATAGAGGCTAGGGGGTAACAAAAGTTGACAAGTGATGCTTCTAACCGACTCGTAGAATTATTCAATGTGCAGATGATGCTATTGGCAAACTCTTCTTTGCCAATGGCATTCCATTGCATGTGGCTTGATCTCCTTATTATAAGAAGGCAGTGACAAAGGTAGCAAGGGCATGCCATCATATATGCCACCAAGGAAGACAAAATTGAGGACCGCAATCTTGGATAAGAACTATTCCAAGAAAAATGTGTTAACGGAGAAAATTAAGAAATGTTGGGTGACAAGTGGATGCAGTATAATCATGGATGGATGAACAAACATTAGGCATCATCCACTCATCAATATTGTTGATATATGTTTTGAGGGCCCATTTTTTCTTAAGGTAGTTGATTGCTTAGGGCATCACAAGGATGCATGTTTTTAGTTTCAGATCCTCAAGGATGATATTGAGGAGGTTGGACCACAAAATGTGGTCCAAGGAGTGGCAAATGTGGTCCATGTGTGCAAAGTTTTTGGGAAGTTAATCCAGGCAACTTATAGGCTTTTTTGGTGGATTCCTTCTTGTGTGTATGCCATGAATAATGCTTTCAAGGACATGGGAAAGATTGATTGGATAAGTGGCGATTGATGATTCTAGAGATGTGCAAATGTTCCAACACACTTTACATGCACTCTTCAAGACCTTTTTTAAGAAGGAATTCTTGAAACCTGTTGAGATCAGAAATACATCCTATATCATTCTCTTGGAGAGAACGCTTGAGTTGCAAGAGGCATTGCAACTAATGGTTATGATAGTAGAATGGAATTAGTGGCCCTAGTCCAAGATAGAGTAGGGGAAGAGGATGAAGGATGTCGGGAAGAGTAGACAAAATCCGCCACTGTTGGGGGCTATTTTAAGGAGGGCAAGATGGATAGGGCATCTGTGGCACAAGTTGATCCAATTTTGTGGTGGACTATTGATGTTGGATGAAAAACTCCTAATTTAGCCACCAACATTCCAAACTAGAAATTATCATGAACTAAAATGCTGCAAATCAGCAAATAACTTGAAATAATAAGTTTCCAATAACTTATGTTCAAATTCAAGGAAATGACCTCAAATCAGCCTTACATAAAAATGGGTTTTAAGAACCACAATCTACAGCAACATGGGCTGCATTACATCAATTATTTTTGCACTTTTGGAGATGACAAACATGAAGTTTAATAGCAGCTTCACCTACAAACAAAACTTGAGGTGTTCCCCTACCCTGCAGCTGCAACTTCAACACTTCTTCTCTTCATCATCCTGAAACCTGCAATCTTCTTTTTCTTCTTCTTCATCTTCAAACTTCCCAAAAACCTGAAAATGGGAATCAAATTAATATTAAACCTTGCCTTTTAAGGCAAGTTGTGACTCCCATATCCCACACCCAAAAAGGAATATTCCAAATTTGATGAATAATATTCCAAATTCAATTTTGAATCTAATGTTCACCAAGGATGCGCCTGCATCAACTATGCATGGACCAAATTCTTTAACTAACTCTCTAGTGAATTCATTTGCTACCTCAAGTTTCTAGTTCTTTTGCTACTGAGAGGAATTGGCTTTATAATAGCTTCATCTACTTCTCTTAAAAGTAGCAAGCTTACTGCTAGGAGATCAAAGAAGCTTGTGGCTTTATAGAGTCCCTTGCATCTCATTTATTGCAATACACTTTTGTACAAAGAGAGTCCAACATTGTGGTGGGATGTAGAGCCAGATGAGCCAACACAAATTGACGAGGATGCTGCAATTACATAGGCAAGGTTGGTTGCTATTTGTTTGGAGGAGCTTGACCATGTGGAGTCTCGCAGTTCTAGTGATGAGGAGTATGGAGATGATTAGAAACCTCACTTCACTCCATTTTGTTATTTTGAACATTTATAATCTACATCGTACTTATTGTAATCATCATTATGAAATGTTGAATATAATATAAATTTTTGATTTCGACATTTTCATTATTCAATTTTAAATTGTTAATATTTACTTCAAAGTTTAGTAGTTTTTAAGTTTTACTAATTTGCCAAAGTTTCATTTGTAATTCTTATACATCTTTCTATAATTATTTTTTCAAGTACTATATGTATTATGTATATCAGCACTGGCCCCTCACCCCCACCATAGCTCTGTTGCTTTCCCCCAGCTGTCCCCAAACTTAGGCCATTGGTCCCTCCATCCTTGAAACCTGTCCCCGTCCTAGTGTTCCCCTGTCTTTAGTTTTTTCACAGCTGCTCTGATCACCTTGCCAGAAGACTCTCAAATAACATAACCAGTGCTGGATTAGATTGGGTTACTTCATGATATTCTAATCAGTTGCCATGTTCCTGCATGAGGTGGGGTCCTTTTGATATGCGTCCATTTGATATGCAATGGAACAACCATGGGATGCGTAGAATTAGACTTGCATGAATGGGAGAATTATTAAAATGGATTTACTTAGAACTATAAATACAAGTGACAAATACAAAGTGGTGATGTAACTGTAAATTCAGAACTGCAAATATAACTACAAAATTATTAATAAATTTGTCAGCACAAAACTGTAAATACAATTGTCAAATACAATGCTTAGGATTAGGTTCTATTGAGGTGAGGACCTTGGTGGGCTCGCATTTTAGTATGAAGATATTATTTTTGCTTTTCTAGTAACTTTTTTTCTCCTGTTGATGTTTTAAAATTTTTTGTTATTAATGTGCATTGCATTTGGAAATGCCCTACTGACCTTTGGATAGTTGAGAGATGTTTTGATGATGTCTAGGGTATCCTGAGATTTTCTCTAAAAAACTGACATCCCCATTGATGGAGATATCTGAGGGACATTTTTTTTGTTTTCATGTGATTGAGATGTTTTGTCCTTGTCTTCCTATCCATGAGTGTTTTAGGTGTTTGGGATGTTACTTGAACTCTTAGGGACACATTCCAGTGGAATATTGTCCTTGATGGAAGATTGTATGTTTTGAAGGGCATGCAAGTAGATGAAGGCAATATTGTGCTAAGTTTTGATGTGGTTTTCTTGTTGACAAAGGTTTCAGTTTGGGAAGCTATCGAAATAGAGAATTTGTGGTCAAGGATAGTATGCTTGTTGAACTTTGTCATAGATCTAGAACCTCATTTGTAGAATTTTATGAACGATTAGAAGTTGCTACAAGTTCTCCTCATTCAATGGTCATTAATCTTTTAATGGAGCATTTTGAAGAAAATCCACTCAGCTCTTCACTTGCTGCCAAATTGTTGGAAGAGACATGGATTACACCAATTTGAATTGGTCATATAGAAGAGAGTGCCTTGAAGTGTTACATATTCTTGTTAAAACTTAATTGCATTTTTGAAAGCATAAAATTTATGGAGTTAGAAATGTATGGTCATCATATGTTTTCTACGTTTTGTTTAATGTAAATTTTAGTACTTTGAGATTGAATAAAACTCAGAAAATCAGAATTAGTTTAAACTAGGTTAATTAATCTATTGTTTTCCAGATTTAAGCATAGTAAAGGAAATGAAATGCAAAAAGGACAAAGCACAGTTACCCTGGGAAAACCTCCTAGGAGGAAAAACCCAGCCAAAAGATCCTCAGATCTGGTTATGATTTTGAATTCAACTGAACATTACACACTTATCTGGAGTATAGATGTTGCAGTCACAAGGAAGATGAGATAGAAGTCTTCACAATTAGTTTGCTAATGAAGATTATGATTTGCAGACCTCCTCATCAGATTTTCTGTGTGTTACAAGGGTAGCAGCACCTTTCAAGTAGTTCACAGTCCTTCAATGGAGTTCTCTATCTTTTGGAGATGGTCTGCTGCCTTTGATGAAGTTCGCTGTCTCCAATTAATGATCTGCTGCCCTTTAATGAAGTTCGCTGTCTCCTATTAGTGATCTGCTGCCATCTAATGAAGTTCGCTGTTGCCAACTGCCTTAATATGAATTTCGCTTCCTTAGAATATATTTTGCATCTGCTTAAAACTGAATGAATGAAAATGAGAAGTATATGCTATATTTATAGGAGTCACATTACTTCTCAATCATGTCGGCCTTATTTGCAAATAAACATTTTAATTATTTTAATTCCTTTTAAGTGAATTGGATAGGGTCTGCCCTATCATGGAGGCGAGTTGGGTTTGGATGTAGCGTGCAAGCCTTTTAGGTGTGAGCCGAGAGGTACTAGGCCTGGCCCTATATGATGGAGGCAGATTCCAATGTTGCCCAAGGCAATTGGAATCTGAACATTGGAATCTGCCAGCCCTAATTACAAACAACACTCCCTCTTAATTAGGGAAGAGAATCATAACCATAATCTTCCAGCTTGCACACAAGCATAGACTGGATCCACTTTGCATTGCCCGCAGAGGGTGGAGAGGATCTTTTTCTACCATCTTACATTGCCCGCAGAGGATGTTCAAAAGTTACAATACCATCTTACATTGCCCGCAGAGGATGGTTTAACAATTACACTTCTCCTTGAGAAGTTTTACAATACCATCTTACATTGCCCGTAGAGGATGGTCAAAAGTTACAATACCATCTTACATTGCCCGCAGAGGATGGTTTAACAATTACACTTCTCCTTGAGAAGTTTTACAATACCATCTTACATTGCCCGTAGAGGATCGTTAATAATTACACTTCTCCCTGAGAAGTTTACAATACCACCTTACATTGCCCGCAGAGGGTGGTTAACATTTACAATACCATCTTACATTGCCCGTAGAGGATGGTTAAGAATTATACTTCTCCTTGAGAAGTTTACAATACCACCTTACATTGCTCGCAGAGGGTGGTTTTATACAATACAAAGTATCATTGAAATTGAGACTCCCTCTCAATTGGAGTTTCATTTTCCACAATACCAAGTCTATCCCTGAAGTACACAAACTTCACTTTGGATAGAGGCTTGGTAAGAATATCTGCAACTTGCTCATCAGTGCTGACATACTTCAGCTGAATAGCACCTCTTTGCACCATATCTCGAATAAAATGATAATGGGTTTCCACATGTTTTGACCTGTCATGAAACACTGGATTGATAGACATGTTAATACAACTTTGGTTATCACCGTGAATAACTGTAGGATCCCATGGCTGACCAAACAGCCCAGCAAGAAGCTTACGAAGCCACACTGCTTCTTTGGAAGCTATAGTTGCTGCAATATACTCAGCTTCAGCAGTACTCAATGCCACTGAGGATTGTTTTCTGCAAGCCCAAGAGATCACTGCAGAACCCAAGCTAAAACAAATACCGGAGGTGCTTTTCCTGTCTTTGATGCTTCCAGCCCAGTCTGCATCAGAATAACCTTCCAAGGTTATTGGAGTGTTAAGTGGATACTTCAGCCCAAAACCAACTGTGCCTCACAAGTATCTTAGGATATGCTTGGCTGCAACAAGGTGAACATGCTTGGGCAAACTCATGAACTGACTGAGAGCATTCACAGCAAAACATATGTCTGGTCTAGTGTTAACTAGATACATCAGTGATCCAATCAACTGTCGGTACTCGGATGGATCTGCAAATTCAGAGTTAGCTGTAGAAACACTTAACTTCTTTAAGTTAGATTCCATAGGAGTAGACATTGGTTTACAATCCATCATTCTAAATCTTTTCAAAATGTCAATAGTATACTTTCCTTGACTTAGAAAGATTTCGTTAGATCTTTGCCATACTTCTAGACCTAGGAAATAATGCATTAGACCTAAATCTTTCATTTCAAATTTTGAAGCTAGTTCTTTCTTGCATCTAATAATAAGTTCATCTTTACCAGTAAGAAATAAGTCATCCACATAAAGAACTAGAATTAGCATTTCATCATTGGCTACTTTAAAGTAAATGTTAATGTCAGCATCATTTTTACAAAAGCCTAGACTTAGCAAATATTTATCAATTCTTTCATACCAAGCACGAGGAGCTTGTTTAAGACCATACAGAGCTTTCTTTAACCTGCACACATGGGTTAATCTATCCTGAATCTCATATCCCTCAGGTTGCTCAATATAGACTTCTTCCTCAATGACACCATTGAGAAAGGCAGTCTTAACATCCATCTGATGTAGTTTCCAACCCTTAGCAGCAGCAATAACAATTATTGTTCTAATGGAAGTATATCTAGCAACAGGAGCAAATGTTTCTTCATAGTCTATGCCTTCTTTTTGGGAAAAACCACGCGCTACAAATCTAGCCTTATATTTTTCAATACTACCATCGGCATTATGTTTAATTTTTAATAACCATTTAGAGGAAACAACAGATTTACCTTTGGGTCTGGGCACAAGGTCCCATACATTATTCTTGATGATTGACTGATATTCTTCATCCATAGCAAGCTTCCAGGCATGATGACTTAAGGTTTCTTCAACATTGCAAGGTTCAGTTTCAATGAGATTACACATTAAAGAAACGTAGTTGGAAAATACCTGAGGTCTCTTAGTTTCACGGAAGGTGCCACTTGGAGCAGCAAATCTTTCAGCTTCTTGAATGGTGTTTCTTACCCAAAGTGGCCTCTTTTTGGTAATGACAATGTCACTAGGAATATCAGTGGGATTCATGGGTTCTGGAGGATCATCATGATCATCTTGAGGTGGAGGTTCAACTTGCTCCCTCTGAATCTCAGGGTTAGTATCAATGTTTATATTTTGATTATCATTAGATTCATCAATAACACAAGAACCTTTCGATTTCTTAAAAGCAATGTCTTCTTCAAATGTAACATCCCTACTTACCTCAACATACCTTTGACCTGAGATGTAAATCTTGAATGCCTTGGAGGATTCACTGTATTCGACTAGCATGCCTTTCTTTCTAGAGGGTTCCAACTTTGATCGCTTTTCCTTGGGCACATGAACATAGACGGGACTTCCAAAGATTCTGAGGTGACTAATGTCTGGTTTGGATCCCGTGAAGGCTTCTTCCAGGGTCATGTTCTTTAGAGCACGATGAGGACATCTATTCTGGATATATACTGCTGCTCTGGAAGCCTCAGCCCATAGAAAGGTCTGCAAGTCTTGATCATGGATCATAGCCTTTGTAGCCTCCACAATGGTCCTATTCTTTCTTTCAGCAACACCATTTTGTTGAGGATTGTATGGAACACAAAACTCCCTCTTAATTCCTAACTCAACACAAAAATCATAAAAGCTACCGGAGGTGTACTCACCTCCATTGTCAGATCTTAAACATTTAATTCTTTTACCAGAGAAGTTTTCAGTTAATGCTTTAAACTCCTTAAATTTACTTAAGACTTCATCAAATTCTTTAGATTTCAAGAAGTAGATCCAAGTTTTCCTGGAGAAATCATCTATGAAGATTACATAATAAAGAAATCCACTAGGAGATGCTATAGACATAGGACCACATAAATCAGAGCGAACAAGTTCTAGTTTGTCTTTAGCTCTATTTTCACTTTTATGAAATGGACTCTTAACATTCTTACCAATAGCACAACCTTTACAAGTGTTATCATGAACTTGACTGAGTTTAGGCATACCTTTGACTAACCTTTCAAGGGATGGAAGAGCTTGATAATGTAGATGTCCAAGTCTTCTATGCCATAACTCACAGGATTCCAGAGCCTCATTAATGAGGGCTTGAATAGGGTTAGTAGAGAGCTTATAAAGACTATCATATCTATGACCAATTATACGAGCAGATTTAAAACTAGCTTTCTTAGACCAAGCAAAAACTTTTCCCTCAGAAAATGCAATTTGATAACCTTTATCTTCTAGAGCAGAAATGGAAATTAGGTTTCTTTTAATTCTAGGAACAAACAATATATCACTGAGATGCAAGGAAATACCAGAATCTAAATTTAGAGAAGTAGAGCCAGAACCTCTTACCGAATAACGAACGTCATCACCAATTACCACGTGAAGGCTGGTATCCTTTTCTACTAGGCCTGAAAGGTGATCACAGTAACCTGTGATGTGTCTGGAGGCACCACTGTCAATCAACCATGTATTGCTATCTGAGGGAACACTGCTAGATAGAGTGGAGATGAATAAGAAGTCATCATTTTGTTCTGAGACTTCATTTAGGTTTGCTTCACTTTGGTTAGGGTTAAACTGACATTCCTTAGCATAGTGACCGAATTTGTCACATCTAAAACATCGCACACGCGAAGTATCTCTTGGTTTGTTCCAAGGGTGTTGGGAACTAAATGATCTGGATTCCCTATTTCTTTTAGGATAAGGTTGCTTCCAATTTCCTTTTTTCTTGCATTGAGCTGCAAGCATGTGATGATCATCTACATGGGGGCTCTTGGTTTGTCCTCTTGTGATGAGGCGAGACTCTTCTTGGATGCAATCATTCTTAAGGCGATCAAGTGTAGGTAACTCAGACCGACCACTTATGGTTTGGATAAATGACTCCCATGAGTGAGGTAGACCATTAAGGGCAATCATGACAAGGTCTTTGCCTTCCATGTTATGGCCAATTAAACCTAGTTGATTCTTTAGTTTTGAAATTCTCATAAAGTAGGAAATAACAAAATCTTCTTTAGCCATTTTGATATTAAGTAGTTGTTGTCTTAACGTAATTGCCCTACTGAGATTGTTAACTTCATATGTACCTTGTAGATGATTGAACATTTCCCTTGCAGTGGTAAATGAGGCAATAGAGGTGACAAGGTGGTCTTTGACTGAATCAATGAGAATCTTCCTGGCCTTGACAACATCCTTTTTGAATTGTTTTAACTTAGCTGCATCCGAAGGCTCAATTAGCTCTTTCGTTTCTATGAATTGGAGAAGATCTTCTTCCTCAAGAGCCAACTTGATTCGAACTTTCCATGCAGTAAAATTTAGATTCCCATCAAGCCTATCTTCAACTTTCAGCCCCATTGACCTGATCTGCAAAAGCTACAGCAATCTGAAAATAAAGGTGTATTGAATTTTAAATCTGAAGATTGATCTAACCTATAGCTCTGGTACCATGTTAATTTTAGTACTTTCAGATTGAATAAAAACTCAGAAAATCAGAATTAGTTTAAACTAGGTTAATTAATTTATTGTTTTCCAGATTTAAGTATAGTAAAGGAAATGAAATGCAAAAAAGACAAAGCACAGTTACCCTGGGAAAACCTCCTAGGAGGAAAAACCCAGCCAAAAGATCCTCAGATCTGATTATGATTTTGAATTCAACTGAACATTACACACTTATCTGGAGTATAGATGTTGTAGTCACAAGGAAGATGAGATAGAAGTCTTCACAATTAGTTTGCTAATGAAGATTATGATTTGCAGTCCTCCTCATCAGATTTTCTGTGTGTTACAAGGGTAGCAGTACCTTTCAAGTAGTTCACAGTCCTTCAATGGTGTTTTCTATCTTTTGGAGATGGTCTGTTGCCTTTGATGAAGTTCGCTGTCTCCAATTAATGATCTGCTGCCCTTTAATGAAGTTCGCTGTCTCCTATTAGTGATCTGCTGCCATCTAATGAAGTTCGCTGTTGCCAACTGCCTTAATATGAATTTCGCTTCCTCAGAATATATTTTGCATCTGCTTAAAACTGAATGAATGAAAATGAGAAGTATATGCTATATTTATAGGAGTCATATTACTTCTCAATCATGTCGGCCTTCTTTGCAAATAAACATTTTAATTATTTTTAATTCCTTTTAAGTGAATTGGATAGGGTCGGCCCTATCATGGAGGCGAGTTGGGTTTGGATGTAGTGTGGAAGCCTTTTAGGTGTGAGCCGAGAGGTATTGGGCCTGCCCCTATATGATGGAGGTGGATTCCAATGTTGCCCAAGGCAATTGGAATCCGCCAGCCCTAATTACAAACAACAGAAATGTATGGTCATCATATGTTTTCTACGTTTTGCTTAAAAACACGATTTGTGGTTTTTGTAAGTGAGTGAAATACAAGATTGACACTTAAACAAACTTGTATTTGAATGCAAACTCTAATCATCACTCAAATTAAAAGGAAGATATCCTCTTAACTCTTAATACAAGTGTAATGTACCTTTTTGTAGAGTAAGTGCACAAGAACTTCTTAGCCTATTTAGTTCCCATACGCTGTAGCTGGGAAAAAGGGAATTAATTAATTAAATTATTTACTATTATTTGTCTAAAGTCTATTATAAGGATAATATTATTTAATTCATTTAATAAGTGTATAAATTGACTTTAAAGGTTATTTATGTAAAGATTTTTAATAAAGTCACTTTATTATTCCTTGGGTTTAAGTAAAAAATAAAAGAGAGGGAAAATTTGAAAAGTGTTCTAGAAGCTTCGCAGTTGGTTATAAAGGAGTAGTGTGGGACTCATTTAAGATATGCTTGGTTATTTTTTCACATTGATTTGGAGGGCTTCTTGGAGCTTGGAACCTGTTGTGACGTATTCACACATCGCCCCATTGCAAATGGGGACCCCTACTTTTTTTGTTGTTTGGGGTTTGCTTTCTAGGTGTTTAGGGTTTGTCTGTTAGCCTTTGCATTTTGAGTGTCGCCAGTGGATAATAGGATGGTAGGCTTTGCTTGAGCTAGGGGAGTCAACAGGTGCTCCAGGTTAGGGTTTCTTTGAGAGTCTTCCTTAGGGCCTGGTTTTGCTCTTGTTGCTAATTGTGTCTTGCTTTGTGAGTGGGTATCATTCTTGAAGGTCCGAGCTAGGTCGAGTTGGTGAGTGATGAAGTCTGGAATGTCATCCTGATCTTCAAATGCCCTGAAATTTGGCTAAGTCTGGAATGTCCTGATCCTGAAATTTGGCTAAGTCTAGAATGTCCTGATCCTGAAATTTGAATAAGTCTGGAAAACTGAAGAATCCTCCAGAAACTAGATTTTGCAATATAACTCATGGAGGTCCGAAACCACTCTCAAACATCCTGAAAGTATATATGGAATATAACTTAAAGTATAAGTGACATTTTTCTTATACTTAAATGTTATATTCCATAAAATGATCCTGACGGGGAGTCCAAAATGTCAAATTTCGCTCCTGACCCTTCCGAAGGGTCCAAAGCGAATTTCGCTCCTGACCCTTCCAAAGGATCCAGAGCGAAATTCTCCATAAGACATTCTACTTTGACCAAAACCTAGAACTAACGCATTCCCAGGCTTGAATGAAGGTAAAAGCGTTTGTTTGAATGAAGAAATGTGAAAATGAAGTCAGGATCTTGGCCAAGAATAGGGATTTCGCTCCTGGCCCTTCCGAATGGTCCAGAGCGAAAATCTTTGTAGCTCTCATTTCCTTTCAAATTTTGACTAAGTGTTGGTTTCTCGGGCATGTTGGGGGATGAACTGGTATGTTCTTGCCTTGACATGGAGTTGATTGATTTTGAAGAACAAGATTTGGGCTTAAAGGAGAATTTCGCTCCTGACCCTTCCAAAGGGTCCAGAGCGAAATTCATCATAAACTTCATTTGCTACCTTGTTTGACCTTGAAACCTTCTTCCTCAGGTGGAAAATGATCTAAGTTTGCTTCTTGAAGTGGTTTGAAGTTTGAAAAGTGAGTAATCTAGCCTAGAATGAGATTTTCGCTCCTGACCCTTCCAAAGTGTCTAGAGCGAAAATCTTCCTAAAGCTCATTTCTTCCCTAGTTTGACCAAATTTTGATTTGCAGAGCATCTTGAAAGGAAGGATGGACGTGTTTGGACTTTGGAAATGTGTGAGAGCTTTGAAAAAATGAAGGATTCTAGCCAAGAAGGTGAATTTCGTTCTTGACCCTTCTAAAGGGTCCAGAGCAAAATTCCTTATAAGCTTACCTTTTGACCTTTCTTGGACATGAAACCTTGTTCCTAGGGCAATGAAAGATGAAATTCTACCTTGCAAAGAAGTTTCAAGTTGAAAAAATGATGATTTTTGGTCAAGAATGAGAATTTCGCTCCTGACCCTTCCAAAGGGTCCAGAGCGAATTTTCTCAAAACCTCTCTTTGCTATCAATTTTTTGCTAGATCAAGTGTGGGATAAGGTAAAATCAAGGAGAAGTTGCCCCTAAGAGTGACTTTAAGTTGCTAGAACCATGAAAGATGAAGGAATTGAGCCTAAAAGTGATTTTCGCTCTTGACCCTTCCAAAGGTCCAGAGCGAAAATCCTAAAAACCGTCTTTTCTTCCAAAATTTGAGCAAAGTTAAACTTGGACAAGGGTGAGAGAAGTCATTTGGATTGCCTTAGAATGGATTTTGGTTGCCAAGAATGTAAATTTTGAAGCCAAATGAGAATTTCGCTCCTGACCCTTCCAAAGGGTCCAGAGCGAAATTCTTAAGATCATCCCTTTTTCCTTGCAAATCAAGGTAAAATTTTGATTTTTATGGCCTAGAGAGGAGTGAGGCAAGTTGTTCTAAGTCTTGGAGGTAATTTGAAGTTGAAAGGATGGAGAAATAGCCCTAAAACAAGATTTTCGCTCCTGACCCTTCCAAAGGGTCCAGAGTGAAAATCCCAAAATCTACCTATTCCTTTCAAATTTTTGCTAAGCTATGCCTAGACCAAGGTAAAAGATGCCCTTGTGATTGCCCTTGAGTTGATGGTTGTCTCCAGAAATGATGATTTTAGGTCAGAGGAGGAAAATTGCTCCTGACCCTTCCAAAGGGTCCAGGGCGAAAATCCTTCAATCATCTATTTTGCCTTGCAAAATCAAGTTAAACTTAGGTTGGATGAAAGAAGAGAAGTATTTCCTTGCCTTGTGAGGTGGATTGAAGTTGAAATGATGAAGAAGTGAACTACAAGCAAGAAATTCGCTCCTGACCCTTCCAAAGGGTCCAGAGCGAAAAACACTAAAACCATCCATTTCTCCAAATTTTGTGCTAAGTCAGGCCTATACTAGGGTGGGAGAAGCTATTTAGAATGCCTTGGAAAGATGTTTCACCGTCAAAAATGTGAATTTTGAGCTAAAATTGGAATTTCGCTCCTAACCCTTCCAAAGGGTCTAGAGTGAAATTCATCAAAATCCCTATTTTCTCCTTGTGTCAAGTCAAGAATTTGAGTCCTAAGGCGTAGTTGAGGTTGAAATGATGTTTCTTTGCCCTGTAGGATGAATTGAAGTGAAGGAGATGAGGAATTAAGACCTAAAGCTTGAATTTCGCTCCTGACCCTTCCAAAGGGTATAGAGCGAAATTCTTAAAACCTCCATTTTTGCCTCAAATTTGCATCAAGCTTCGTGTTTGTTCTGAATGAGGATGTCCTTGGGCATGTATCTAAGCAAGTACGGTTGCAAAGTGAGAACAATTTGAGCCAGGAATGCAAATTTCGCTCCTGACCCTTCCAGAGGGTCCAGGGCGAAATCCTTATAGGGCCTGTCCCTGGGGAGAATATTGAGCAAGCTTCATTTTAACATCTTCTTGTTGATGATTTAAGGTATAAAATGCTATGTTAGAATAAATATATTATGTGTCCTTAATCATCTTTTGGTTTGTCTTGCAGATGAAAGAAGACCAGGCCAGGGCAAGGACAACCTCCTCCAGTCCAACATCATCAAGGACAACCTCCTCCAGTCCAACATCATCAAGGACAACCTCTTCCAGTCCAACATCATCAAGGATGACCTCCTCCAGTCCAGCATCAACAAGGATGACCTTCTCCAGTCTAGCATCATCAGGGACGACATCTTCCAGTCCAGCATTCCAAGGAAAGGTACACCATCCCTCCTACACATCAAAGACAAAGGAGGTCAGAGCAAGGGTCCGTTGGAGAAGCAGACAGTTTCAAAAGAGTTAACTAAAGTTAGCTTCCCAGCATCATCAAATTGAATATCTACCAAGCTGGTGTCCAATCATCACTCCTCCAGTCGGATTGGTCCACCTCAGCGTGTCCAGATTCAATGTACCTGACTCATCAAAGATGGCACAAACTTTGATGTACCTACCCTAGTTATCCATTGGTCGATTATTCCAGAGAAGACATGTGTCCAAATAATGCAATTATTTCATTAGTCAGAATTAAGTTTGTTGTAACAAACCCTAATTAGGGTTTTCATTGTAAAATCTCGACCATTGATCTCAAATTGATCTAAGCCATTGAATTGTATTGTGGGCACTATATAAGCCCTGGCTCGTCATTTGTAAAAGCTAATAGTTAGTCAGTAGTTAGAAGGTGAATACTTAGAAATAGTGAATAGTTAGTTGATAGAATAGCAATTAGAGTAGAATAGAGAGAGAAGGTAAAGATTGTTGCCAAGATGTTGTTGTAAAAGACTTGTAAAACTTCATTGAAGAAATGGTGAAATCTATGGGTCGATTCAACAATTTGCATGGTCTCTATACTTCTCAGATTTGATTTCATTTTATTAGATGAGTGGAAGAAATGTGTTTGATTGATGGTGAAATTCGTATATCCATACTACTAGCAGTTTGTTGATTGCAGACTTGCCTTGTGTAGTCAACTGGAATCATTCAGCTTAAGCTTAACTTCAATTGTCGTTTCTTCACTGATATGCATCAGCGTGATGGTGTCTATGCCTGTAGCGATGATCTGAACATCATAAAGTTTTCCTCCGAAGATCGCACTAACCTTGTTGAGATGGTCCTGGGATGTCAAAACAAGATTTAGTTAGAATTTCATCAAAAGTCATTCATTGCTCCTACATTCTTAGTATCAGAATTAGATCCTTCCCTCGCCCTCATCCTTTTTCCTTTTTTCAAAAAATCTAGGCTAGTGAAATCTTGTGATTCCAGCAAATCAGACGTTTAGGTCGTCAAGTGTAAGTCCCCTTGTGATTCCAGGAAAATCACATCATACCACAAAGAGCTTATCCACACGTAGAGATCCTACATAACAGAACCTTGGAGTTACTCTGACTGATCCTTCGGCGAGATCTTCAGCAGTCAGGAACTTTGCTCAAGAGAGGATAAGGTACCTTTTTAGGTATTTTATTCTGTGTTTGGTCATGTACAAAAAACACATCAACAAAACCCTAGGATGAAAACCCTAAGGGAATGTTGGTTTCGGTAGTGAGACTATTTACCCTAGCTGGTTGTTGGAGATATCATTCAGGTATTTCAGAGTGCATTTACAATTGAGATTATCAAATTTGTGTTGACTCTTTTAGAGAGAAATTTGTAGGGCTCGATATATATTGCAAATAAATTGTGAAAGGTGCATAGAGACGCCATGTTTGACATTATTTGTTAGGCAACCCATCTGGAGTTTGCAGCAAATATAACATTGATAGCTTGTTGGTGTGAGAGCTTGGATAGTTGGCCTTTCACTTTATTACTGTTTTGGTGTGGCTTGTTTTTTGGTGTGAGTTTTCATTGCACTGGCGTGAGCATTCTCCTTGGCGTGAGCCCTTACATAATGGAATGAGCTTCATTTGGCTAGGCGAGGTTATCCCTTCCATGGCGTGAGCCTCTAACATTGGCATAGGAATCTATCTTTGGCATTAGTGCTATCCTCTGGTGTGGTCTGCTTCCTCCTGGTTTGAACTCTCTTGCTTGGCGTTAGCCATTTCCCAAGGCGAGGCTCCCAATGTTTCTTATTGGGACGTGGCTTTTAATCTGCAATATCTTCTTGATATTATAAATACTTGGAGGCTGCTGTACAGTTAGTTATGAAATGCTGTCATATCATTTTCAGACTTTCTTGTATTTCAGATTAATATATATTCATTTTCAGACTGAGATTTGCAATGAAAGGTCAGAAGTTTATTTCCATTCTGAATCTGTTCTATTCTGATATTATTTGAAGTGTGATTCTTTCACAAAAACATGCTATTTTTCTATGTTCATATACATTGAGTAGAAACATCATGCTTTATGCTAAATTCTTCAAATAATAAAAAACAATCATACCGGCAAACTAAGATTTAAACAGCAGTACAGACCTTCAGAATACAAGAAGAGTGTAGTGGGAAAAATTTGAAAGTTATGGAAGGGAATTTTACAACAGGGGTGCTTGATTGATGAACGGTTTTAGCAAGTGGAGCATGTGTCCAAGGTGTTCAGAAGAATGGCTACCACAATGAACAATTTGCAAGGGCCTTTGGGATTGCAGGGAAAAAATGTAAATCTTGATGGGAAGGAGAGGCTGCTTTAAACAGCAGTTCAGAGACTTATCCTTCAGAATACAAGGAGTGTAGTGGAAAAATAAAAAAATGGAAAAATTTGAAAGGGAATTTACAACAAGGGTCTTTAGAAGCTTGATTGATAAACGGTTTTAGCAAGAAACTCAGATATAAACAGCAGTACAGAGATTTATCATTTTGAAAGGGAATTTTACAACAAGGGTCTTTAGAATCTTGATTGATAAACAGTTTTAGCAGGAGGAGCATGTATCCAAGGTGTTCAGACTTCAGAAGAATGGCTACCACAATGAACAAATTGCAAGGGCCTTTAGAATGCAGGGAGATGGGAAGGAGAGGCTGATTGGATAACCAATAAGCCTCTTTTACCTTACATCAAAGGAATCTCCAACCTTGAAGAAAATGTGTAGATCCGAAAGGTACACAATTTATTTGAAGCAAAATAATGGGGTTTATAACAATGGCAAGATGGGAAGATCTATCAAGAAAAAAACATCAAGGTAAAGACAGTATCAGTCTTGACCACAACAGTTTTGGCAAATCTTCTCTTGTTTAATCACTATATTTCCTCTTTGCTTCAGATGTATTGAAGAGTAGAAGGTGGTTGTAATGGAGCATGACTATCTTAAGTTATCGGTGGTGATGGAAATTGGAAAACGCCCAAACAATTTGAATAAGGGCAATGACACAAGCTTACGTCATTCTTGGAGGCTTATAATCCATGAATGCTTTTGAGGAATGCCATTGTTAAACTAACCAGTAATTCAAACTAGACTAGAGGATTTCTCTCTTCTGATAGACTAAAAGTATTAACTGGTATGAATGCTATTGATTACTTTGCAACAACTAGTTTGTTACTGGCTAGTTTATATTTTTCTAGTTTCCAGTGGCTAGCCTGTAACAGCTAGATTGTATGGTTTGTTGTAACAGCTAGTTTGTACTGTTTGGTTAGTTATTGTTTCCCTCTTGGATTAGGTCCCCAAGATATCATGTGCTTACAACAAGTACTAGATGATGCAATCTAATCAATTTATACTAACGATGGTTTGCGCAGTGTGATCAGAAATGTCAAATTTCAAAGTTGTCTGCATAATCTTTTCCTTGCAAGATCAAACTTGAAAGTTGAGTCTTTGCAGCAAGCTAAATTTTAGGGTTTGGTACTTTTCATGTAATTAAAAAACATGCTAAATTGAGATGCAAAGAGAGCATCGGCATTTAACTGCAAACCAAATTATTAGAGTACAGAAATATCATTATGATTAAATCTCTACAAAACAAATTCACTTCTCTAAGGCCTAGCCCTTGTGCTCAGGTATATTAGGTGGTTTCAATTGAATACAGTGATGTCATAAATGACATGCTCAGGTATATTAGATGGTTTCAATTGAACATAGTTATGTCATAAATGACATACAAGATGATTAATAGTACACAAAAGACTTCCAAATCAAAATGCCACATGGCATGTTATTTCATATTATGGCTACAACTGGTACGAATGTATAACATCTAGATATATTTTATATTCTAATTAACTTTACATCCATCAGTTTTGACATTCCAGAATTCAATTTTAGAATTCAAGGTGCTTGCAGATGCCTGTAACATATCAGCATCATCAACATTTAACTTCCCTATTCTAAACAGTATATGAACATTGCAAACATGACACTCCCAAATAACAATACCAATTGAACACAACCAGCTTAAAAAAATGATGGCATCAGTGCAGTTTAGCGTAATTGCCTTAATTTTGAGTTTTGGGGTTGTATACTGCAAATGTCTTTTTTTTTCCTTTTACTAATCTCCTAATGAAATGTGTAATTCATCAATGCATGCTCAGATTGAATTTTGGATTGCTATAATACATACATTCCATTGATAGAATTAGTTATTAAGACAACATAAGAATGTTGTGGCTTTATAATCCTGACTTCTGAGCATTTTCATCACTTATTATTTTTACTCTTTGTTTGCATTTCAGGTTGTAGAAGCTGGCATTGAACCTAATGGCTTGTGTGCACGCCGAGATTATGCTCGTTGGCTGATTTCTGCAAGTGCCATTTTTGCAAGGTTCAATATCCCTTCTAGTTTCTTTTTAGTTATGCTGTCTTTGGCTGTTTGTATACATGAGGAATACATCGCCTCTATTAAGCTGTTAACTAATAATGGATTTCGGTTGTTAGAAATCCGGTATCAAAGGTTTTTCCAGCAATGTTTATTGAGAACATCACAGAACTTGCATTTGATGATGTTACACCTGATGATCCAGATTTCCCTTCAATTCAAGGTCAGCATAAGTACTAATTAAAGTAGAGTGTTATCTATCTTAACGTTTTTGTTGATTAAAGTACAACTGGCTATGCATTCATTGTAGAAACCATTCGGGTATTATATTTACATTGTGTTAGCTAAATCGTCTTCCAGTATTGCAGGATTTTTTTTTATTTTGTCTGCCACTGAATGAATAAAATTGGCGAAACAGGATTAGCAGAGGCTGGATTGATTTCTAGCAAGCTATCGTATAATGATGAATTTGGTTCTGTGGAAGCAGGGAATTCAAGTAGTTGTTTATTCTCACCTGATAGGTGAGGGCCAAATTCTTAGTTCTATATGAAAGACTTGGCTATCCCTAATGGTTGTTAAGTTATACTCCTCTACAAGGTTCATTTTAGCAGTTGCATTTTTGAGTTTTGAGCTTTAGTATATCTTTCAAGGCTCATTGTATATAGTTGAGGTTTGTTGATTGTGGAATTTTAACTGTTGCACTTTACATATCATGCATGTTTTTATTGCTGCACTTTTGGGGATATTATCTGACTGCAATAGTCCACTTTCACGTCAAGACCTCGTCAGTTGGAAAATTGCTTTAGAAAAAAGGCACTTACCGGAAGTTAACAAGAAGGTAATGTTGGATGATTTTCTTAACTATGATGCTTTTTATTTCCCAATGGCAATCATGGAAAAGCTAAACTGATTATGTTGGCATTGGTATAAATGTGAAATCTTACTTTTTGTCTTATTACAGATGTTGTGGAAAATGTCTGGATTTATAGATATTGACAAAATAAGTCAAGATGCTTGGCCTGCTATCTTAGCAGACCTGACCTCAGGAGAACAAAGCATTATTAGTGTCGCCTTTGGTATATTTTCGTAATTAGTTTGTACAAATTATGTTCACTTAAAGATATCATTTCAACTTGTGATTCCATGTCACGATTATCCTTTTCTGTCTGAACAGGTCACACTAGGTTGTTTCAACCTGACAAACCAGTTACAAAAGCTCAGGCTGCTGTTGCTCTTGCAACTGGAGAAGCAGCAGAACTTGTTACAGAGGAGCTTGCTCGTCTTGAAGCAGAGTCATTGGCTGATGCTGCAGTTGCAGCACATGCTGCCCTCGAAGCTCAAGTCCAAAAGGACCTCAATGATTCCTTTAAAAGGGAGCTTGAATTAGAGAGGGAGAAAATAAAAGAGACAGAAACATTAGCTGAGGAAGCAAGATTGGAACTAGAAAAAATAAAAGCTCAAAGAGATGAAGAGAAGTACTCACTTCTGAAGAAGGAAGCTGCAGTTGATGCTGAAGTTGAGTTTCTTAGAACACTTAAAGATGAACTAGAGAAACAATATCAGACCATTTCAACTAAAAGGGCGGAAATGTCTTTGAAAAAGAATGAGATAGATAAACTTAGAGATGAAGCAGAAGATATAAAGATTGCCTTGGATATGGCAAAAGCAGAAGTGGAGATTGAGAAGGAGGCACTAGCATTGGCCAGGTAATCATCTAATTGTGATGTTAGATTTGTTCACTTAATCTGGTCTGTTATAATAATGAGCTGATGATTAAGTGGCTTTAGGGATAAATCAGGTAGTTCAAATCATTGTTTAAAAACTTGGACCTGGCAATTACTTGGCTAACCCAAAATTTTTAAAACTTGGAATTTGGCAAAAACTTTGGGAAATTCAATAACTCAGTAAATGTATCAAACATTAAAAGATATAGTATATTTCAAAAATATTTTTTAAAAACTTGCATAGTAATGACTTTATGAAACACATTATTGATTTTATTTATATATATAGGTCAAAGCAAGAGTTCAATACCAATATTTAGATTTTATTTAGGTTGAAGCAAGAGTTGAATACCAATGTTTAAACACTAAATTATATTGTTCTACAATGAATGTGAATTATCTCTTGGCTGCACCACTTCCAAATTGAGCATTGGTGGATGCCTCAACAAGTATATACAATGATGACAGATAAACATGTTGATTAGTAATCTCTCTCAGAGCATGTGAAAATTACCTTGTTTGTTCAAGAAAGCACTATGTTGCCAGTTTTGGTTTGGATTTTGATTCAGGTTTGTGGATTTGATCCATGGATCTGGTGATTTTTTTGGCGTTGAGTTTGTCCATGCAAAAAACTTTTAAAAATCATATATATATATACAAAAATATAATAATCCATAAATATTAGTAATATAATGTATCATTAATAATCTATAAATATTATAATACACAAAAAATAATAATATATTGGACCATTGATAATTGATAAATATTAAAAATTATTTTATATGTTAATAATAGTATATAAAAATTATAATATATTAGTAATATAATATTATAATATATAAAAACGAGTAGTATAAATATTATGATATATTATATAATGAATAATAAATATATTATTATTGTTGATTATTTTCTCATTGATGTCAAAGGTTTTTTGTAAAGAGAATTGGAATGAAATACTAGCTGAGTTGCCGATTATTCATCAGATTTTCATGAGCTACTTGGTTGCGTGCTTGAGCTGCTTGGGTGTCTGCTTGAGCTGGCTGCGTGTCCACTTCATCTGCTTAGTCAGCTTATCTGCTACGTCATCCTTTGAATGTTGACTCTTCCAAATATGTTAATTTAAAAGAAAGGCATGATTATCTTATTATGGGCTGCGATTCTTTTGAACATGGCGGTTATATTTAGTATGCCTTCATCTGGACGAAGTAAGAAATTAATTTATTCTTATTTTTAGTGCGACGGCATAAGAGAGTGGAGCTGCTTCAAGTCTTTGTAATGCCTTCCTGCCTTGATGAATTGAACAGAGATTCCTTTTTGGAATATATGTTTTTTTGTGTATGATTGGGTTCTTGCCACGGTGGTGATAGGATAAATATCTTTTTGCCTATCGCGTTTTTCTATCGTGGATATTATGTTTTTTTTATTATTGTTTTCTTATATCGATTGGAGAATATGTGAGACTATTAGTGCAAGTTTTCTTTTTTGTCACAGGAGACTATTAAACTTGCCGTGGAGCCTTATTCTGCCAGTGTGGGCTTTCATTATTGACGCAGTTCTATTTTTGCCTTGTGTGAGCATTCCATAGCCTGTGGGGCTCTCTCTTTGTGCGACTTTAATCTCAGGCATGGGTCCTTTGTTTTGTGTTAAGAGTTTGAAGAAGGCAGAGATTCATATTTGTTGTTCGGCATTGATTATCTTTTATGTCTAGCGTGAGGATTTTTGAATCAATAATTCAACCTCATCACTCCTGTTGGCTGTATGCTCTGCTGTTGGAGAATGCAACCTAGTTTGGGGTTGATATGTTGACGTGGCCCTGCTGAGGATAATATATTCAGAGGTTGAAGACTCCAAAAATAAGGAGTTAGCACATATTGGGGCTCTCTGGATGGATGTATGGAGTTATAGCAGCTATTTCATACATATAGCTAATAGCAGTGATATAGTAGTTGCAGCAGCACTGAGAAAGTGATTACAGACCCTGCACAGAATTTTGGAAGGCAAAGATAAGCTACAACAATGCTCAGAATATGATACATCAGTTCGACAGTGCTGAGGTTTAAAAAGGATAGTATCACGGTGCATTGTCAAAAGGTCTTGCTTTTGAGTTAATACTAAACTGAAGTTGGTGCTTCAGCTAGACGGAGTTGGTGCTTCTAGGAGGGTTGGTGCTCTCAGTGAGTTCGTGCTCACTTGTGGAATCTGGATTGGTGCCCATTTTGTTAATGAAAGCTATTGTGTGCCGTGGTTTTTTACCCGAAAGGGTTTTCCACATGAAATTTGGTGTTTGCATCTTGATTTTTGCGCTCTCTATGTTTTATGTGGTTTCTTGTACTTAAAACTTAAAAGTTTAAAAATGCTGATTCACCCCTCCCCCCCTCCCCCCTCAGTATTTTCACTATTTTCTGTGTGCTTTTCTAGTTTGTTTTGTAGAGTATTTGGGAAGGCACCATTCTAGTTTGTTTTGTAGCATTGTTGTGCAAAATTACATGATAAAAGTAGATGGTCTGTTGATTCCTCTTGTATTCCGCACATTAGACAGTTGAAAGGATTTGCTATGCCCAATTTAATTAATCTTTCAGAAGAGACGATACAGTTATTGATGGCTAGCCAGCCAAAAGCGCCTGCATTTGGTAATACTGCTTCATTCTAAAATAGTTTATGAGGCCAGATTTCTGCTGAATCTGAGTTGGATTTGTGAATTATGGAGGCATAGCCTGATTTGACGTTGCATTTACATGTTTTTGACAGGGCCCAGATCAGGGAGTTTGGTTGCTGTGGTAAGAATATTTTCCTTTGATTGAATAATTGAGAAAGAAGAGATTTTTGGCAATCTGGGATGTTATAGTCCTCTAGACTTCTGAGCTGAGCTTTAGGAAGGATATGATCAGACTTTTGTAGGTAATCTTTGACCCTAGAGCCCCAATGATTAAGATAACTTCTTGCCTTTTTGAAGTCCATTTTTTTCGAGGGGGTGAAGGCCTTTTCACCATTGTTTATGATCCTGGTCAAGTGAGGTGTTATTATATCTTTGCAAGTTGCTATGAAGTACCACATTTTTGAGCCTTTAGGAAGATTGGACGTTGTAAATATTCTTTCCAGGGCTAACGAGTCCATATATTTTGCTTGTAACATTCGAGCCCATTTGGATGACTTTTCATACATGTTCCAGGCTAGTTTAGCTCCTAGAGCTAAATTCCTCACCTCCAAATGGTGCATACCTACCCCCCAAGTTTCTTATCCTCACATAATTTTTCCCAGGAGATTAATGGGATTTTACTTTTTTTTTGAGATCCTGGTTGTCTTGCCACGAGTTTTTTGATTTCCTGTTCAATACTTTGTTGAACTGTTGAAGGGAGTTTTAGCACTGATGTGATATAATTCGGAATGGCTGATAATACTGCTTTTATCATAGTCATTTTGCTTGCTAGTGTTAGCCATTTGCCTTTCCATGAGCTGACTCTATTTCGATTTATAATTTTGCTCTATAATTGCACTTTGTTGGGGCCTGAAAAGAAGGGAATACCTAGATATTGGCTGGGAAGATGGCCCTGATTGAATGTCAAGGATTAACTCAATTTGTGTTGAGATTCTTGAAGCTGTATTGAGGAAGAAAATTCTGGCCTGTTGCCAAAGAATAATCATTTAGCACTGGTTTGATAATTTTTGCTTTTGAGATTGAAGATTTCCCAAAGAGTAAAGTGTCATCCATGAAGAGAGAGTGAGTCATAGTAATTCTCGTATTTGGGATTTGAATACCTTGCCACTTTTCCGTATAATGATTGCCTAGAATGGATCTGCTTAGAGATTCAGCCATTAAGATGAATAAGAATGGAGATATTGGGTCTCCTTGTCTTACTCCTTGAGATGAACCAAAAAACCCTTGTGGAGAGCCATTCACTAAAAAGAAAAACTGATTTGGAATATGTAGGATTTCAAATCACTAGGACCTTCCATACGCTGCTGGAGTGCTCTACCACTGAGCTACTGGCCCTTCTTGGACCAGTCCATCGTTGGTCCGGGTGTGGCTTATTCCAACACCAACACCCCCCCTTAAGCCACACCTCTCGTGTGCTTGGGGCTCCTAGCCTGGACCTGGCTTTGATACCATGTTGAGACATGGACCACCTAGGACTCGAACCTAGGACCTTCCATACGCTGCTGGAGTGCTCTACCACTGAGCTACTGGCCCCTCTTGGACCAGTCCATCATCGGTCTGGGTGTGGCTTATTTCCAACACCAACACCCCCCTTAAGCCACACCTCTCTTGTGCTTGGGGCTCCTAGCTTGGACCTGGCTCTGATACCATGTTGAGATATGGACCAGCTAGGACTCAAACCTAGGACCTTCCATACGCTGCTGGAGTGCTCTACCACTGAGCTACTGGCCTCTCTTGGACCAGTCCATCGTTGGTCCGGGTGTGGCTTATTCCAACACCAACAAATCCATTTGCAAGACTTTTGTGCAACCCTAGCTTGAGAAGAATTTTGATCAGAAATTGCCAATTCAGCCTATCATAGGCCTTCATCATATCCAGTTTGATGACCATTGCCGGGATTTTATTTTCATTGATGGAGTGAATGGTTTCATGTGCTAGAATGGCTGCTAAAGTTTCTTTCCTTGGGACAAAACCTCCTTGTTCTTTAGAGACAATCTCGGGAATTACCTTTGCCAATCTTAATGCAACTGCTTTTGAGAAGATTTTGTATATGGTGTTGTATAATGATATAGGTTTGAAATTTGCAAATGTAGTAGGGATTTGCTTCTTGGGAATGAAAGCAATAAAGGAGTTATTTAGTTCTTTGAGGATATTGGCATTTCTTCTTGATTCTTCTGGTGCTAGCGATATGTCTCTACCCATGAAATCCCAACCTTTCTGAAGGAAAATTGCAGTGCATCCATCAGGTCTTGGGGCTTTATCCGGTGGCATGGAGAAGACCACCTGTTTTACCTCTTCAAGTGTATAAGGATGGAGAAGATGATTATTATCTTCCTGCGAGAGCAATGGAGGGATATGCTCAAAGAGTTTTATCTGAAGCCACATCTTGACTCGGGTGATGGTGTTGACATTTAAGAAGATTCAAAAAAAGTTGACTGCCTCTTGTCTGATTTGCTATTCTTGTTAGAGATTCTTGTTGTCATTTTATTACACCCTTCGTCCATCAGCGAGAACTGATCAGAGATATGTTCCATGGACTAGCGCGGCCCTAGTTGATCAAGGAGAGAAGAATCATGAAGTATGAAGTGTTGCCTTGTCCGGAGGAAGTTCCTCCCTTGGCCTTTTCTTCTTCCCCGGAACTCCGGAACCCCGAGGTTCCGAAGTTCTTTGCCTTAGCCGCTTTCTTTCCTTCTCCTGAACTCCGGAACCTCAAGGTTCCGAAGTTCCCTTCCTTCCCTTAGCTTTTCTCTAGTGTCTTCGGAACTCCGGAACCCCGAGGTTCCAAAGTTCTTTCCCCAGCTTAGCCCCTCCTCTCCTTAGCCTTTCTCTCTTTTTCCTCAGAACTTCGAAACCCTGAGGTTCCGAAGTTACTAGCCTTCCTTTCCTTCGCCTCTTCTCTTAAGCATCTCCTTTGCCCGGAACTTCGAAACCCCGAGGTTCTGAAGTTCCCCTTCTCTCTTTAGCCCTTTCCCTTTTCGGAACTCCCGAACCCCGAGGTTTTGAAGTACCTTTGTGCAGTTCCTCGGAACTCCGGAACCCCGAGGTTTCGAAGTTCCCTTCCCTTGCCTTTCCCAGAACCCCGGAACCCCGAGGTTCCGTGGTTCCCTCCTCCCCCTTCTTCCTTCTTCTCCCTGGAACTCCGGAACCTCGAGGTTCCGAAGGTCTTTTCCTTCTCTTCTTCTCTCTATCCCAGAACTTCGAAGTTCTTCCGTTGTCTTCCTCACTTCGGGAGTCCGAGCTTCCGAAGTCTCGAGCTTCCTTCTGATTGGCAACACTTCCGGATGGCGTGATCGACACTCAAGGCCTTTAATGCTCCGATAGTTTGGGTGACATTTTGTGGAGCCACAAGGGTGTATTAAGTGTTTTTGGCAGGATTTCCATCAAGGGAGGTACGGGGCCATGCTTGGTGACTTATGTCATGTTTGACTTTGGAAGGTTAGTAAGTCCACCTTCTCAGGATTGCCTTTGGTGGTATGGCTAGGTTGCTTGCATGTACAAGCCAAGTGCATGCACTTCTCTGCACTTCCAGACTGACATGCAGGGGTCATGGTCACCATTATAACCCATTTCTCTATATAAGGCTGTTAAACCTCATTGTAAAGGGTTCTCTCCCTGCTGCCTTGAGCTTTCTTATGCTCTTCTCTTCTCTTGAAGATTTGTAATTATTTTTGCATTTCTGCAACTGTAAGATTGGCTTTTGGCCTTATGATTAATTGAAAATCTCCATTCTTGCCTTCCTTCAACTTATGTATGATGTGTATGTGTTAATACCTCCATTATAAGTGTATGTTTGTGGTTTCCTTTCACATGTATGCTGTGTTAACTTGTTTTCTGAGTGTGACTTTGTGGGGATCCTTTTCCCCTCTTGACACTTAGAAAATTCTAACCTCCACACATGCGTTTGGGTCACTCATGCAATTGAAGTTTGTGCATCTCTTGGGCTTTTCAGTTGATTCCTTGTGCCATTTTGGGTGGGGAGAGGAACAATCTCTTCTTGGTGCATCACCTCCTTTTTTTTCAAGCCATTCTCTCTTCCCTTTACCTCTGCAAGTTGTTAGGATAGGCTTAGGAGTTAGTTTTTAAGTGTTGAGTTGGTTCAACACCTGCACCTAGATTGAGAAGGAAGCCGGCCTTCTCCGGAGATTCAACCCCCTTGCGCAAGGTCCCACACTTCGGGGTTGTTTCAATGTTTCACAAGGTTGCCGAGTTGATAGCTCGGCAAGGGTGCGAGCTTTTGTGATAACAATTCTCTCTAGCTGCTGTTTTTGGTTGAGAGGTGGTTTTTTTTTGTATTTTTATCACCTTGGAACCATAGTTCTCTTGATTTTTGTCTCCAAAAGATTTCTTCCCTTGAAAGAACCTCCATTTTTTTTCTTTTGAAGATTAGATTGTAAGACAAATGTGGAGCTATTCATACCTGATTTAATGATCTGGTTATTAATTTCATCAAGTTTGGACTGAATATCTGCCTTTTGAAGAAAGATATTTTTAAAATGAGTCACATTCCATTGTTTGATTTGATGTTTCCTGAATATGCTATTTTCTTTTCCCACCAAACTTTAAGCTGAGGCAAAAACTTCAGGTCCCTATACCACATTTCTTGAAATTTGAATGATGATTTGGGGTGGAAGGGCTGCTTATTGAATTCCAATTGAATAGGAAAGTGGTCTAATCTTGACAAGGCTCAGATTTTAGATTGAAAATGAAGTAGGCTGATGGAGCGGAAACAAAGTGCGTTCTCCAGGTGGCCCCCAATGAGCAATTTTCAAAAATCTATGGTCAGAGATTTGCAGAGTTCTTGGACTGCTATTAGAGCTAGGTTAGGAGGACTAGGCATTCTAGGTGTGGGTCCCCACAGTGGTAATGTAGCTCCTTTTACATTCTTGAACACAATTACTTTATGGAGATGAGAGCCTCTTCCTCTAAACCCTTCCACTTACCCCAACAATATCTCTATCAATAGATCTCCCTTCAATCCAAACCATGATCCTCAATCGCTTGAACAATGCCCTCAGTTTAGGTGCTTCAAATCAAAATGGGGCTCTTCTCAGTTCTACTATAATAGGTTGGCAAGAAACAAGAAATAGACGAGGAATGGCAGATCTTGCCCTTGCCTTCATCCCATTCACACAACTGCCATTAAAAGATGGATGCGGAAAAAGCTGGAGGAACCCTTAGTCTTTGAAGAAGCTCGAACACCAGCCAATAGAGGTAAGCAAGCATCTTTAGCCTCCATAAAAGTTTCTTTCCTTGCAAATGCATTGAATGAGAAAATTGACGATCTTAGACATGCGATGCTAGTTGGTATGTTTTGGAACTTTGTCCCTGAAGAAGCAAAGCTATTGAAATGGATAGATAATCATTGGTATGGTGTTAAGGTAGCTTTCTTTTTAGATCATGGAAATGGTTTTTTTGTTGCAATTTTTTCCAACAAAACAACCAAAGACGAGGTACATAAGATTAAATCCTGGTTTCTTGATGGGGCGGGCCTTTACACTCAGATCTGGAACCCAAACTTTAACCCTATGTCAGCAATCATTAAGTTCATTCCTGTTTGGGTCCAACTCTCTTCATTGCCCCTCAAATACAGAGAAACAAATGTTATTGATACCTTCGATAATCAAGTGGGCATCTTTCTCCATCTTGATTTCTCTTTCTTTGATAATGCAGCATTGCCAGTCCATATGTGTATCCTCTTGGATACCACCAAGAACTTCCCAAATTCTTTTAAGATTCATTCGACATACGGTACTGGGGATCAACAAATCCTTATTGAATCCCCAGGGACAACTTGTCTCAAGTGTTATTCACAAGACCACCCCACAAATATGTCAAACTATCGATGCTTTTGGGAATTTGAATCATAAATGGTCTCCCATCCTCACTCCCTATGAGAAAACCTTAGAGGTGGACGATTTGGGTTGTTTCTCAAAAATGTCCTAGTGGATCTATACCCATATGATCCCTTAATGGGACAAATTTCATCAAAAATTGATCAGGGAGATTTTCTTCATGTTGATCAAGAAGGTTTGGCTCTCACCAATTCTCAAAACCCCCCAAAAGAGAATGGAAGATCACCCCCCCTTGTCTAGTGCTCCAATATGGTCCATGAACTTGAAAAGCAAAATCAAAGTGTAGAGCAGAACCAAATAGTATATCAAATCAAGACCAAGTGTCTTGAAAGTAGTCTCTCTCAGTAGGTAAGCTCCCACCAAGGATGGAAGAGCTTGTTGTTAACCACATCTCCTCTCAGGAGTTAGCTCATGTAAAACAAAATTTAGACATTGAGGCTCAAATAGTACTTTGTGAGGAAGCTCCTTACATCAAGGTAATAACTTGATACAACACCAAATCTGGGTGTCCGAACCTTGCCCAAGTGGCTCTTATTTGGTTCATTCGACACTTATTAATTGGCCTTTGCCCCAAGCTTAGAATTGGCTCTCATTCCAAAATGGCTTAATACTCACTCTAGTAAGCACCAAACATATTCAGCTGCCATGTTTCCCTCGACACCTTTCTGGTAAAATAAAATCTTGAGGACATCAACAATTCCAGTAGAAGTTGTTGGAATCACCGCTGTCGTTACGCCAAAAGCTCGAGCTGTCAACGAACAGGAGAGCGACTAGAGACAAGGATCCACGGGAGGTTGGAGGAAGCACATGTCGCGAATCCTGAAGGAGGTGCTGACCAAGTCAACAATCTCCCCCTCAGCATCGATTGAGGGTTCCACATCGACGGAATGAAGGAGGCCTCCTAGGATTCGAACCTGTAACCCAACGCTTTGATACCAATTGTTGGAATCACCGCTGCCATTACGCCAAAAGATCGAGCTGTCAACGAACGAGAGAGCGGCCGGAGACAAGGATCCACGGGAGGCGGGAGGAAGCACATGTTGCAGATCTCGAAGGAGGTGCTGACCAAGTCAATAGAAGTAGCCAAGGTTCGGAGCATCAATCAAAAGAGAAATCAGATACGATTCCAAAAAAGAACATTTCGAGTTCAAAGTTTACTCGAGCTATAAAGATTTTTTAGCGGAGTCGTCCTCTTTTGAAAATATGGTTGGAGATCTAATCAAAGTTGGGGAAGAAAGGTTTTAGGAAATTGTAGAGGAGGAACTATCTGAAGCCCACCTTTTCACCCTTTGTATAAGCATAATCTTTATCCAAATGAGGTGGATAAAGAGAACACCCCCCATGATAAGGCATTACAATCAATGCTTGATGTTCCCTTCATTGAGATAGCCCTTGATTCGTAGGAACCTATGACAGAGACTGGCATCATCAACCCCTTTATTCATTCCTCACCTCCTCTTCTTTGCCAAGATTCTCCCAATTCTTGCAAAGCCAATTCTCCTGTTGAAACAAATCCGATTGGAGGTCAAGAATACATGTTAGACACTCAAATGGCGGAAATGGTGGACCATTCAGTACTTCAAGAGGGCTCCAAAATTTGTGACTAGTTAGCAAATAAGGCATTACAATCAATGCTTGATGTTCCCTTCATTGAGATAGCCCTTTATTTATTCCTCACCTCCTCTTCTTTGCCAAGCTTCTCCCAATTCTTGCAAAGCCAATTCTCCTATTGAAACAAATCCAATTGGAGGTCGAGAATATATGTCAGACACTTAGATGGTGGAAATGGTGGACCATTTAGTACTTAAAGAGGGCTCCAAAATTTGTGACTAGTTAGTAGATGAGGATTGTAATAGAAACTTGGAATATGATCTCTCCCAAATCCTCTCAATCTCCCAAACTGAGGATTTTCAAGTCAACTCCTCCCCATCAAAAAGAGGTAGACCCCCTAATAGCAAAAGGACTCAAGTAGAAATAGTAGTCGACATTTAGATGACATTGGAAAAAGCGTTTAAATCCAAAAAGGTAGTAAAAGTTCTTGAAGTAAAATCTAGACCGACAAGACCATGTTGCTCTTCTCGGGGACAATGAAAGTTCTCTTATAGAATTTTAGGGGTATAATCTCCCCTAACAAAAGACACTTTAATTAAGCGCCAAATAGAATCAAGAGACTCATCCATTATTTTATTACAAGAAACTAAGTTCTCCTTGGAACCGGCTAAAGAGGTTTTTGACAAATGGAAGAAATGGCAATTCCTTAAATCCCCAACTCAAGGTTCGTCAAGGGGTTTAGCTGCCCTATGGAATAATACAGAGTCTCAGGTGGAATTGATCACAACATCCCAAAATTGGATATTAACCAAAGTCTCTTCTTTTGATCTATCCTTTTGGTTGATTAATGTCTATGCTCCAACGGTAGATAAGAAAATGCTTTGGGACACACCATTGCAACAGTTCTATGGCTCTTAAAAGAGGAAAAGGTTCTCTTAGGGGGAGACTTTAATGCAATTTTAAACCCAAGTGAGAAGCGTGGAGGTATTGTTTCCCCCCACTAAAGTTTTGGAAGACTTAAAATTTTGTATCAGACAGCGACCTTTTGGACTGCCCCCTTCGAAATGATCTTTATACTTGGACCAACAAGTGCAGTGATTTCTGCCAGATAGCAGAAAGACTCGATAGATTTCTCGTATCTGCTGATTGGTTTGCTCAAATTGCTCCTTTTCTTGTGACTTGTGGATTTGCATTTTCACATTCTTTAGTATTTGTCCCCTTTGTTTTTTTTTTGAAAAATAAAAGTTAATTATGTAACGCACATTCACTTTTTGAAAGTCATAAGTTACCGTTTGTTGCATTTTCACTTTTCAAAAGTTACAAGGTGTTTTTCAGTTTCAAAAGTCACAAGTTCACTTGTGAAAACCCATAATTTAATGCAAAATTTGTATTTCTTTGTATAGAAATTTTGCCGATTTTATTTTCTTTTGCCTCTGCCAGAGATTTTGACATAACTTTAGACCAGCTGCATATTTTTCTTTGAAAATTGGCCAATTTGCAAGGAATACATCAATGACCAGAACCCATCATTATGACAACTTGAAAATTAAGAAAATTTTAAATTTAATTGTTTCTTTGCAAAAAATTGCCAAAAAATCAGAAGTTTAAAATTTTGAAAAACAGTATTTGAATTGTTATGAAAATTGGCCGCATTGAATAAAAATGCTAATTTAGGTATCCTTCAATAAATTGATGCAGGAAAATTGATCTTGGGTGTAAATTGGATGATGGATAAGAGGTTGTCAACCTAGCACTTGGAAAGAAATTTGAAGTTGCCAACTTTATCTAAGAGCATATGCCCTTGATACCTTGAAAAATGTTTCGAAGAACTATAATGACATGATGTGGTTCAATTAGCACATGATCAGCAAATGACAAGGTTTTCAGATGACCATATCAACCATGCATATATATACATTTGGTCAAAGACAGTTGACATATAATCATCATTGATCGACCTAAAGTTGGACTTGAGATGAAGTTTAAAAATTAGGTTAAAGGTGGGGGTAACAAAACCACAATACATTTTTATAGAAGTCTATGCACTCCTTAAATCCCTTCACTAGCACATCTTTATTACCCAATAAAATTTCTAAAATGATAGTGGTAAATATGTCTATGATACATTTTACCATGATAGTAAACTTACTACCATGCTTGATACTTCCCTCCTTGAAGCACTCTCTGGACAATCTCTCTCGTATGTTCCTGCAAATCATATAGTATATTAGGTCTGTAGCTAGTAATGCACTATCTTAGGGCAACTTGCACCAAAGACTCTTGAGGCCTTCGATAATGGTACAAGAATGATTTGTGCAAAATAATGGACAGTGAGAATAGTCACTACAAACTTCATGACAACATGTACACATTTTGGAGACGAGCTAGTTTTACCTCAACATTGCTGAAAAACATAGTAGTAGGTTCATACTTTATCTTAACTTGGAAAATGTTTGATTTCAGCTTCATGAACTATGCATACACACACACACGATTTTTTATATATTTTTTCTAAGTTACCGGGTTCTTCCCTGTAGGCTTGGGTTCTGGTCCTGATTCGGCCTGGGTATTGGTTTGGTCCTGGTACCTGACAGGCTACTGCCTAGGAGCCTGGGTTCTCTGTGGGTTCACAAGAAAAATGAAAAACTTGCCTATTTACGATATTAAAGGAAGGATCATAAAACAACATAAAAAGTGCATGTCCCACGAGACTACAAAACAAGCTATATTCAACTTTGTCATCAATTTGAAGTACAAGACCTAGTTATTTCTATGAACGTCATAAATCTTCTGATTAAGGCTGACTGTTTCTAAAATTGTCTTCTGCGCTGCCTGCGGCATCCCCAAAAGAAGTTCATTGTGTGTGCATCTACACCATGATCCCAGGTTCAATTGTATCCAATATTGTATCACTATCTAGTATTAAGAAACTATAAGAAGCTCATTGTGTCTGCATCTACACCATGATCCCAGGTTCTATTGTATCCAATATTGTATCACTATCTAGTTTTAAGAAACTATCTATATTATGCAAGTTGCCAGAAATGCATTTGAAAAGCTAATTTCATTCTGGGCATAGGAGCAGGTACCAAAGTAGTATAATGTTCATGATGTCAGTCCTTGGAGTCTTTAACAGTCCATAGTTTACTGAAACCTCTAATGATGATGGATCTGAAAGTTTAGTTAAAAATGTAATTGGAAATTGGCAACAAGTACTAGGGATTTTATTGTCTTTGGAAGTCCAGTAATATGAGAGATCTAGTCCGGCAATATTTTAATAACAAGTGTCGTTTTCCTATTAATAAAAGCTGTAGAAAACTTGCATCTGCATCCGATTAAAGTGATTGCGGTGTAGTCAATTCTTGATTTTCTACTCAAATCTATTCCTTCTGGGAAGGGAGAGGGGATAGAGCTAAGTATATTTTAGTAGTTCATTATTTTTCTGGATTGTATTTAAACTGAATGTTATATATAAAGAAATTGTGTATATGGTAAGAAATTCCAAGTTATGTTAAATGAAATCTATACAATTATTTCAAACATTTAACAATAATCATGCAAAATGTTAGCACTTTATGTTTTTAAATGCATTTTCTCATTAATAGTTTGTTCTTTCAGAAATTGACTCTTTAATTTCTTTCTAACAGGGCTTGGGCAGAGGAAGAAGCCAGAAATGCTAGGGCATATGCTAAAGAGCTGCAAGAAGCTAGAGAGAAATGGGAAAGGCAAGGAATTCAAATCCAGGTTGATAAGGAGCTTGATGAGAATAACACTGCAGTGTTAACATGGCAGTACAGTCCAAAGGTTCAGAAGGATTTGGGAGAGGCACAGAAGGATTTGGGTGAGGTTCAGAAAGATTTGGGCGAGGTTCAGAAAGATTTGGGAGAGTCACCTTTCCATGAGATTATTGTTAGAGCCGAAGAAATAAGAGGGAAACTTGGGCATTTATCTAATGATTTGAGGGTCAAAATTTTAGCTGTGATAGAGAAGTTAATACATGCCATTGGGCTTCTAATAACTAGTTTACGGCAGAAAGCATCCCAAACAGGGGAAAGAGTTCAAGAATTTGAACGGGAGGCTCTTGCAGTGGCATCTAAAGCTGCTCAGGATGTACAACAGAGGACAGCATCATCAGTGGCGGGAGTGACATCCTCTATTACAAAAGGCACCAAGAGGCTTGTTGATGAGTGCAGGGAAGGGGCAGAGAAAATTTCTCAGAAATTTAAAACATAGATCACTCGCACCTACGTCCAATTTTTCCTGTACAATGATCTATATCTCAAAAAAAGATGATAGTGCGCTAACTTATGCTTGTGCTTCTGCAAATAATCTTGCAATTATTGCCCATTAAATGAATAAAGGATTTCAAGAAGATTTCTGAATTTTTTGCAAAGCTGCAATGCGGGCATGATTCATAATCACTTTGATCCTCTTAAATGCTAGTAATGGTCCATTTGTCGCTATGTTTGGCAATGAAATTCAATATTGTTGATAGTGGCCAGACTATAGGGAATTATCGGGACATCACTGGCACATTGCTTTTTGTAATGGAATTTTAGCACACAAAAGAATGATCTTATTACATTTTTTTTGAAGAGTTATAATGCTGGTTTATTTGGAGAGAAGTTTGTATTTGGTTTCTACATATGATGGACAACTTAATGCAGCATTCCACCTCCCATTCACGGAATGATGATCCTTGGAATTGAACACAGTGAGAGCACAAAGCTGTCCTTTCTAACAAATGTTTTGTAAGTCCAGCTCTTCTTGTATATGTATTGCTATTTGCTATGACCGAATGGTCATTAGAGGATATATGGTTGTTTTAGATAGTTGAGTTGATGTCAAAATAGTTAGAACAATGCAGCCTTTGTAGCATGGTGCGAAGGATGAAAAGTTTGCATATGTTTTTGTGACCTCTCTTTTTGGTCTGATCGACTGTTTTAACTGATTTCTGGAGGTTGGATAACATTTGAATCATCTCTTAATCATGTAAAGTCTTTTGCAACTAATTTTTCCATGTAGTTCTTACACATTTGTATGTACCTAGGCATAACTATATATGATGTATATATCTAATTGCCAACTTGAACAGTTAACATTTTAAATCATATAAGTAATAGTTGTCGATTGAATATAACTAACTCAAGATCATCCTTGTTACACTTGAATTACTTTTTATCCCTCTATCACCACATTATCATATGCCAGTGATTGAATGATCTTCTCTAGACACTATCTTCATCTTGCATATTCACTCAAATTCCTTTTCGCGGTCTAAAATCAATTGGTATAACTTCACACATGCTACGTTATATCATTTCTGTGTATCTGAATAACTGTAAGAAAGTAAGGGTTCAACTTGCCAGCTATCCATTGGTTTACCATTCACGTAGTTTTGTAGTTTATAGCCTAAAAGCGATAATGTGGTCCTATCCAACCACCCAACCACCCCTAAGTAGATATCCAAGAAAGGGGTGAAGATTTCTCTGCACTTTTTGGGCAAGCATCTGGAAAGGCTTGTTTACTCTGTATAGGAGACTTTTTTAATCTAGATGGGGGTATGTGAACTTTGTTAACTATGTGATAGAAATGGAAAAAAATACTTTTGTTGGCTTTCATAAGCGATATCACATACAACAAATTGGTATTCTTGATTGGCACCGACAAAAAAATTGCCTTCAAAAATGTTATGGTTAGAAAACAGGAACAAAACATTTCAATAAAAAAAGTTGTATCACATAAAAAGATTATCTTTCATTTGTTCTTTTTGAGAAAGGGTAAAAATATAGCACTAGCAAGCAATGCAAAACATAATCAGCAAGATGAGCCTTCCAAGGACTTGAACAGTTCAAAAGAGCCTTTACAAAACCTCAACCTGCAAAAGGCTGTACCGTAGAGCCAGAACAAAATTACATAGCAAAAATCCCCATAAAGATTAAAGATCAAGCTTTAGCATCCTTTGTTTTCTTTTCTCATGTACTATATAATCCACCACTCACGATTCCTAGACTTGAAATTCTTAGGAAGTATCACCAGATGAACTGAAGCCTTTTAAATTTTCAGTTGAAAGAGTACGTCATCATCATCCCAACAGATCTTCTCATCGTTGACTTAAGGAAAATTGCAATTTGTACAAGCAGGCCAAAAGGGCTCAGGAGCAGTAGCCTTCAAGGAACAACGTAACCAGCTGCAACAAGCCTTTCCTTGGGATCTGCTCCATATTTCAAACTAACCCATCTGCATGGAAAATCGGATAAGCATGGCTTATCTAAAGAACCTCGTAAGAAAGCTGTTTTCACCTTGAAAAATATCATTGTTTCTAGCAATCCATAGAAATTAGAGAATCTCATAGAGGAAAACAATCAGAGATCAGACAAATGCTTGGAAATCCTAGAATCAAGAAAGCCAAAATAATATTAAATAAATTAATGTTTTTGTTCTCATTAATATTTTGAAAGACTCAAGAAAGCCAAAATAATATTAAATAAATTAATGTTTTTGTTCTCATTAATATTTAGAAAGACTCTTCACACAAACTTTGCCAAGAGGACATTCGAAAAACAAATTACAAGCTAAGTTACTAAAACTATTTTCAAAACAAGTATTTGAATGATGAAAGAAACAAAAAGATCCAATGACAAGCTTCTTGTAAATAAGCAACCATCTAAATAATGGTTTTTTGGGTTCCAAGTAAATGGAACCACATTAACCTAAACTTCTTATAACAAAAAATAATGGGTTTGTAAGACACCAAACGGAATTGATTTTTTGGGTTCCAAGTAAATGAAACCACATTAACCTAAACTTTTTATAACAAAAAATAATGGGTTTGTAAGACACCAAATGGAATTGAACTTCAAAAAAGATAACAAGCAATAGATGTAATTAGAGAAGGGACACAATAATTTGGTACCACAAACCCTTTAACCTTTAAACTTCATCCAACCAAATGTGATAAGAGGTTTATTGATCAAAACAAGGATCAACCATCAAAAGCTAAGTAACCATAGTGTGAGTGAACTTCAAAAAAGATAACAAGCAATAGATGTAATTAGAGAAGGGACACAATAATTTGGTACCACAAACCCTTTAACCTTTAAACTTCATCCAACCAAATGTGATAAGAGGTTTATTGATCAAAACAAGGATCAACCATCAAAAGCTAAGTAACCATAGTGTGAGTTCTTTTAGTGCTGCTAGGTAAATAAAATCTCTCTTTCAAGGTGTCCCAAGAAGGAAACCTCTTAGCACCAATCAAGGTCAAAAAAGATAAAAATCAATAAAAAGCAATAGATGTAATCAGAGAAGGCACACAATAACTTCTTACCACAAACCCTTTCAACTTAATCAAACCAAAGGTAATAAGAGGTTTATTGATCAAAATAAGGATCAACCTTCAAAAGCTAAGTAACCATAGCAATAGTTCTTTTAATGCTGCTAGGTAAATAAAATTTCTCTTTCAAAGTGTCCCAAGAAGGAAAACCCTCAGCACCAATCAACCAATCAAAATGTCTTAGTCTCTTGCGATGCCAATCTTTAGTAGAAACACCTCTCACAAGTGCAAGTAGCTTGCTTTTATGTAATAGGCTGGGTAATTTGATTCTTTCAATTTTCACCAAATATTTTTGACGGAATGCCCAAAGTTATAAATTTGATATAAGATTTAGAATTCACTAGTGGTCATCAAGATTTAGAATTCACTAGTGGTCATCAAGATAATAATTGCAACATATACTATTTTGCAATTTAACAAATAAACAATTCCGGTCATATAGTGACCCCAAGATGAGCATTCCATTAACATATTGTAGTGTGCAATCAACATATCCTACTACTGTTTGAAACTATAGAATATGCTGGCAAGATTTCAGAACAGTACCTTATACGCAGTTGAATAATATCGGTGATTGAAAGCAGAGTTATGACAACCCAGTTTATAACAATACACCAATTCATCAGTTATGGTAGTTGTGTACACTTTGGATCCTAAACTATTATTAGCTATCACAAAAACATGTCACATCCTTTGCATTCAAGCCTAAAGAATGATGGACATGGAAAGTAATGGAATTGGGTATTGGGTGCAACGATAGGAAAAGTGAATGCGAGAAAATGCATTTAATGAGAAACAGGCATAGTTGATTGAGAAAGCATCGTGCCATTAATGGAGGTATGGCATCCTAGTCTCAAGGCCACCCCCCCCCTCCCCCCCCCCAAAAAGTTGTAGGCCATGGGAAAATGAGACAACAATAATTAAAACGGCAGAAGTTAAATTGGCTCCAAAAACACAATATGTTTGCACGGAATGCGCATAACATGAAAGTTAGTCGCACATTACAATTGACTTGACTTGACTGATGTGTGCAAGGAAACATAATTCCTAAATGATGAGGAATCACACACATACTAAGTCAAGGTTTGCTAATAGTTGTGTAAGAGTACATACATGCTAGAAAGAATTCTATTTCTTTAGAACAATTTTCTCCCTTAGTGTTGGCTAGAAGTTTTTGATGAACACACATGTACATTGAAATCGAGGAGTCCATAAGGGATTTGTGAGAACAAAGATTGATAGTGAAAGATGAAATTAATTACTTTCTCTGCATTTCGCTGCTTAAAATGGACCAAATAAGTGAAGGCCACTTGAGGCCCAATGTTATCTTGAAAATGTTGTAAAAAGTGATTACTTAATTAATCAAAAGAGAATAAGAATTATTAGGAAGTGAACAAAACCAATCCAACGTGGTATCTTTAGGAGGCCACAAGAAAAGTGTTTCCAACAAAACATACTAAAAAATAAAATCACTGAATAGGTAGTGAAAGTAGATACAAGTCTATGGATCTCCCTTAACACTATAATTCTTGAACTTTAGTACTTCAAACCCTTGTGAAAAGAACGCATTTAAAATGTTTAAAGGAAGAGGGCTGTGAATGTAGTAAGATTGCTTTAAAGGCCGAGAAGTGGTTTTAGTTATATTAAAAAGCTGAGATTGCATTGGACCCTTATTTTGTAAAAGTGTATTGAGTATAGGGTTTAATGAAGCCGCAAAAATTTGAACATTAGTGGTTGTGATTGTAGAGACTTGTGGGCCTATTGTGGTAGTAGAAACAAAAGATTATGAGAAAACAAGTTGTGAGCTAACAAGTAGTCTATAACCAAGCAAAGGTTGATAGACATCAAAAGGGTTGAGAGTAGAAAAAGTAGTGCATCCACTAGGAGTAGCATAAGCTACAATCAAGACCACGAATCAACCACTCACCATGTGGACGAAAGTCTTTGTCATTAGCATATTGAGTTACATGCCAATGGTATTCAACTATGAATCTCCCACATCCTAGAAGAGATGAATAAGAGGGAATGCAAATCCTAACTTTATGCACCAATGTCCACAAAAAATTGAACCCCTTGGTATCTTGAAACATGTCCTCAAATTCTCTACAATAGGAGCTTCTTGATAGTAAGAATCATTGGTTAAAGCATCTTGAAATCCCTTAATATTCTCCTCCAGATTTTGGAAGTTCTCATAGGGGACCATCAAAGAAACATCGTGATCCACAAGAGGAAGGGACTCTGGTGGTGTAGAAGGATTAAAATATAGATGAGGCAAAGAGTATTTAGGAGGTAAACCCATACCAAATTGCTCAACTATGAAACTAGGTCCCAATTGATGAGGACTTGTAATAATTTTAAAGTGGGAAATGTTTAGATTTTTTAGACTCATAGTGAAACTTATATGAGTAACACAACACACAACCTAGCTACCTTTTAAAGGAATGAGAAGGAAGTGAAAAGTGGTATTCTTTTCTACATTTAGCTAGTGCACAACTTGAGGAAAAAAGCGTGCCATGTAGGGTTCACCAAAATGTAATGGTGGAAAAATAAAATCTACAAAGGAAAAGTATTTCCAATGAGATCTCACTTCCAAATTGCAATTAGGTAAATTAGAAGTGTAGCTACACCTTGATTTAAGCTTTTAAAAAAAAAGTAATTTTAATTTAAATGACAACGTTTATACAATGTCCTTTCACAAATCTTAATTATAGAAAAGAAAAAAAAAGTCTCTAGCTATAAAAATATAACTTAATTACAACAAAAACATAAAATAGAGAGGTGTGCAAATATCTTGTAGATTGCACAAACTATTGTTTTGAATGCCAATTTCACACGTGGACTAAAGCGTGGCATATTATCGTCCCATATTGATGAGTAATAGGAATTTTACAGAATGAAACAAATTCTTTCCTATATGGATTTAAAAATAATATAAGTAAAAAACACAACTAGATGTAGTGATAACATAATATCAACTATTAAAATGACCAAATAAAAATCAAGAAAAAAAGGGGTAGAGGTCACCAATGTGTTGTATCTATGAAAAAAATTCCAAGTAAACTTTCACACAAAGAAAACATAGAGAAATATTGGGTGCCCATGTTAAGAGGTTTACCTCAATCAAACCCCATTTTGTTATTCCTAACTCCATGAACAACAAAGAAAAACAATATTAACCAATAATGTAGAAAAGAGACAACAAATATAAATGCTTCAAAAGGAAAAGATAATACCTATGCTATGAAAATGAAGCTAATGATATTAAACCTCCACAATGAATGAGAGGCAACCAAATAAAAAGAAGTATCCAAAAAATTTCCATAATCTTTCAAAAATGGTGTCTTCAATACCCAAAGGTTGTGCTACCCCCAAAACTATGAAAACATGCCAAAATAGAAGGTCTAATATAAGTTGTGAGACTTGACTTGATTGACAAGGGCATTATCTTGTGGACTCTAGGAAGCATAATGATTCAACAACTTGTTGAATCATTTATTTTTATAGGATGCCAACACTTTTCTAAGACATCCATGCTAGGCACTCAAATATAGGAAAATCAGACACAAAAATCATGGAACATTACAAAATCACCAAAGTAAAGACATTTTAGTAGGATCATAGCCTAATTACAAAAAAATGTCTTTTCCAATGATAAAGGGAGGTTTGTGTTGTGTGAAATTCTAGGGATATGCAATTTATAACACCACAAAAATATTATATCTTTCGCATTTTGTTTGATGTTTTTTTGAGTAATCTTGATCCTTGTGTCCAAGATGGTTTTTTATAATTTTGTCATAATTTTTTTTGGCTTGCTATTAAAATTCTCTAGGTGCTCACCATGTCTTCAAGAGGAATGCATCCCCAACAAGAGCCAATATTGAGACTTGTTGAAATTTCCGAGGAGTTTGTGTTTCTATTTCCTAGGATCATTCTTTTTCTCATTATTCCTTCCCAAAAGCTAGCCCTTGATAGGAACCTAGAAACTCAAGGTTTTAGTTCTAAGTCAAATTTTACTTTCACTCCTCGACCCATTGTTCTCTCCCAAAATCTAAGCCCTAATAGGAACTTGGAACCTCTAGACTTTGGTTCCAAGTTTTCTTTTTCTCTTGCTCCTTGACCCATTGTTCCTTATTGAAAGTTAGGTCGTGAAAGGAACTTGAAACCTTAAGGTTTTGATTCAGAGTCTGCTTTTTCTCGACTCTCGACTCATTGTACCTTCCTAGAAGACAAACCATGACAAGAAACTGGAACCTCAAGGTTCTATTTCTAGGTCCACTTCCACTCCCACTCTCGCTCCTTGATCCATTGTTACTTTTTCAAAGTTGAGCCTTCATAGTAACCTAGAACCTAAAGAATTTTTTTCAAAATTAATTTGTGTACCAAAGTTAATTTTTTAGGGCATGCTCCCAACTACCATCATTAATTCTAGAGGTCTCCCAACTACTAGAAACCAATTGTCAACCCATCATTCGATCTATGATGCTCATAGATTCATTTTTGGCCATGGATTTGGCATTGCTATAGTGCCACAACATAGGATTTCACCCTATTGCGTGCTATTGTTGGGTTTTGGTCCTTATTTTGAGGATTTAATAGTACTAGGACATGAAAATATCAAAGGTATAATATAGAAAGCTATAAATACATAGAAAATTAACTTTGAAGTAGTTATGAGGGACTAGGGACAATGTCAAACCATTAAAAGGTTATTATCAACTTATTGTTCATTTTTGTGTCTCCATTAATGTATAGGTAGACTAAAAAAATATTATAATTTTGGAATGTTCTCTTTAACACATTTACGTAAATACCATTTGATTTATATGATATGATTCTAAACCTATTACAACATTTTGTAATAGATCATCTTTTATTCACATATGAACTTGTACCCATTAAGGGATAGCCAAGAATATGGAAATTGAATTTATGTACTATGATTACATTTAATTTCTTGATGACGGCTACTCCTCTTACAAACCAAAACACACAACAAGGACATAGAAATAAACAAAAAATGGATGAAAGGAAACACTTGCTTCCTATTATGTCAATGAAATGAAATTACAACAATCACAAAATAACACGCTACATCCACATGGGCTTTTGTTGACGTGTATTTTGTACACAATCAAACACAGAATAAAATACCCAAGGGTACCTTATCCTCTCTTGAATAAAGCCTCTGATTGCTGAAGATGTCGCAAAAAAGGATCAATCAGGATGACTCCAAGGTTCTTCGATGTAGGGTCTCTACGTGTGGATAAGCACCAGTGGTCGTTGTGAATGCTGTTTCATCAAGGGGCCTTATGTTTCCGAATTGTAGGAACAGAATTTCCTAAAACTAACAAGTTATCAAAAAGATCAAAAGGTAGGGTTTGCAAGAGATGAATTCTAATCTAATCCTAAGAATGACTCAATGTAGGCTAGACTTGGTAAGATTCTACCAATTTCAGCATTGCCAAGGGATAACAACTCAACTGAAATTGATGCGATCTTCTAAGGTGTTTAATGATTTTCAAATCATCAAGAATTATAGATACTATCATAAAGATACATATCAATAGTTCAATAATGATTGAAGGTTCAAGCAATCCAAATATCTCCAGTTGACCACACAAGGCGTACTTACAATCAGTAAGAAGCTAGTGGTTTGGAATGTGAATCTCACCAAAGATCAAGCCCAACACTTAGTCCTTCAAAACTCTAAAAGCAGAGAGAAGAACATACCAATGACTTATACTTTGGAGGAAAGACCAGAAGAAGGAGGAGCAAGCGCAAGTGAAGACAATTCTCATCCTAGAGGCGCGAAGAGGAAAGAAAGACCTGAGAAAAGGGAACCCTCCAAGAAGAAGCAAGAGGCTAATCGAGATTGCTCATCAGGTACATCATCTCGACATGAGAAAAGGACAAGTCAAGTTGAAGGACAAGAGATGAAGATGCCTGAGGTGGATGAGTCTATGGAGTCAATAGTACAAAATGATAAACCTGAAAAAGGGAAGGCACCCCAGCGTTCATCAAGTCGATCTCCCCAAGTCAATGAGCTACATGAAGACAAGAATGATGATGAAGTGACATCTCCTCTCCGAGAAGAAGAACCTTTGCCTAAAGAAATACAAGTCAGAGAGACAAGATCCGCCATTCCAGATTGGTTGAAGGAGAGATTGACAAGGGTGATTGTTATTGAGGATGAAGATAATGTAATTGACTTAGAGAGCCTTGTAGGAAATTCTCAGGAAGTAACGGAGAAGAAGAAGGCCACCAAGATGTCCAAGATGATTAGAGATGAGACAGGGTCCAGGAAGTTACAGATAGCTACACCAGCAGCGGACAAGTATGAAGGTGAAATCCTTGTAGAGGAGTATGATGTAGAAACATTTGAACTTGGTCCACTCACTGTTGAGCAGGCACTGGATGAGGCAACTGATTCATTTGAGGCACTTAAAGACAAGCTTAGAGAAGAAATGGAAAAGAATAGAAAGCTTGAAAGAGAGGTCGGTGCTTGGAGAGGCTACTTTAGCCATCTCAATCAGCCCTTGGGACGTCAAGATCCAGCAGTGTCTCCTGTGCAAGCACTTCCCCTTGAATCAGTTGGCGAGGCAGAGAGAGTCAAGAGTTTGGTTCAGCTTATGAGCTCTTGGATTGACAAATCCCACACAGTTGCCGTTGAATTTGCAACAAGAATGATGCAAACAATCCACTGAGCTATCCAGGTCCTTGAGATCATCCACAACCTAATGATAACAGTAGCCGCCTTTGCCCACACTAGAGATGTTATCATTCCTGTTCTACAAGTAATCAGGCAAACACCAAGGAAGATCCTAGCACAAGAAAAGATAATGGATGGAGGAGCTCATAATTTACTCCAGTGGTCAACTCTACTTCAGATGAAGGAGGTTCTTTTCAAAGACATCAGCACCAAATGCAATCAAGTTGAAGAAGTCATCCATCCAATTCAGGACAAGGTGTTTGAGGTGTTATGTACTATCCTTGGCAGGAGGATCGAAGTTGAGACAGATGTGGATCTTCAAGAGTTGGAAGAAAGAGTCAAGGTCATCTTTTCCAAAGATGAGAATGTCATCACAGATGGGCAACGGGATCAAATGTTCGCTACTATGCTCCTGATTGTAAAGATCAAGGAACTCAAACCTAGATGGGATGTGGCTCTTCTCAAGGCCTTTGATCAGGTTATCCACTTGGAGGAACGAATGAGGAATCTTCCCGAGATTCCTATTGCTGAGATTGAAGGAATTGTGTCTAGATTCATTGCCTATGCTAAGAAAGAGCATTGGAAAGGGAATAAGGTTCTAGAAGAGAGGTTGTTGTAGATGATGTGGCACCTTAATTATCATTGGTCTATGTTTCCTAGATTTTTGTGCCAATTAGTATTTGGCTATGCATTTAATATTGTTCAATAAAAGGGGAACTTTTTGTAATAAACCCTAATTAGGGTTTAGGTGTCAAAATCTCAGCCGTTGATCTTCTTTTGATCTAGGCTGTTCATTGTAATTGAGGATGCTATATATACCCTCACTCATTTTCAATTTGTAATTAGAAATAGCTATTAGAGTGGATAGTTAGAAGTTAGAAGATTAGAGCTTTTGGAGAGAAGAAAGTTATTTTGTAGCAAGATTGAGCATTGAAGAAAGAATTTCAAGCAATTGTTGTCTATTTTGGCTTTGAGATCAATAAAATATTGATGTTATGGTGTTTTATTGCAATTCTTGTGGCTATTTTCATGGTTGTTTACTTTCTTGAATCATTCTCGGTCGAAGTGGTATTAGCGTTTTGAAGGACTAAGTGTTGGGCTTGATCTTTGGTGAGATTCACGTTCCAAACCACTAGCTTCTTACTGATTGTAAGTACGCCTTGTGTGGTCAACTGGAGATATTTGGATTGCTTGAACCTTCAATCATTATTGAACTATTGATATGTATCTTTATGATAGTATCTATAATTCTTGATGATTTGAAAATCATTAAACACCTTAGAAGATCGCATCAATTTCAGTTGAGTTGTTATCCCTTGGCAATACTGAAATTGGTAGAATCTTACCAAGTCTAGCCTACATTGAGTCATTCTTAGGATTAGATTAGAATTCATCTCTTGCAAACCCTACCTTTTGATCTTTTTGATAACTTGTTAGTTTTAGGAAATTCTGTTCCTACAATTCGGAAACGTAAGGCCCCTTGATGAAACAACATTCACAATGACCACTGGTGCTTATCCACACGTAGAGACCCTACATCGAAGAACCTTGGAGTCATTCTGATTGATCCTTTTCTGCGACATCTTCAGCAATCAAAGGCTTTATTCAAGAGAGGATAAGGTACCCTTGGGTATTTTATTCTGTGTTTGATTGTGTACAAAATACACGTCAATAGAATTGGCGCTAGAAGGAGGGCCTTGAACCACAAATTCGAGGAATTGAAGGAACAGTACTATCTAGAAAATTTACCAAAAAAGAGAATACATTTCAAGCATGATCATGAATCGTGATGGCGTTGCCACATGAAGGATTGAATCAAGTAGTGCAACGTAATTTGGAGATAGGCAACATTCAAGAAGATATTGTTTCAGGATTGAATCACCTAGCGTGGAACGCAAGGAGAAGTGAAGCTGAGTATAACTAAGTGAGAATCATCTTGGAACAAGAAGAGAATAGAGCTGAAGAAAACCGAAGGGCTGCCGCTAGAGAGCTTTGTAATCAAAGGAACCTGCAGTAATCTCCACAAGACAAATCTTCACGCTGGATCGCATTGGTTCTTTCTCGCCCGAGAAACATCAAAGAATATTGAGGTCGACACCAGGCATCAAAAATCTGGGCGAGCTTCAGTTTACTTCAAGGTCGAAACGAGTCAAAAGAGAGGATACTCCCAAGGAATTTGAACTAAGATTAGAAGAATCTCCTGAGTCATCACAAGCTCCGTCTCTTCAAGAACAAGTGCAAGCGGCAATTCAAGCAAGTATCCAGGCGATTTCCCAACCAACAAGCCAGGCTAGTTCGTCAAGTCTCTTGTCAAGCTTTCAAACTTTGGGAAGCACGATGGCTCACAATGCTCCTCCTCCTCCTCCTCCTGCTCATGTGCTTAACGGCGCTACTTGGCTAATCAACAACCCATCACCATTGGAATTTGCAATCTATCACGACATGCCAAAAAATCCAGAGCATTTTTGTTCCAAATTCAATGCTAGTGATTTCAATCGTACAATGAAGGATCATATCAAGATGTTTGAAGACCTTCTTCGTAACAGACGAATCGAATATGGAGATGTAGCATGTAGGCTTTTTCCCTACTCATTGGGTGAAGAAGCATACTTCTGGTTTATTCACTTGCCTACAGGGTCAATCAGGACCTGGGACACGATGAAGGATGCATTTATTGCAAAGTTTGGTATACCAACTATGCCAGCCGAGCTGTATAGATAGTTTGTTGAAATTCGGAGGAGAGAACATGAGCCAATCACTTCTTTCAACAACAGGTTCCACCGCGCATACACGATGTTACGACATCCCTACCTCATTGCTGACCCAAGGGAAATCTATTATGGAGCCCTAGATCATCTTACCGCCATGTTCGTGAGGACACATCCCATCCCGAATGATCTAAACGTAGCATATGCAAAGGCTATTGAAGTCAGAAAGCACATGGGACAGAATATTACTGGGCCGCTACTACATATGGGACCTGTTGCAGCACCGAATCAAATGCAAGCAGTTAGTATGGCACTGGCCAACCAAACTCTAGTTATGAATCCCATTCTGCAGGCAACATATCCTAGTGTACAACCGGCAAACCAGTTGGTGCTTCATCCCGGAGTTCCACTTTCACAAGCCCCACCAGAACAACCTGTGTACCTGCAAAACGCAACAAACTCCTCAAGAACATAGGAAGAGAAGGATGAAATGAAAGAGTTGATTGAACAAGTCAAGAAGCTGTTGACCGAAGTAACTCATCTAAGGAATCAGAATAATCAACTCCAAAGCATGCAAAGGGTCAACCACGGCCAACATACAAACAATCAAAATTTTCAAGGAAATAATAATCAAGGTTTCAGGAGCAATTATCAAGGAAATAACAACCAAGGCTTTCAGAGGAGACCATGGAATACTGCTCCTAATAATGGAAACGCGGTGACGCCGCTGGATAACCCATCAAATTCTCAGAATCAAGAAAATCATCCTACCAGTAAAGTCTTTTTGGTAGAAGCAGCCTTGTCTAGTTGGTGTATACTTCACAATACAAACCAGCATTCTGAGTTGCAGTGTCCCGAATTCAAAATTACGGCTGACATATTCCAGCAGGAGATGCGTAGCAACGATCCACCTGAAAATCCGCCCACGACTGGATACGAAATGGTCCCAACTACACGGTATGATCAAGCCATGATTGTGGAAAGTTCGAATATACACCAGAAGAAGATAATCAGGCTTGAAATGGGAGATTTCCACCAGAGTCTGCTAATGGACCAATGGTACCTCCGGGTTCCCAGTTCCCACCTGCATCCGCAAATGAACCCGTTGAAAACTCAGAGTATTATTTTCCACCATTGAATAACAGTGTCCTAGTCGAGGGGATAAAGGAGGTATTCCACCAGTCTTCAGGAGGTGTGAATCAAAGGGTATATCATAGAAATCAAAGAAATCAAGAACCCCTAACTACATCGATCCCTCCAAACAATTTCTCTACTCCTCCAGATCCACAAGCTAGTAATAATCTATAATATCCTCAGCATACGCAAGGATACAGACAAAAGAATGTTGCACCCCCCAAGGATGATGAAATGAAGAGATTGGCCACATTGGTGCTGGAAGAACTCAAGAAGGTTAAAGTTAGCCTACCACTCTATGAGCTACTCAAAGTCTCAGAAATTAAAGATGCAGTGATTAATAGCTTAAGTGAGTCAAACACAGTAAGGTCGAATGTTCAAAACTCGACCAACAAAGCTCAAGCTACCATCAATATGACCCAAGAGGAAGCTGACAACAGAGAGCAATTTGAACAAGACGAATGCATGGTCCAGACCATAACCTTCCCAGCCAAAAAAGAAGATATGTTGGAAGGCAAGGTATTACTCAAAAGAGGTGAGACTAAGAAAACTCAACCCGCCATCAAAGAAAGTCTCACCACTAGTCAGATTCTTCTAGAAAAAGTTGCCGTTAAGAAAGATGTGGTCAAGAAAGGGAAATCTCCAAACAAGACGGATCACTCAAAAGAAGGGAGCCCAACAAAGACTAACGATCCGAAGGTCAATGAAGTAAAACATCAAGAGGACAGTGGGGATTCCTCGGTCCTTTCCCAAGGAAAAGATGAACCGGCCCCGTTCCTGCTATCAGTCAGAATTTTTGGGAAGTTACTACACAATTGCCTCTATGATTCAGGAGCTTCCAGTAATGTGATGCCCCTGGCTGTCTATCAGAGACTAGGAATAACTCTTGCTCCTACCAAAAGAAAAGTCACTCAGCTAGACAAGACAGAAGTTCCAGTCATGGGAGAGTTGAACAATATCCACATGCAATTGGCTGCGGACCCAAGGGTTCAAAATTTCATAGACATATTAGTCGTAGATATTCCTGACTCATATGGGATGCTTCTGAGTAGAGATTTGTCATGAAAATTGAATGGGTATGTGTCAACTGACTTTGTACATATGTGGCTACCATGGAGAGGAGTCCCAAATCAAATCAAAATCGACAGTACTCCAAGATTGAGACTTATGATAACTGAGTATGGGGAAGATAATGAAGTCCTGTTCTTAGAATTGGATTTAGGGACATACAAGCCTAAAGTGGGAGAGGTCCTGATGATACAAAACCTGCAAGACAAGGATGGTCAGCAAGAAGTGATGGAATCTACAGAAATTGTTGTGGAAAGTGACCAAGGATCCGATCAAGAAGATGATGGAATGTTTGAGAATTTCAGAAAGTTCGTACATAGAAACATACAACAAAGTGTACAACTTGGTAACTTGGCATCCATCTGAGATCTACTCCTTCCCAACTGGTGTAGGATACATAATGCCGTCCATTCAGAACTATCCTGTGCTTTGTGTCAGACCGCATTGGAACAAGTATACAAAAGAGTCCCATAGACATTGATTGTAGAAGAAATTCAAGATTCAGAAGTTGAAAGCTCCTCAGAAGATGAAAGTCTATCCGACACATCAACCGAAGGCCAGGAGGACCGAGGAACGGAAGACCAAGAGAATGTAATATGGACATTAAGGTTCGATGGATCTAAGTCCAAACAAGGATCTGGAGCAGGCTATGAATTAATTAGCCCGACAGGAGAAACTTACCTTGCCGCTCATAGATTACAATTTCCTTGCACCAACAACGTAGCTGAATATGAATCCTTGATTCATGGATTATTGATGGCTATCAAAAAGAAAACAAAAATACTACAAGTATATGGAGATTCAGAAATAGCTATAAGACAAATCAGAAGGTAGTATGTCTGCCATGACAAAAGGTTGACCAGATACCGAAATCGAGTTTGGGACCTCATCGAGAGTTTCGAGGCCTTCAACATTGAATCCATATACAGGCATCCGAATCAGGTGGCTAATTCCCTTGCATAGGCCACCAGCTCTTTGATACCATTAGCAATGGAAGGATTGAAGAGGTTCACAGTAGAGCTAACCTTAGTACCTTCAGTCCCGGACAACATCACCAATTTTTAGGTTTTCGAAGACGACAGGCACATATTGGATTTCTTGACCAACATAGATGTCTTCCTAGCTCAAATCATTGATGAAGAAGAGGTGGAGGGAGAAAAATTGGATGCTGAAGGACTTTTGAATTTGAAGACAAACACTATTCCAAAAGGTATGGTGGAGTTAGAAAGAATCTTTGATCCCGACAAATTGAAAGAGATGAAAAGCCACAGTATGGAAGGAAACATGTGTGACACAATTAACATTGGTGATGACATGCAAGTTAAGAATGTGTTCATTGGAAAGGCCTGCACCACACTAGAAAGAAATGGAATTTTGAAAAATATGAGAGATTTCCCAGACGTCATCGCATGGAGTTATGAAGGCCTCAAGACTTATGACACTGCAATTATCACTCACACAATCCCTTTGAAGCCAAGAAGCAAACCATTTAGGCAGAGACAAAGGCCGGTTAATCCTTTATTGGAACCCCTGATATATCAAGAGGTTAAGAAGCTGCTCTCAGCCAAAATCATCTTCCCAGTGAGACATTCGACATGGGTCGCCAATCTAGTTCCTGTCAGGAAAAAAATTGGAGAGATCAGATTGTGTGTTGATTTCAGAAATCTCAACCGAGCTTCAGAAAAGGACAATTATCCTCTGCCATCGCTGCATGAAGTATTGCAGATTGTCAATGGGTCGCAGATGATGTCTTTTCTGGATGGATATTCAGGTTATAATCAAGTTTTGGTCGAGCCTGAAGATCGACTAAAGACCGCTTTCACTACTAAGTGGGGTACATTTGCATACAAAAGAATGCCTTTTGGACTTATCAATGCCGGGGCCACATTCCAGAGAGCCATGGATATCACTTTCAGAGACTTAATTGGAAAATGCATTATTATATACATGGTCGACATCACAGTTTTCTCTAGAAAAAGAGAAGATCATGTGGATGACTTAAGAAGAGTCTTCCAAAGGTGCAAAAGATATGGTGTGTCTCTCAACCCGAAGAAATGCATATTTGGGGTAACAGAAGGAAAGCTTTTAGGACATGTCATTTCAGAAAGAGGAATCTCCATCGATCCTGAAAGAGTAAAAGCTATATCTACTATCAATTTGCCAGCCAGTAAGAAAGAACTCAAATCATTCTTCGGCAAGATCAACTTTGTGAGAAAATTCATCACCGGATTTGCTGAGATAGTCAGACCTTTGAACGAGATGCTGAAGAAGGATGCAAAGATTGAATGGTCGCCCCAAGCCAAGAGGGCATTCGAGGAGATAAAGACGGCAATCGCAGAAGTGCCAGTATTGATCAGTCCTGATTACCTCAAACCCTTCTACCTATATTCCTTTGCTTCTGACTAAACTTGTGCCGCTATTCTCACCCAGAGAAGTGAAGAGAGGGACGAGAATCCAATTGCATTCATGAGCACCCCACTGAAAGATGCAGAACTCAGATATCCCAACATTGAAAAACAAGCATACGCACTGGTCAAGGCCATTAAAACATTCAGACATTACCTCTTAAGGGCCAAAATTTATGCAATAGTGCCAGATGCAGCAGTCAAGACCCTCCTCATGCAAAATGAACTAGGAGAAAGAAGAGGCAAGTGAGTCGCCATTATCCAAGAGTTTGATATCGAAATCCAGCCTATGAAACTTGTTCGAGGACAAGCTTTAGCACAAACATTGGCAATTGACGGACCCGGATTAATCCAGCAAGTTTATGAATTAGAGGATGTCACCCCTGATGAATGGTACAAAGAAATCATGAATACCTACTCAACAACAAGTGCCCTACCCGCATGACACCTACGCAGAAAAGAGCATTGCGAATAAAGTGTCAACATTATATGCTTCAAGGATCCGTTCTATATCGCAGGAATTACGAGGGAATATATCTGAGGTGTGTTGGCAAAGATGAGGCCAAACAAATAATTGAACATTTTCATTCCAAGTTTGGGACCGGACATGGGGCCAACCTCGCTACAGCTCATCAGATCCTGAGAGCAGGATATTAATGGCCTACGCTTTTCAAAGACACATTTAATCATATCAGGACTTGCCACACATGCCAAGTCGCAGCTTTCAGAGAAAGAAGTCCTGCCATGCCACTAAACCCAGTGATCGAAGCAAGACCATTTGCCAAATAGGGAATGGATTTTATTGGTGTCATCAACCCCACGTCTTTGGCACAACATAGGTATATGATCACTGCTACTGATTATTGTACCAGATGGTCAGAGGCACAAGCGCTCAAGGTATGCACCACCGAAGCCGTAATTAAATTCCTAGAGGAAAACATTATCACAAGGTTTGGATGTCCTTATGCATTGGTTTGCGACAATGGCTCAGCCTTCACATCATTGAGATTTTTGAATTGGGCTTTTGAGTATGGAATAACCCTCAAATTTTCATCAAATTATTATCCTCAGGGTAATGGGTTAGCTGAGTCAACTAATAAGAACCTACTCAGTGTTATTAAGAAGCTGCTGGAAAAAAGTCCGAGAGAATGGCATACCCAATTGAGATTTGCCCTCTGGGCAGACAGAATCAGGACCAAGAACGCATTAGGGATTTCACCTTATTTTCTGGTTTATGGCCAAGACCCGATATTCCCCATGCAACTCAGGATCTCGACTTTGAGATTTATCCAGGAATATATGGAAGACACCGATGCTGTCCAGGCCCAATTAACACAATTATTGAATCTTGAGGAAAAGAGAGATCAAGCATTGGAAAATTTTGCAAAACATCAAGGAGTTGTGAAAAGATGGTTCGATCGACAAGCTAGAGTCAAGGTGTTCTGGATCTCAGATCTTGTCTTATACTAGGATAAAGCACACGAGAAAAAGGGAGAGCATGACAAATTTGATAAGCTTTGGAAAGGCCCTTATCAAATTTCAGAAATTTTGGGAGAAAATGCATTCAGATTAAAGAATTTAACCGGAGAAGATGTCCCATTGCTTGTCAATGGGAGGTATCTCAAACATTATTTCCAGTCCTAGGATGCAAAAGGCCTTCCCTTGTACATAGCTAGTTTAGTTTGCTTTCATTTTTCGTTTGTCTAGTTTGTTTTGTTTTGGTTTGCCTTTCGCTTTCTTTTTGGTTCCTAGTTTAGGTGTCTTGTCTAGGTTAGTTCTTTTGTCCTGGGGGGTATCCATTTGAAATTGGGTGATTTTGTCATGTAGCACTCTGACTTCTCACTCGATTGTGTATTTCATTTGGACAATTATGAGGTCTTTTGGAAATACAAAGAGGTTTCTTTTGATAAAACTTTGAGTCAGGCCATATTTGCAATGGAGTAAGGTTAGCTTATTGAACTTAGATATTTTGTCCCCCAGTTATTATATCTTTTCACACTTATAATCTCCGAGTCATTGTGGTTTTCAGGCAAAGCTGTGATCAGTGAAAAATCTAAAATCTGGCTTCAGCGCCACCGCAATCCTCAAACCCTAGTAAGCTTCACTGCTTACAAGCCAAAAGAATTGATGGAACAAAAAGCAATATCAAAAGGAAAAAATGAGAAAATGAAAATAAGAAAAATCAAAAGAAAAGAAAATGAGCCGACAAAGAAATATCAAATTGGCTAAAGGGGAATATACAGATAGCTCCATCGGGGCTATAGACGCCTGGCTGGCAATGGAGCAATGTTCGTGAGCTTGCGGCGATAACCTCGTCGGGACTATGGACGTTTGACTGACAACGAGGCTCTATCTAGGATGCTTTTGGAGTTCGGATAAACTACGTAGCTTATCATAGGGGAACCTGGAGGATCATGATTGTCTTGTTGAGGGGAATTAACTCATTTGCACACACATGGGTAACTGTGGACTTGATACTTTGTCTCAATATGAAGATCTCTTCTTGTAAGTGTTGTTTAACTCCTTGTTTTATTGAGGGAGGTTCTCCGAGTTTTCTTAAAGAAAGATTGATTCCCAAATGTTTACCAACATTTCTCAGTGGTGTCGCCAGATGTTGTGACCATTTCACACATCGCCCCATTAAAATGGGGACCCCCTCTTTTTGTTTTTGTTTTGCCTGTTCTTCTCTTTGCTTTTAGGGTTTTGAGTGAGTGAGTTGTCTGGGCTAAGGCTAAACCTTAGAGGTTTCTTTTGGGTATTTTCAAGCTGAGTCCAATCAAATTTTGAAGGTTATTACGCATCCTCCCAAAGATTGAGATTTTTGAAATAAGATGAGTCTGTCACGAAGTCAGATATGTCTCAGGTTAGGTCCAGTTAGGGTTTTTTGAGGGAAAATTCAAATTTTGTCTAAGTGTTAGCGTTTTGAAGATGAAATTGTACATTTTTGCCTAGGTAAATTTTGATCAAATTTTGGAGGCAAGATGATGCCTGAAACACAAAAAGTGCTCCCGTCCCTCACTGAAGGACCATGCCACTTTTTCAAGATAACTGATTCCTGGCCTTGAAGATGACCTAATTTTGCCTTGTGAAATGATTGGAGACCTAAATTTTGAATATTTTAGCCAGAAAGGACGAAAGTGCTCCCGTCCCTCTCCAAGGGACTAGAGCACAAATGTTATTTTATGCATATTTGTCACTGACTTTTCTATTTTGTTTTGTGCAGGGTCTTCCAGAATGATAATTGGACATGAATTGATACTTTTGAAGATTTTGAAGGCACAAAATTGGTGAATTTTGAAGATAGAAGGAAAAGTGCTCCTGTCCCTCACCGAAGGACCATCCCACTTTTTCAAAAGTGCTCCTGTCCCCCACTGAAGGACCATGCCACTTTTTTCAAATTTGCCCTATCTTTGCAAGGTTAAGGTGATTTTATGATTTGAAGAGGTTAAGGGAAGCATGTTTTGTCCATTGAATATAATTTAAGCGGATCCCAAAAGAGTAAATCAACCCAAATGACAAAAAGTGCTCCCGTCCCTCACTGAAGGACCATGCCACTTTTTCAAGTTTCCCCTATTTGTTTGATATTTTATGGCAAAACTTGACTTGGATGGGAAGGACGAAGGATGTTTTATGCCTTGGATGCAATTGAGAGATTTAAAGAACAAAAGGGTACTCCAATATGAGAAAAGTGCTCCCGTCCCTCACCGAAGGACCATCCCACTTTTTCAAAAGTGCTCCCGTCCCTCACTGAAGGACCATCCCACTTTTTTCTAAAAATACAAATTTTTGGCAAAGGAAAGGCAAGTTGCGTGATTGAAATGAATGAAGGAGGGCAAGATTCATCCATTGAAGATAATTTGGAAGACTAGCAAAGGACGAATTGGCTTGAAATTGCAAAAGTGCTCCCGTCCCTCACTGAAGGACCGTCCCACTTTTTAAAAAGTGCTCCCTTCCCTTACCAAAGGACTAGAGCACTTAACATGTTATCTTGCCTTTCTCACCAATTTTGGAAGAATTGAAACCAAGGCGCAAGTTTGAAAAATTGTTTCTTGAAGTTGAATTGAGATGCGAGAGCTGCAAATTTTGATGACAACTGGCAAAAGTGCTCCTGTCCCTCACTGAAGGACCGTGCCACTTTTTTTCAAATATGACCGTTTACCTTGCATTTTGAAATGATATTTTTATTACCAAGGCTCAAGATGGTGTGAAATGTGATATCCTACGCCTTGAGGGTAAATTGAAGATTAACATGATCAAGAATTCATGCAATGGACTCAAAAGTGCTCCTGTCCCTCACTGAAGGACCGTCCCACTTTTTTTTTAAAGCAACAAATTCCCTCCGAGATTATGCTAAGGCAACGTTGTATGAGATGGGAAAAATCTTCTAAGGCGTGGTGAACAAAGGTTTGACTTCAAAGTTGAGAATCCTAGCCTAAAAATGAAAAAGTGCTCCCGTCCCTCACTGAAGGACCGTGCCACTTTTTCAAAAGTGCTCCCGTCCCTCACCAAAGGACCAGAGTGCTTAACATGTGCATTCTTTATTTTGCAATGTCCCAACGTTAACATCCTCCAAATCGCATGAAATGCCAAAATCATCGATTTCGAAATATTTGAAAAAAGAATTAATTAAATTGGCATTTAATAAAAGCGCATAGCATTTAATAATTAATTTTAAGCCTTGGAAGATCAATTTTTTTATTATTATTAAGGCATTTAAAATTAATTTTTATTAAATTAAAATTAAAAAAGGGAGTGCTTGAGGTATCATTTTTATTATTTTATTAAGTCGGCCTTTTCCTTTTTAATTTAATTTATTTTTTTTGGCCTATTTTCATCAAGTCGGCCTATGGGGAGGTGAAATGGTGAGTTCTCTATATATTTGGGGCATGTTTTCATTATTCAAATCATTCACTCATTGTTTCAAGTGCGATTTGGAGAAGCAAAGAAGAAGTGCGAAAGCTGGCCTATTTGGAGCGAATTTTCCTCAAGTGTTGAAGACTAAAGGTGATGGAGTTGATGCTTGTGAAGACTAAAGGAGGCACATTTTGCTAAAGGAAGGATTCCAATCTACATTTCGCCTAACCAAAATTCACCTCTTTTTTGCATCATTTTTTAGAATTAATTCTCAAGGTGAGGTATGGCAAGATCATCCTAGTCCCAACGTTGAAGTTTTAAGTTTTGAACTTTAAGTTTTTGAAAATTGCATAGTTAATTAGGAAATGATAACTCAAAGATTTATCATGAAGTTTCCTAATTAAAATCTTGAATCTTCCTTTCTACTCTATATTTCTACGTTGCAAGATATATTACTCATTATGAAATGTTGTGTAGGTGTCAAGATGGCAACCCCAAAGGCAGGAGCCTCCTCTAGTCGCCCAACTCTCATGAAGGAAGATCAGAGGAGTGAAGAATTGGAGACTAAAATCGTGTCAAAGTGGAGCAACATTAGAGATACCAACTTGGGAAACTTCAGTGTCAAGAAGTTTCGGGAGGTCCCTTACATTGGCAAGCGATCACCCGTCGCAAGGAGAATAATTGAAAGTGGCATCATGAAGGCGGCCGGTTTTCCTCCAGTAGTCCAGTGCCATGAGCTGATGATCGAGTGTAATCGCCATTATGACCCACAATCAAGATCAATTGTGTCCCAGGAAGGGAAAACTTTGGCTTACCTTTCAGAGGAGGCTATAAGTGAGGCTCTCCATCTTCTAGAGCATAAAGATATGATTTACAAGAGCCTAGAAGGAGCCAGGTCCATGTATGAAGATGATCCAGACTCTTGCTTAAACATCATCAATAAGAGTTGGTTACTCAAAAGTCATCCTCGCCTGAGCAAGATTCCCAACACACCACATAGGATTGACTTCCAGGAGGAGTACAGAGATTTGATAACTTTGCTCAATCGAGTTACAGGGGCTCCTTAGGCCTTCTATTTTGAGAAGTGGATGTTCTACTTCATCCAAGTGATAGTTCAAGGAAAAGGAACGATTCATTGGGCTAGAATTATTAGCCATTGCTTGGACGTGCAGTTAAGGAGACTGAAGGCTACCAAGTCCTTCCACATGAGTTCATACATCATATATGCCTTGATCAGGAGTTTTGAATATGCAGGACTACCTCACAGAGGAGTGATTGGGAGAGGACCTGGGGAAGTCAGAGTTTGTGAGTCTTATGTTCATTTGCATCATCCACCAGGAAGTGACTATAAGTTAGTCAATGATACCTTCACGATGAACATCACCAGGATATTGCAAGGCGGGATTCACAATTGGCTATCTCAAGATGCACAAGAACTTATAAAGAGGTACGGTGCTTGGTTCATCCAGTTTCAAAAGTTTACATATATCAGAGTCCATGGATGTCCTTCACCTCCCTACATGTTGCCGAGGTATCTGATAGACAAGATAGTGCTACTTGAGGTGGCTAGGCAGTTGGCAGACTATGCAAAGACATTCAGACACAGGCATAGAAATGGAGCTCCTGTGCCCATCATATTGGGGAATTCGATTGAGGTATGTCCTAATGCTCTAGCCTTGGATGATGCAGAGAGGGAGTTGGCCTCATATACATTCACATTCTTTGCCTCAAGGGAGAATTTTGATCCTTATGGGTATATAGAAGAGGCATATGGTAGGAAGTACAAGCATGAATTTTAGGTAGAATAATTTTGGATGAATCTCTCAAGTGATTTAGAAGTGAAAAGAAAAATGCATTCCAGATTACCTTTAGATTTCATCAGGAAATGCAAAGTTTACAGAGTGGCCGATCAAGCTCAGGACAGTGGTAGACATATCCAGTCATCCTATGATAGGGAAGACAAAGCAATAAAGATAGATTGGAATGAACCTGAGATTATAGACCTGAGAGCTTTGATGACTCCAATTTTGTCATGTACTCGCAGATGGGTGGATGTACAACATCAAAAGTTAAGAGAGCAGAACATACCAATGACTTATACTTTGGAGGAAAGACCAGAAGAAGGAGGAGCAAGCGCAAGTGAAGACAATTCTCATCCTAGAGGCGCGAAGAGGAAAGAAAGACCTGAGAAAAGGGAACCCTCCAAGAAGAAGCAAGAGGCTAATCGAGATTGCTCATCAGGTACATCATCTCGACATGAGAAAAGGACAAGTCAAGTTGAAGGACAAGAGATGAAGATGCCTGAGGTGGATGAGTCTATGGAGTCAATAGTACAAAATGATAAACCAGAAAAAGGGAAGGCACCCCAGCATTCATCAAGTCGATCTCCCCAAGTCAATGAGCTACATGAAGAAAAGAATGATGATGAAGTGACATCTCCTCTCTGAGAAGAAGAACCTTTTCCTAAAGAAATACAAGTCAGAGAGACAAGATCCGCCGTTCCAGATTGGTTGAAGGAGAGATTGACAAGGGTGATTGTGATTGAGGATGAAGATAATGTAATTGACTTAGAGAGCCTTGTAGGAAATTCTCAGGAAGTAACGGAGAAGAAGAAGGCCACCAAGATGTCCAAGATGATCAGAGATGAGACAGGGTCCAGGAAGTTACAGATAGCTACACCAGCAGCAGACAAGTATGAAGGTGAAATCCTTGCAGAGGAGTATGATGTAGAAACATTTGAACTTGGTCCACTCACTGCTGAGCAGGCACTGGATGAGGCAACTGATTCATTTGAGGCACTTAAAGAAAAGCTTAGAGAAGAAAGGGAAAAGAATAGAAAGCTTGAAGGAGAGGTCAGTGCTTGGAGAGGCTACTTTAGCCATCTCAATCAGCCCTTGGGACGTCAAGATCCAACAGTGTCTCCTATGCAAGCACTTCCCCTTGAATCAGTTGGCGAGGCAGAGAGAGTCAAGAGTTTGGTTTAGCTTATGAGCTCTTGGATTGACAAATCCCACACAGTTGCCATTGAATTTGCAACAAGAATGATGGAGACAATCCACTGAGCTATCCAGGTCCTTGAGATCATCCACAACCTAATGATAACAGTAGCCGCCTTTGCCCACACTAGAGATGTTATCATTCCTGTTCTACAAGTAATCAGGCAAACACCAAGGAAGATCCTAGCACAAGAAAAGATAATGGATGGAGGAGCTCATAATTTACTCCAGTGGTCAACTCTACTTCAGATGAAGGAGGTTCTTTTCAAAGACATCAGCACCAAATGCAATCAAGTTGAAGAAGTCATCCATCCAATTCAGGACAAGGTGTTTGAGGTGTTATGTACTATCCTTGGCAGGAGGATCGAAGTTGAGACAGATGTGGATCTTCAAGAGTTGGAAGAAAGAGTCAAGGTCATCTTTTCCAAAGATGAGAATGTCATCACAGATGGGCAACGGGATCAAATGTTCGCTACTATGCTCCTGATTGTAAAGATCAAGGAACTCAAACCTCGATGGGATGTGGCTCTTCTCAAGGCCTTTGATCAGGTTATCCACTTGGAGGAACGAATGAGGAATCTTCCCGAGATTCCTATTGCTGAGATTGAAGGAATTGTGTCTAGATTCATTGCCTATGCTAAGAAAGAGCATTGGAAAGGGAATAAGGTTCTAGAAGAGAGGTTGTTGTAGATGATGTGGCACCTTAATTATCATTGGTCTATGTTTCCTAGATTTTTGTGCCAATTAATATTTGGCTATGCATTTAATATTGTTCAATAAAAGGGGAACTTTTTGTAATAAACCCTAATTAGGGTTTAGGTGTCAAAATCTTAGCCGTTGATCTTCTTTTGATCTAGGCCGTTCATTGTAATTGAGGATGCTATATATACCCTCACTCATTTTAAATTTGTAATTAGAAATAGATATTAGAGTGGACAGTTAGAAGTTAGAAGATTAGAGCTTTTGGAGAGAAGAAAGTTATTTTGTAGCAAGATTGAGCATTGAAGAAAGAATTTCAAGCAATTGTTGTCTATTTTGGCTTTGAGATCAATAAAATATTGATGTTATGGTGTTTTATTGCAATTCTTGTGGCTATTTTCATGGTTGTTTACTTTCTTGAATCATTCTCGGTTGAAGTGGTATTAGAGTTTTGAAGGACTAAGTGTTGGGCTTGATCTTTGGTGAGATTCACGTTCCAAACCACTAGCTTCTTACTGATTGTAAGTACGCCTTGTGTGGTCAACTGGAGATATTTGGATTGCTTGAACCTTCAATCATTATTGAACTATTGATATGTATCTTTATGATAGTATCTATAATTCTTGATGATTTGAAAATCATTAAACACCTTAGAAGATCGCATCAATTTCAGTTGAGTTGTTATCCCTTGGCAATACTGAAATTGGTAGAATCTTACCAAGTCTAGCCTACATTGAGTCATTCTTAGGATTAGATTAGAATTCATCTCTTGCAAACCCTACCTTTTGATCTTTTTGATAACTTGTTAGTTTTAGGAAATTCTGTTCCTACAATTCAGAAACGTAAGGCCCCTTGATGAAACAACATTCACAACGACCACTGGTGCTTATCCACACGTAGAGACCCTACATCGAAGAACCTTGGAGTCATCCCGATTGATCCTTTTTTGCGACATCTTCAGCAATCAGAGGCTTTATTCAAGAGAGGATAAGGTACCCTTGGGTATTTTATTCTATGTTTGATTGTGTACAAAATACACGTCAACAACTTTCTCATTACAATAATTTACAAGCCAAAGACACAATTTGCACAACTGGAACTACCTTTTGTCGCCTGTGTTCACCTTCTTCATCTGGAATGTATAATCATTGTAGAATGTTTTGGAAAGTGGAATTCCCTATTTTTGGATGCCAAAACCCTAACGAACCAACTTTCAACTTAAGAAAATATTTTATTAAATTTATGACACATGAAGCTCTAGGGGCCATAACTTTCAAATCGACTGCCAAATTTTCAATCATCATACATCATTGGAAAGATTGTGTGGAGACCTACAACATCACACACTCCAGTCAAATTTTTAGCCAATCTAGAGCCTCTAAGGCCCTAAAAATTGCATTTGCAGTTTTATCGGAGAATTCTTGAAAAAATTGAAAATCTCTCAAATACCACAAGACATTGGGATAATTCCTTCACCATTTGTTCCATTTCACCATCTAGGAGGTTTGTGTAAGGTTTCATGTAAAACTGACAACTTACTTAAAATAATAACCCTACCATTAACAAACTAAATAATTGTTCACCGACAGCCGACAGGTTATATTGTTCACCGACACTAAGGATGATCTGTTATCATCTGGAGATTACTTGTTTATGACAAAGATATGGTTTGCAAGTTAAGGAAAGCTTTATATGGATTGAAGCAAGCTTCTAGAGCTTGGTATGCTAGATTGGACAAATATTTTTTGAAGCTTGGTTACACTAAAGGTAATGCTGACAACAACTTATATTTCAAAGTGACTAATGATGACATCTTGGTTATTGAAGTTTTTGTTGATGATATCATTTTTGGAGGAGAAGATGGATCGTGTAAAGATTTTTCTAATAAGATGTAGGAAGAATTTGAAATGTCTATGATTGGGGAGATCAAATTCTTTTTAGGATTGCAGATTTCACAGACTGATAAAGGTATATTCATATCTCAATCCAAGTACTTGAAGGAACTACTAAAGAAATTTGGTATGGAAAACTCTAAACCGGTAAGTACTCCTATGACTACAACTGATAAACTATCACTGAAGGATGATTCGGCCCCTGTTAATCCGACAAGATATAAATCTATGATTGGAGGTTTACTACATTTGACACAAACAAGACTCGATATTATGAATGTAGTATGTATTGTTTCAAGATTTTAGAGTAATCCTAAGGATAATCACGAATCAACAGTAAAAAGGATTTTCCGGTATTTACAAGGCACAACAAATCTTGGCTTATGGTATCCTAAAGATAATTTTTTGATTTATGTGCATACACCAATGCAAATTGGGCAGGAGATGTAGATGACAGAAAGAGCACCACCGATGGAGCATTCTTTCTTGGTAGTAGATTGATTTCATGGTTGAGCAAGAAACAAAGTTGTATATCATTATCAACAACAGAATCAAAATATGTTGCAACAACAACTAATTGTACTCGGGTATTATGGATTAAGCAAATGTTGAAGGACATAAAGGTAAAATGCAAAGAGCCTATAATCATTTATTGTGATAATTCAACAACAATTGATATATCAAAGAATCCGGTATTTCACTCTAAAACTAAACATGTTTCTATCAAATACAATTTTCTGAAAGAGAATGTTGAAGCAAAGGAAGTAAAATTGGTTTATGTGAATACTGAAGAACAGATTGCAGATATTATTTACAAAGCCTTTACCTAAAGAAGCCTTTGAATATCTCAGAAAGTAGCTTGGGGTAATACCCTCATTGGTAGAGACTTAGACACTTGGAGATTGGCATCAGACCGACAGAAATTAACAGAGAAACCTTTTTTTCTGGCTTTGATGGAGGAGAGCTACTTCTTAGTGGGAGTAGTTGGTATTTGTAACAGGTTCTATGAACTGGTTGTATCTGGTTTTTGTATTGATTTGGCATTTAATGTCAAAGGGGGAGAGATATCTATGGAAAAACACATTATCCTTTGGGGAGAGATTATTCATTAGGGGAGAGATTGTTGCTCTCTGCATTTGTATTTTGATTTCTGGTATTAATCTATTCTGGAGATTGTTGGTTTTTGGTTTTTGACATTCCGACTTTGGCACTTAGATGTTTTTCCATCTTGTGTTGCCATCAATGCCAAAGGGGGAGATTGTTGGTATTATGGATGTGTTGCATTGGTTTTGTCATTGATGTCAACACTTATCATCACTTATCTTTCTGGAGATCTTTGGTTATGTTGAAACGACACATTATGTTCACCAGCAAGTTCAGTGACTTATGCACAGTCACCGGTATCTGGTTCACTGGCAGGTTATATTGTTCACAGGCACTGAGGATGATCTGTTATCATCTGGAGATTACTTGGTTATGTCAAAGACATGGTTTGGACACTTGTTTTGGTGATTTGGTTATTGGTCTAATCGAGTTGGCATATTTGTTGTTACTGGCGAATTGGTCTAGGTTATGGACCGACATGCATTATCTATTCCAGATCAACACAACACATTATGGAGATGATTTATTGATTGGTTATTATTGTAAATGCATTGAGTTAACATGATGCATCACATATTGATTCATTTGTAATTGATTTAATTGTAATATTGTTAGTGAGCTGACGTACACATTTGGTCTTAGGTTTTGGTATATATGTAAGATCTCAATTGTGAGATTGGTATAGGACAAGGCATAAGGTATTATAAGGTTGTGATATTTGGGATATGCAAATATAAGCAAAGCTACTCACGTAAACATCATTTGAAGATTCAAGGAAGGTTTGAAGAAGACAATCAGAGCTTAACCGTTACTGAATCTAGCATTGGAGATGCTACTTTGAGCAGTACATTATCATTAGATTTAATCATCTAATTGTAGTCAGTGTGACTCTCATTTTGTGTTTGAGTAGTGAGCTCTAGGCAGTTGGCCTTTCTGTATGTGCAGACCCCATTTGTACACACATACTATCTATAGTAGTATCATCTGATTGTGGGTAAGGTTTCCCACTGTGGTTTTTCCCTTTATAGGGTTTCCATGTACAAATATCCGTGTTATGTGTTGTGGATTTTGTTTCTCTTTCTGTTTCATGCATTAAGCTTCACCGGTACTAATATTAACTGTTAAACTGTCAACCAGCATTAAGTTTGGTTTATCGGTATTATGCATCAAGTTTGATTAAGTTATATTTGGGTTGAAATTAATAGACAACTAATTCACTCCCCCCCCTCTCTGTTGCCTCCAGGTCCTAACAATAATATTTTTGTGTGATGCAAGATTTCTCTTACACCTTGGATGCTCTTGCATCAAACACCTGGGGTAATTTGAGAAGTGACCTTTTCACATCTTAGGTGTTCCGAGGAAGACCAAGACGGTTAACCTCTACCTTAGATAGGCATGATGAATCTTCAACATGCCTTACTTTCCATTTAACTAGGTACTCTTCATATATCCTATTCCTTGTGCTTCTACCCATACAACTATCCAAGATGTCTTCCATCTCCTCCTTATCTGAAGTAGGTGCTAGAATATTCCATTGTGCTTCTGCCACTTCATCTTCAATACTCCCCTCATGATACTCTGCCAAATCTGAAATATTAAACATAGGTGAAATGTTAAGTCTGTTAGACACAAGATGCCACTGAGAGGGGGGTGAATCAGTGGTTTCCAATTTCTTTTCCCTTATCTCCTAAGTATGTGTACATGTTAACAGATCTAACATAAAACAGACTTACCAGTTAGATGGGAGACTATCACAAACACAATCACACATGAAAGGGACATCCCATAACACCAGATGTATGAGGAAAACCCAAGAAGAGAAAAACCTCAGTGAGAAATGTTGCTGGAGTTTACTGCTCCAATCCACCCTCACAAAGGAAATCTGATTACAATGTTTAGGGCACCAACCCAAGGAGCACCAACCCCTGCATCGAGCTCCAACTCAGTGATCGTTCATGAACATAATCAATTACAAAAGTAATAGCCTTGTTACCGCAATGTCATAAAATTGCGACCCAAGCAATTTATGACTGCATTTAGGGTCCTCACGCATGCAAACTCGAATCCTCTAGCCTGATCGGAGACCGAAGAGTGCTCGACTTGCAAAAACTGCTTCTTCCTTGGCCTCTGCATCACTCTATCCACACTCTGCCCTAGAGAAAGGGGTAGGATAGGGGTGTGGTGCCCCTGTCCCCGATGTCGACTCATGATGAAATTCAAATCCTTCAAACATGTATTTAAGAGGCATTTGTCCTCTCATTTGCATAAGTGGGATAGGTCGAAGTTGGATATGTTCAAGCGATCAAACATTCAAGCATTCTTTTCCAGCATTGAGCATTCTCAAGTCTCCCTTCAAGGCTAGGTGTTGCATTCAAGCCAAGGATTCAACCATTGAAGAGGAGATTGCTTTCAACATACAATTCCACACAAATATTTCTATTAACATGGCTACTACAGCCTCCCTTGAGGTGATTTACAATTCACTCTTTCATTTACATCTACTTACAAGTACTTTCTTTCATTACTTGGTTAATTCCAGAACTGGGGTTTGACCTAAAGGCAAACCCCCTATCCCAACACATTTCCCTCTCTTTTCTATGTGTAGGTTGCAAGTGCGCAATTGTACTTTCAAATTCAGGCTTCATTTGCAAAGGCAAAAAAACCCTTTTCGTTTCGTGGATTTTTCGGAGGACCGTGTACATTCCCGCCACGGTCCAGACAACTTTTTGTCAAATTTGCAGGGCGACTTTGTCTCGACATTTCACTGCCAAATCCAGGTGCACAACTTCATCCCATATTCAGATCTCAAGTTATAATCAATTCTTTGTTACTTTTGCACTACATAATTCAATCAATTTCCTTTCCAAATCAAACAAAGGAATAAGGGGATCATCATAACATTCTGAATTCATTCAAAATTCAATCTATCATCTTTGTGTGGAGATTGAATCTAGTGAATTACCCCTTATCTCCCTAATGTAATGGTGAAAAGTGCTTGAAGGGTAAGCAATAGTGAAACTCTCATCTCTCTTTGAGGGAAAGGGTTAGTTTTCCTCTTGATCTATCACTCATCATTTTCCCACCATTACATTTTGGTGAACCCGTCGTCTTGCATGCTATCCTTTGAACAACATTGCATATTTTTCATTTACAAGTTTCAAATTTTTGCAAACTTAGTGGTTAAATAATTAAAAACCCTAGTTTTAAAAAATTAAAATTGAACTTGTGATTTTTAAAAATTGCTTGTGTTTGTCTTAGATCTGAAAATTGTTTTGATTGTCAAATTCAATTTCTTCATCGTCTTGTTCAATTTACAATTAAAATTTACAAAATTAAGAGGTTACTTGTTAAAACCCTAATTTTCAAAAATCATCTTGAACTTGTGCAAAAAATTGGATTTCCATTTAATTTTCAGATTTCTGATTGTTCTTAGATTTGTTTTCAATCATACAATTCAAATATTTAATCTCCCCCCTTTTTCCCAAAATCCAAATTTGAAAATTAAGTGGTTAGGTCATCAAACCCTAATTTCAAATCAATTTCAGTTACATTCAAATTTCTAAACATTTTCCAAGGTGTCCCTATCCATTAGGTTTGACCCTTTTCCAAATTGCAATTCATTCCTCTTTTTCTTCAAAACCCTAATAGGGTCCTATTTTCACCTTTGTACCTTCATTTCGCCCATCTAGAGATCGTAAAATTCGCTAATTTTTTGGGGTTAGCTTTAAAATCACCGTAATATCCATCCCTGAAAATTTTGAAAAAAGTTGGTCGGACCATGTGCGTTCTCGCCATGATCCTCGGCTTTTTTCCTGAAATTTCAAGAGACTATTATGACTGTATTTATTAGCCTAAATCCAAAAGATTGGCTGATTTTATCGATTTTTGATCCCTCTAGAATTGGAAATACCTTCAAAATTCAACATTGCAACTTTCACGAAATTTTTAATAATTAAGAGGGTAATTATAGTTTGCCCTGATTTTAAAAATTTTGATTTTAAAATTGAGTGGTATTTCCTTGGCCCTAATTTTAAAATTCCAAATTTCCTCTCATTTTTCTAATTTTTGGAAATTGTGTCATCCTCTTCCTCCAACAATGTTCAAATTGTGTAATCATTATTTTCTTAAATTTTGCATTACTCAATTTTTGTAAGCCTTGTCCTACAATTCAAAATTCAAAATTTCCCTCTAGTTCATGAGTTTTATCACTATTAGTCCTACCTATCCCATCCTCGTTAGACGAAGCATTAGAATTATGGCTTCTCAAGGTTAATTATTGAGGAGATGGAGCCTAATTTGGGTGACTTCTTTAATGATGATCATGCTGATTCTTCGCATCCTAATCATGTGCCCATTGATGCATCTCATGATGAAGAAGCTTTAACTAGGGTCTTTAGATCAACCTTCTACATTGGACAATCAATTTGATAGCTTTCAACAATGGATGTCCTAAGAATACCCTAATAGTGAAGCTCTTCCATTAATTGAAGGTCTTAAACACATGCTTCAAAGTGATAAGAATGAAATTGATATATTGCGTGGCATTGCACATATTATTGGTTCTAATGTCATGCCTATCAAGAGTTGTGCCAAAACCCTAGGTTACTCACAACCTTCAACACAAGTCGATTCCTCTATTCCTTTGACCAATCCTATGACTAGTATTCCAACTTTCACGTCTAACATCATGGCTACTTCAACTCAAAATGTCATTCCTACAACCATAGGTCATGGGGGCAATCCCTCTTCTTCATTTAATCCTCCATCGTTACCTATGTCTTCCATAAGTGTTCTTACTATACCCAACAAATCAGTGTGACACAAGGGGGCAATTTCTTCAACAACTTTATTCCTCCTTTAAGTGTCCCTTTTCCTACACAATCATCACCAATGCCTACTTATCATAGTGTCCCACCACCTTATTCTCAGTCTATGCCTTCTTTCAACAACATCACACCACTTTCTCAATCACTTATGTCTAACATGAATTCTTCCACTGAAATGACAGTCAACAATCTTGCCCAAACCGTGTCTTCCTTACAACAAATAATTACTTCCATAAGTCAATCCAAGTTTAGTGTGCCCACCTTTGATGTTGCGAGCCCACTTTCTCTTGATATTGTTAAAGCCGTGCCACCTAAACATGTTGAGATCCCTCAATTGGAACTCTATAATGGAAAAGGTGATCCTCTTACTGTATACACATAAAAATTGGCTATGGGCAATTAAATAAATATTTTATATTTATTTAATATTTATTCTTCTATTAAATAGTTAATTTGAAAAGATTAATTTATTTAATTCATTTCGTGTCTTTCTATTAATTAATTTAATTGAAATATTTTATTAACTAACTCATTTATCCTTTTCTTCTAATCAATTAATTAAATATCTAATATTTAATTATTCCTTCAATCAATTAAATATCTAATATTCAATGGTTATTCTTCTATCCTATAGTCTCAAAATACTAAATAATTTCTAACTTATTTAATCCCATTTCCAACTCATCCTTCCATCTCCACTTCATCTTTCCTTTGCCAACTCATCAATCATGTGGCTAAAGATATTAATATTTCTTAAATATTAATTCATCATTTACCTTCAACTTCCAAATTAAATGAAATATTGTGTACGTACACATATTTCCTAACCTTCTTCTATATTCTCTCCAACATCCCTATATCTTAGGAAGGACTTGAGTCCACTTGTCCTCTCATGCCTAAATATCCTCCAACCATCCCTAGATTCCCTTAGTCAACAACCTAGTCAAGGTGAGATGAGTGACACTTGTCTTCTCTTTCCCCCTTTCTCTCAACTTTCACCTTTGCTCACAACGATCCAAATCTGTAGATCTGATCATGACCGTTGATCGAGGCCACATCATCTTATCCTCTCAAAAGTCTATAAAAGTAGGAGTTTGAGTTGAGAAAGAGTTAGTCTTCAAGTTAATAATTTGGAAAACTTATGCATCTGTGAGTTTTTATCTTGGAGAAAATTAGCACATTTAGCATAATCATTTAGCTTAAATCATTTGCGTTGCATATCATAGTATCAGTTAACTATTAGTCCATTCTTCATATTCCATCTTGGAAGCTATCATTGCTTGTTTGAGAGCACATCATCTGCAACCAGGAACAATGGAGTTAGGACACAATGAGACTTAAATCATGAAGGTAAAAATAGTGTTTTTATTTTATATCAACATGTAGTTTTATTGGTTGAGTTTGAATTTCCTATAGCATTTCCTTTGTATTTTGTGAAACTAACATGTTGCAGGTAGTATTCTGATGATGAAATTCAAGTCGACACATTTTGGCGCCCACCGTGGGGCTGGAGCCTCGCACATATCTTTCTAATATCCTGTCTAGTTCTCGCAAAAACAAGTTTAACGCATTTGTAATCTAGATTCATGCCTTTGTGAGTTTGGACAACGCTTTTATTTAATAGATTAGTGCTTTTGTCTTTCAGGTTAGCTCATTTGAAATTTAGGTTAGCGCATTTGACATTTAGGTTAGCGCTTTTGTCTGCAAATCAACACATTTAATTCTCAGAGCAGTGCTTTTGTCTCACAGGTTAACACATGTGCCGTTTTGGTTAGTGGTTTTGTTAGTGAATTCTCGCTTTTTAGTCCATAGAGCAATGCTTTTGTGTTGCAGGTTCACACTTTTGTCTTTGAGGTTAGCACTTTTGAGGTGAAAAACAACACATTTGTTAAGATAGCGCTTTTATTTGCAACTAACAAACTTTTCCTGCAGGTCCGAATGTCCAAGAACTAAAATTTTTAGCTTTTCCTGCAGGTCCAAATTTCATGCATTTCCTCACCTAGTTAATTAAGAGTTTTATTTTAGAAAAGTAACACACCATATCTTGCTCATTTAGCTTAACTAAGGGGATACATTGACAGCATGCAACTTGCATTTTGAGTGACTTATTTAAAGTAGTTGCACATAGATTTTAAGAGGGATAAAATAAACTTGTGTTTTCCGTGCTTGATGAAGTAGTAGGTAAGTATGCTCTCACCCTCATATGGTGATCAGAAAACCAGACCTACTTTGATTTATATGTAACCTTTAGAGGGTCTGCCTTCCCAAGCTACCTTGAGGGGGCTAGTGAGAGGGGAACGACCCAAAGTGGAAACAGTCTAATATCGAGTCCTTCCAATCCACTCTAAATAAATCATGTTTGTGGCGAAAGTCACAAGAAACATGTGCTGATAAGTTCATACCGACACTATGTTTCCTCATAAACCCTATGGAGCGTAACCTCTATAGGTTGGGAACCTTCTATTTTTATAGAGATGAAAGTGCCGCATGTATGGCCACATGACGGAAAGCCTTTACTAAAAACCACTTGTACTAGTTGCCAAAATCCTTCTTATTGTTGGCACAGGAGGTCGGACCTCTGTAGCGGCTCACACACATACGGTTCTGAGTAGAGATATAAAGTTTTCCATGGGGATTTTTCATGGAAACTGGTGCTTGGCTACCTCGAAGAAGTGAGTGCCAAGGGTGGAGCTAGTGGGGTCAAGCATCTAAATATCTACTTTGAATAGCGTAGCCTTGGGGGAAACCCCATGTGAGATTCAACAATTATTGTCTCAGCCTGCCATAGGATTTGTACTTGCTTGTGCATTTTGTTTTTCAAACATTGTGTCTTCTATGTCTATAACATGCTCAAAATGGTCAAAAATTGAAGAAAATCATCATCTAAAAATGAGCAAAAATCCAACAACTTGCTGGAAAAATTAAAAAAATCATTGAAACACAGTTAGAGTAGTGCTTTCAAGCAACAAAATAGTGCTTTTGTCCCATATGTTAGCACTTTTGATGAAAAGGATAGCACAAAATATTTCTCACATTTGAGACCAAGCATATCAAACCAAAATTTCAAAGTCAGTATCAAAACACTTCTTGAGTAGAATTGTCTTTAAACCATCACACATTTTCAAACTAGTTCAATAACTGGGTCACCAATCCAACATGCTATTTCCAAAAAGGCTCCCATAAGCATAAAACATTCAACAAGCTATTGATTCAAACATCTTAAGTGCAAAAATCAACATCATTATCAGTTTCTCATTAGGATATTACATCCTCTATCATGAAACTTGATCAATCCACCTTGTGTTCATTCTCTTGGATATATCTTTCCTATTTTGAACCTAGGTTATATCAAAATTATAATTGCGCTCACATTGGAATCAAGCAAACTTGTAAACTATCATATGCTTATATGAATTTTAAGTATTGCCTTAAGAAAAGAAAGCCCAGTTATAAAGCTACTCAGAAAAGAATAAGATTCTTGTATATCAATCACAAGATCTTGTTAAAATATAGGACATTTCTACACCATTTTCATCACTATTTACGTGGCTTCGGGGCAAAATTTGATGGAGAAATTTTGCAAAGACGTGCTTTTCAAAAAAGAGACACTTTATCACAATGAACAAACAATAGTGGTAAAATCAACAAAGCATATCTTCCTAAACCAATAATCACCTATTGAGTTGTCTTTAGAAAACTTTGGAATTTTTTTGAAGCAATCACATGCCAATTTGGACTAGAGCTCAATACAAACAATTGAGAAAACAACAAAAACAAATGGAAGAAGAAGATTATCCGCCGTTCCAAACTTTTGGGTATACGACTGTTGATGAAGAAGCGATCAATAACACCATTAGAGACCTTGAGCAAGATTTGAAATTTGATAGACTAATGGAAAAGTTATTGACAAAGCAAAACGAAAAATATCTTTTGATGTTGGCAAAATCGGGAGCTAAATTACCACAGGACTTTAACATAGAAAGCTTGAAACAAGATGTGGAGACAAGTAACACTCAAAACACAGATGATCCAAATAACGAAGATATAAACAAAGAAAGCCGTGAAGAAACAAGAAAAGAACATGACGACACAAGAAGAGAGCATAGTGATAAAATAACTTATGAAGAGACAAGGAGAAACCGTATGGATAATCAGTTGTTAAACCTCACTCAGCAAATGCAAACTCTACGACAACAGATACAAGATATGCAGAATGGAACAATCTCCAAGAAGTATTCATTGGAAGATATATGCCGATATCTTTTTGATAAAAGTTTGAATATGATACCATTTTCACATCAATGTGAGATCCCTAAATATGATAAATACGATGGGAAATTTGATCCTCAAGATCACATTAGAGAATTTTGTACTATGAGTATGGAATTTTCACATGATGAAACTTACTTGATGTGTCTATTCCCTAGGAGTTTAAATGGACAATCAATGGAACGGTTTTCAAGATTACCATTTGGAATCAAATCTTTTGAAGAACCCGTGAATAGGTTTATTTCACAATACTCCTACAATGTAAGGAAGGAGATAACAATGCTAGATTTATGCAATGTTAAACAAAAGAATGGTGAATCTTTCATGATCTTCTTGCAGCGATGGAAATGAATGTTAAATAGGTATCCAAGAGATGTACCTGATCAAGAAAAGATGGACATATTCATTGATAATCTTATTAGTGAAATGAGTTATCGTCTAAAAATGCAATGTCCTCCTTCTTTCGCCAAGATGATTGAGAATGGTCTAAAAATAGAAGATGAAATGTTAAAGAAAGCAGAGCTAAAACTTTACAACAACAACAACAACAACAAAAACAATAACAACAACAACAACAACAACAACAACAACAACAACAACAACAACAACAACAACAATGACAAACCCAAGTTCTGGTCAAAGATAAGAATGTCATAAATGGAGGAAATGACGACAGTAATGCTACAAAACATCAACCAATCTTTAATCTATCAAGTCAAATCCAAAAAAATAAAGATCAAGAAAACAATAAATCCAATTCTTTCTTCTCCAATCCTCGCAGGAAATTCATAAACATTGGAGAACCCTTGGAATTGGCTTTGAAAACTCTTCTTGCGAACAAATTGATTATTTTACTAGAAGCAAGAAGTTATGAACCACAAGTCAAACCCAATTGGTGGAACGACAATCATTTTTACAACTATCATCAAAATAAAGGACACCAAACTAATGATTGTCAAAGATTGAAACACCTTATCCAAGATTTAATCGATAGTGGAACTATCACAGTGGATAGTCATAAGACAAACAAATCCCAACTAGCCTTCAAGACTACGCTTCCAAATTATGAGAAAGGTGAAAAATCCAAATCAAAAGATTAAAAAGGCAAAGACAAAGTGAACTACACTTATATGTATGATGATGTGGTAAATGTCATCATCGTTAAAGATAACACACCTTCAGAACCAATCAATGTCATTACGAGAAGCAAAGCGAAGGTCACATTTCCGGGTATAACAAAAGAATCAACATCCACTTCACAACAATATAACTTAGTGGGGCAATTACAAAGAATACTTGCTCAAATATCAATTTTGGAACTTCTCAAAGTTTCACCAACGCATAAGGAAATTTTGGAAAAAGCTCTCACGGAAACAATAGTTTCAAAAGACCTGGATGTAGATCAGTTCCAAAACATGGTAGGACACCTTATAGCCCCTCATTGCTTATCATTTTCTGGAAATAATGACGCATCCTTGCAACATCCTCACAATCCTCCCTTACATGTTGAAGTCACTATTAATAAAACTCATGTCAAACACGTACTGATAGATGGTGGAGCTGGCTTAAACATTTGTGCATTAAGTTTAATAAAGGCTTTGGGCTATTCAGAAAATGTAGTAGATCCAAAGAAGAAAATAACCATTAAGGCTTACGATGAAGAAGAGCGTTCTTCTAAAGGAACAATGGTGTTACCAATCAAAATAGGACTTGTGGGAAGGAATACATTATGCTAGTTTTTAGATTTGATTTTCTCTTATAATATTCTTCTAAGGAGGCCATGGATTCACAACATGCAAGCAGTTCCTTCTACATATCACCAATGTGTGAAGTTTCCTTATAAGGGACAAGAGGTCACCATAATTGCAGACTCCAGCCAATATTGCAATAATCTAAAGCCAACAGAAGATACGAGAGTTACACATAACAGAGAATCAGTATATCCTACCAAAGAAATTCAAGAAAAATTATGGGAAACCTTTGAAAAAAAACTCAAATTAAATGATGAAGGAATAGGAAAATATTCTCTGCATAATTTTCCACTTTCACCTAAATCATATGGAAAGCCTACAAATATCCAACCATGGATCTCAGAAAAATTGAAAGAAATGTTTAATGGAGCATTTGTTAGAGTTGGAACACTTGCAAAAGAAACTGAAGACAAGGAAATTCTTGGTTGGTTGTACAAAGATGAAGATGAAACTATAGCAACAGTTGCAAAAGTCAATATTCCCATACAGAAATAGTTATAAGATCATGCAAAAAATGGGATATGAAGGAAAATGACCAATTGGTAAGTGACTTCAAGGTATTTTAGAACCCATTTGTCCTCACTCGCAATCTAAAGAGGATAAAACAGGACTTGGATATCCAAAATTAAATAAAAAACAACATAATTATCAACAGCCAAAGTGGAGAAAGAAATCAGCCCCTAAAGAAGAACAATGGCAAGAAAAGCTACATCAAGCAACAGAAACAATAGCCAATAAGCAGAAACAAGAAGAATATGATAAACAACAAGAGGAGCTTGCAATCAAAAGAGAAGAAGAATCTTGTAAGCAAGTTCAAAGAATACGAGAAAATGCTAAATCTGAGCAAGATATTCCAAAAGCAGTAAAAGTAGAGATAACATAAATCAAGGAAATTTTTGCACGATACAACATTCCTGTATGGTATAGTGGTGTAGTCCTAGACAATGGTTCAAAGACAGATTCAAATGAATATGAATGGGGTACAGATCTATCATCTAGTGTATCAAGTGAAGAAAAGAATGAAGAGTAAGTAGCTATCACAAATGAAGACTTGTCTTTTACAAAACAAAGGATATAATTAGAAAGAAAACAAGAACTCAGAATCCAAAGAAAAGAGGCATATGCAAGACAACGAAAGAAAGAGGATGAAAAAGAGCAAGAAGTAAAGCCACAAGAAGCACAAACAGATATTGATCAAACATCATGAAATGCTAGATTTCTATCAAATGAGGAGCAAGATGTATCAAGATATGGAAGAACCATAGAAGAACTAAGAGATAGTAAAGTAGGATTGAATTTTAGTCTAGAAGAAGCTGAGTTCAAAAGAAGACATAAGCTAGCAAAAGAATCCTTTGTATCATGTACACAAGTGTGTCAACTTCAAAATACAAATGAATATATGGAAATTAATCAAGAAGGAACTTGCGATGTTAAAGATGTGTGTGTTGATATAATTCATGCGTTTAAGGGACAAACGTCAGATGAAGAGTCACTTGAGAGTGAACCACAAAATACCAATACTGATTTTGTTAGAACTGATTGGAGAACACTTGGGAGAGACTATCCTCAAGATCATTCTATCTATGACATTACCTACTCTACATCAAATTATGACTATTATGTCACGAACCTTGAAGCACCTAACTATGATTTACCACTTCTTCATCCGAAACTAATTGATTCAGATAACCTAGAAAACCCTGAATTGGATGTCTTTTCCAATGATCATGACTTAGCTGTGTATCTTAATGCCATCGAACCCATAACACCTAAGATATATTCCATCACGGAATCAAGTAATGTTTCTTGCAGTTAGGAGAATGCCAAACTTTCTAGTCGCAAAATTGAAATAAAATAAGGAAAGAGACCTAGTACTCAAAACCATTTCATGGCAACGCTAGGTCAATCAAGAGGAAAAATAAAGGACTTATCTAATGGTGAAAACCTCTTTGAGGCGCTAGAAGATGGAAAGTTTGACATCCTCCTTGCATACTTTTAGGAAAGATCTACTATTCTAATAGAACCAATAGAAGCAATAAACATTGGTACATCAAAGTATCCCAAGATACTTCATTTTTCTGCATCATTATCAGATGAAGAGAGGAAATAATATTTAGAATTTTTTAGACAAAGACATAAATTTTACTTGGTCCTATGCAGACATGCCAGGACTTAGCCCAGATCTTATCATGCATCATCTCAATGTGGATCTAAAAGCAAAACCAGTAAAACAAAAGCTAAGGAAGATGCATCCACACATTGCGCTTCTTGTGAAAGCCGAGCTAAAGAAACTATTAGATGTGGGTTTCATAAGACCTATTGCCTATCCATAATGGGTTTCAAGCATTGTGCCAGTGTCAAAGCCAGATAAAAGCATAAAAGGCTGCATCGATTTCAGAGATTTGAACAAGACGTGTCCAAAGATGATTTCCCACTACCCAACATTGATATAATTGTGGACTTATCAACATGACATGAGATGTTTTCATTCATGGATAGATTCTCAAGATACAATCAAATAAGAATCACCCCTGAAGATCAAGAAAAGACAACATTCACTTGTGCATGGGGTACTTACTACTGGAATGTTATACCATTTGGGCTTAAGAATGCAGGAGCAACTTGTCAAAGAGATATGACAACAATTTTTCATGATATGATGCATACATTTATGGAAGATTATGTAGACGGTATACTTGAAAAGTATCATACAAGAAAAGAACATTTGAACATCTTGAGCAAGATCTTTGATAGGCTTGAAATATATTAGTTGAGATTAAATCCAAAGAAATGTTCATTTGGAGTAACCTCAATAAAACTTCTTGGGTACATTATATCAACTCATGGAATTGAAGTAGATCCTAAAAAGTCAAAGCCAACATGGAAATGGAGTCACCTAGGAACGTAAGTCAATTGCATTCTTTACAAGGAAGATTGCAATCATTCAGAAGATTTGTCTCTCAATTAGCAGATAAATGTCATCCATTCACTCATCTTTTACATAAGAACGTTCCATTCAAATGGGATCAGAAGTGTGAAGAGGCTTTTATGCAAATCAAATAATATCTCATGAATCCTCCAGTACTTGTATCACCAATAAAGGGGAAACCATTGTTGCTTTATATCTTAGAAACAAATGTATCATTAGGAGCTCTCCTAGCACAACATGATGAAGAAGGAAAATAAAGAGCAGTGTATTATATCAGTAGAACACTTGTTGGATATGAATTGAATTATACATCAATAGAGAAGACATGCCTAGCAGTTGTATTTTCAACTCAGAAGCTACGACATTATATGCTGATTCATTCTGTGAAGCTGATAGCAAAAATCAATGCATTAAAGTATTTGCTGAACAAGTCAACTTTGACAAGAAGACTCGCCAAGTGGGTTATGGTACTAAGTGAATTTGATATAGAGTATGTTGATAAAAAATCTATCAAAGGATAGGTCATTGCTGATCAATTAGCCATAGCACCTTTACAAGATCACATACCATTGCACATTGAATTTGTTGATGCAGACATTCTGACAATAAGTACAAAATTTTGGGAGTTTTACTTTGATGGTTCTTATACACAATATGGATCAGGTGTAGGAATTTTGTTCATCACACCTCAGGGAAACACAATTCCAAAGTCATATAGACTATGGTTTCCATGCAGAAATAATATTGCAGAATATGAAGCATTGACTATTGGGCTCAAAATGGCCATTGAATGGAATATCAAGCAATTACATGTCTATGGTGATTCACATCTTATCATCAACCAAATAAATGATGATTATCAAACTAAGGATGACAAGCTCATGCCCTACAAACAGTTGGTAGAAGAGTTTAAAGAACACTTTGAAGAAATATAATTCACCCAGATCCCAAGAAATGAGAATAAAGTAGCAGATGCAATGGCTAAAATAGTATCTCTCTTGCAGAATCAGGAGAATCAACAATGTTATGAATTCTTAGTGGAAGATATCTTAACCCCTACCATTCAATCCCATCATGCTTACATGATTTGCCATATATTGGGAACCAATCAATCCTTATACAACCAAACCTATCAATACTTGAAAGAGAATATTCTTCCTCTTGACATATCCTACAATCAGAGAAGAAATTTTATTCATCAGTCATCCCGCTGTACTATTATTGCTAATAGCTTATATAGGCAAGGTCTACATGACACTTTATTGAGATGTCTCGAACAAGAGGAATCTAAGAAAGTTCTTAACAAAATTCACGCAGGTATTTGTGGCACACACTCAAGTGGATTAACACTAGCTAAGAAACTTCTTTGTATGGGTTACTATTGACCTACTATGGAGAGAGATTCATTTACATATGCCAAGAAATGTAAACAATGTCAGATCCATGGGAATCTCATTCAGGCAGGTTCATGGCCATTCTCCCAATGGGGTCTTGATTTGGTAGGTAAGATAAATCCTTCATCCTCCAATGGACATAAGTTCATTTTGACTGCTATTGAATATTTCACTAAATGGATTGAATCAGTACCTTTGACAAAAGTGACAAGAAAACAAATATCATCGTTCATCTTGAATTATATAATTTGTCACTATGGAGTTCCTATGACCATATCATTGATAATGGACGACCATTTAAAAATCAAGATGTGAAGGAATTATGTGAGCAATTCCGTATCCAACATAGATTTTCTACTCCATATTATCCCCAAGGAAATGGTCAAGCTAAGGCATCAAACAAGACTATCTTGAAAATATTGAAGAAAACAATCAATGAAGCTGGAAAAGACTGGCACATTCAGCTAAATCTTGCTCTTTGGGCATACTGAACCAGCATCCACACACCAACGGGAGAAACTCCATATTTATTAGTCTATGGATCAAAAGCCATATTACCAATAGAAGTAGAGATACCTTTTCTACAAGTTTCCTTGAAAGGTCTTATACCAGAAGAAGAAGAACAAGTCTATAGACTTCAAGAACTTGAGCTGATTCAGGAACCTCGCCAAAATGCAACAGATAATTTGAAGGTATATCAACAGAGAATGGAAAGAAGTTATAATCACAGAGTTAAGCCACACAATTTTCAAATTGGATATATAGTTCTAAGGGAGAATCTGAGAAATCAACAAGACCGAGAAAAGAAGGGTAAATTTGACCCAAATTGGTTAGGTCCTTTTGTCATAGTAGCATTATATGGCTTAGGAGCATACAAGTTATCTAATCTTGAAGGTGATCGGTTTGATGAACCTATCAAATTTATCCATCTCAAGAAGTTCTATGCTTGAGATATAAAGTCCTGAAAAAATCAATAAAAAGCATATAAAGTCCTGAAAAAATCAATAAAAAGCATGTAAAGTCCTGAAGAAATCAGTAAAAAAATAAAAAAAGCAGAAAATCCCTAAAAAGCATAAAACAAGAATCAAAATATGGAAAAAATGCAATAAAGTAAGACTATGAAAACCTGGTAAACATGCGCTATCAAAAAAGCGAGTTTTTCCATCTATGAGATCACTTTGCACACCTATCCACTTCATCCAAGCTCATCCATTTTATCTTTCACATCCTTTGCTTTGAACCATTTAACAGGAAATATGTAGCTTACTAACAATTATCAATCTTTGACATACTTGTCGTAGTCACTATCTTAGATTTTCTCAGAATCAATCATATTTGCATTTTATCCCGCCATGGTTTGGATCTTGATCACTTCGCACATCCATAATAAATTTTTGTTTCCGCTGGGGGAAAAATCCTAATTCCTTTTTCTAAGGCGATCTTTTGAATCTTTGAAAATCCAAAAACATTCAGAAAAATTAGAAAAACCAAAAACATCTAGGGTTTTGAAACAAATGATGAGCAACAAAGCAACAGAGATCAAGGTATTTTTATGACAATTGAATCATGAAACTTAGAAAATGAAGAATCAACCAGCAAGTAATAACGAATTATCAAGGATCATTCATCAAGATGATTATATCAGTTAATGACTATGAGAACATGTGAATGACATACCAGATTTAGTGTTTATATCTTGATTTTATTGCTAATCATGTACTCTATGTGACTCAAGGATGTCCATGACTAGAGAAGCTATGATGGTGCGTGATTATTTTCTTTGTTTTCTATTTTTTATTTATCTCTTATTAAGGTATGTATTTGTCTAAGGATATGATCGACAAAAGATCAAGGATGACGTTTCAAGTCATGCATGAAAGGAGATAATCCTTGTCTGTTTTGCAATAAATTACTCAGGTCAGCTTGATTCATTATATCAAGTTGCTTGTATTAACTTGCTATATAAAAATCCATGTAAGAAATACTCAGGTTAGCTTGAATCTTTATGTCAAGTTGCTTGTATTTTCTTACAACATTTTAAAGCTCAATGATGAAATCAAGCACTGTTACAAGATAACATATGAAGAATGGAAGTATCCTTTTAGCATTCATTGTCGGTTATATTATAAGAATTTCATTTCATTCATAAATCAACGGTCATAAATAAAGATTGAGTATACTTGGACAAACAAAAACAATTTGCATTTGATCATTGTAGGTGCATTCATCTTTAGAATCATTTTAATCATTGCATTAGTTTGCATTCCATTAATTGCATTTAATAATCATGTAGTATAATCATTATTATTATTTGCATTAGGTTCATTCTCATTGTATTTCTTTTTATCCATTAAGGTCATTTAGTTTCATGTTTTCACTTAGATTCATTTATCATTATAAGTTTGATCAAACATAGCATTCATAATCATCATTTGCATCATCAGACTTGAAATAAAAAACATTTCATTTGCATTTCAAAATTATTATATGCATAAACATCAAAAAAATAATCAATCATTCATTTGCATTCCCATATAGATCATTGCATTTGCATCATTTAAGTTAGTAATTATTTTCATTTGCATCCATGATCATCAAAAAAAAAAAAATCAAATGCATTTTCATTTCATAATCATCGAATCATATAAGATTAGTATCATCATTGCATCATCATAATGAAAAGAAAAGAAAACACGATCCATGTAATCAAAGCACATAGATCATCATCATATAGACTAACATGCATAATAAAATATCATCATATAGATCCCATGTTTGCATATAGGTCATCATAAAACAATAAAATGTCCAAGTATACAATGATATTAGATAAAAAATACAAGTGCCTCATCAATATAAATTAAGTCAAGGCTATCTTGTGCCAATACCACCTGATTCTATCCATCTTTGTGGTTGTGGGCGAGAAGATCCTCCAAATGCCCGTCTGACATGATCAGCACTCCTCTGAGGAGGTCCCATGGCTCCATCGCTTCTAGTATCCATCCTCATAGTGGTATGATAGCTACCTTCCCTCTGTCTCTTTGTGACTAAATCCTCATATAATCGTCGCCAGTGTGATGTCTCCTTCCCGACCCAAACTAGTGCTCTGACAGTATCAACTGAGAGAGTGCCCGATCCAACCTGCTGAATATGATCAAGAAGACCCCCAGTATCCTGTTGTCTCCTAACAACCTTGTCCCTCTCTCACATGAGTGTCTGTACTTGTGCTCTAAGATGATCTATCTATGCTCTGAGACTCTCCAAGGTATCCCACTTTGACACATCCTGTTGAGGAATATGACTCCGAATCCCCTCATCTCCACCTCCCTGTCCACCTATTGGAATCTTAACCTAAGTAGCTCTCAGAACCCATCATCTAATAAGAGGAACATGATCCTTTGGATCCTCCTCCTCTCCATCATGAGCTACAATAACCCTAGGGTCTGGCTGAATCTAACCAACCCAATCCTGCCAACCAGTCCAAAAGGTCCTCCACAGACTCTCAATCGACCACCTCTTCGTCTGGGTCTCCTACCGCCTCCACCTCCATCTCCTCCCTCATCTCCATCACCTCTGACCTCCTGAGAAGCTCTAAGATCTTGCCTCCATCTCTGTCATGTAATGATGGGATCATCTGAATCATCCTCCTCATCTCCTGAGCTGGGAGGAGGGTCTGTTGGATCAGTAATCTGAGGAAAATGGTGTGCAAGCATGTACTAAGCATAATCCACAGTCACCCCAAGATCTAGAATGTGCAATCTCAAATCATAAGCCACCATAGTAGTATCCAGAAACTCTGCACGTGCTATCTCAAAAGACAAAGAAGGTCCCCAATCTCGCCTATCCTTGTTCCATCATGCATATATAGTGACACCAGTAGGCATGGGCTGAATGATACCAAACTGTCTTAGAATGCGACTAATCAACTGTCACTCAATAATGTATGGAGTCTGACCAATGAGATATCTTCTCTGCATAATATATGGTAATGTCCGTGCATCATCCATCCATGGCTCACAATAATTATAAGGTTTCCAAATAACGCTATCCAGTGAATCCATAACCCAACACTAATACTCCATCTTACCCAAATTATGCTGAGTAAGGATACCTGCATACTAATAGACATATGGATTTCTCTCACCATGAATTCTATGATGAATAGGCCAAGTAATAGCAATGTGCTCCCAACACCAGATCTGTAAAAGTGTGCATCCTATAGACAAACTATCACTCTCATAAAAAACAACCTGAGGAAGATCATGATAAAAATGAGCAAGCGTGAAAATACCCCACGCATATTGAGTCTGATGCTGCATCATGCTCTAAAGAATCTCACCCCAACCAACAATGAAACCTTGAGATCTCTTGTTTGGACAGATGAATCCCCCAATCAAGCCTACAAGAATCATGTGGAGAGTCTTGTGATACATGATCATATCCTCCCATTGGATCTCTCCTCTCAAAATGCTCTCATCACTGAATATGGCTTTGCAAGCCTCTGTCCCTCCACGATCCTAAAAATCATACTGGACCAACTCATTGGTCATCAGGATGTGGAGAATCCTATAGACATCCTCAAGTGTCACACTAATCTCACCAGTGGGCAGGTGGAAAGTGTTATGCTCGCTATTACATCTCTCTCTAAGGAAAAAATAATCCCCTATTATGGGTAATATCAGGCATGTATAACAAGTGGCATAATCCAAAGACATATATATGTCTAACCTCAACCTATGTAAGCTTTGGCACTAAGTGGCGCATAGCTAGTAATTTCTCCCAACACTCGAGAACATCGAGTTTCTCCTGTTTAACAAAGAATTTGATCTCTATCAATCATAAAAAATCTATCTATCTATCAAAGAGATCACTAATCTATCACATCAACAATTGGTATATCTTTTCTAATGAAACAAATCAGTTTATCAAATCAATCTGAAACTATCAATCATGGTTTTCTATCAATCAATGAGTTCAATCAAACTCTGTTATGCTCTTCATCAGAAACTGAAACGGTTTCTTAGAGCTAATCTACCTATCAATCAATCGTTTATCCTATCAATCAACATTATGTTATCCTCGATTTCAGTGTGGCTAAAATCATAAGGCAACCCTATGAAACTGGTCTGTTTCGTACCTTACATCATTCAGGAGAGCTTGACTGACTCCATCAGTTAGCTCCTTTGGATTTTTGCTTTTTGTTATTATTGTTTTTAAGTTCTTTTAGTTTTGCAGTTTTGCCTGCAGGTCAGACTTTAAAGTCCGACCTGCAGGGTTTTCCCTTTTGAAGGAATTGCACATCAAACTTTAAAGTCCGATGTGCAATGTTTTGGTCCTTCCCCTACAGATTGGATTTTAAAGTCCGACCTGCAGGTAGTCCTTCTCCTGCAGATCGGACTTTAAAGTCCGACCAGCAGGGTCTTTGCTCCATGTCGGACTTTAAAGTCTGACATGCATGGTGTGCTTAATAATTAATGAGGGCATTAATTGTTAATTTGGGGGTTATTTATTAAAACTTGGGGTTTAATTCCTCATTTCTTTTTTCAATCTCTCCTCCTCACGTGCCCTCCTTCTCCTCTCCTCCATTTTTTCTCCTGATCATCTCGCAGATTCATCAGATTTTCATCGGTCGCTTGGATTGAGGTAGGTTTTTGTTCATTTTGGGTTTTTCCTTTTGCTTTGTTTCTTCTTTTCTTCTTCGTTGTTCCTTTGGGTTTTTAGTTTTTGGAGCACATCGGATTTTGAAATCCGATTACTCCTAATCTTTCCTTTGAGGTTGAGGGCACATCAAACTTTAAAGTCTAGTTGCCCTTTGATCTCTTTCCATCTTATCCCTCACCTACATGTCAGGTTTTAAATCCTGACATGCATGCTAATAGACTGAGATGTCTCCCACATATCAGACTTTAAAGTCCGATATGTGGGAGATACCCTCTTGTTAACAAGTCAGGTTTTGAAACCCGCCGTGTTAGCAGGAGGGTTAAACCTTACATATTGGACTTTAAAGTCCGATATGTAAGGTAGATTTGTTCGATTGACATGTCAGGTTTTAAAACCTGACATGTCAATCACTATTCTTCCCCAAGCACATCAGACTTTAAAGTCCAATGTGCTAATGACTTTTTCCTAACTTGCACATCAGAATTTAAATTCTGATATGCAAGGAAGATGTTTTACCCCTGGACATCAGACTTTAAAAGTCCTATGTGCAAATTTTGAATCCTAAGGTGCACATCAAACTTTTTTCCTTGACCTGCTAGTTTTTGACAATTCTGTTCCCAAGCCTGTTCTGATTCCGAAATTTTGATCCAGTTGATAAAATTTGGTTTTCTGATAATGATGACTATCGAAGAAGATAATCCTTGGTGTTGAATGTAGTAATTTGCAAATGTCAAAACCCCCTCACGACAAAGCAAAGCCTTCTTCAAGTCAATTGGAATCCTCACCAGGCAAGTCATTAGCGAAGAAGATGAAGTACAAGTATGATAAATACTTGAATATGTACAAAGAAATCTTAGTAAAATTCCAACATCAAGGAGATCAAGGATACGGAAATTGGTCATGTCAATATGCAGGAGTTTATTGATCGAGTTGATAAATCTCCTTCACGCTTGACAAACTTGATCAGATAAGAGTTGCACAAATGTGCTTCCTTCCTCGTCGCAGCTCATGATCCAGAATTTGTACTTGCAGTGGTGAATCATTTCGATCCAAATACAAGATAGGTTAAGGATGCTCATCAAAATGTGGTAATGACATTGGACAATGTTTTCTTTAGTAGTGTATTCCAAGGTTCTCCAATCAAAGAAGTGGCCGACATTTCTCCAGAAAGTGCTCAAGAATATTTTGAGAAAAATGAGGTAAAATGTAAGAAAGTAATTAATACTGTTTTTCTCTCTATTGCTAGAAATTCCACCACTTCAAGATGGCCTAAATATTTCCATAGAAGTGACTTCAATGAGGAATACAATGACATGGTCACCATTTTGGCACGGGTGAAAGGTTTGAAAGATTCTCATTATTTCCAAAACTGGATGTATTATTATATGAATATAATCAGGAAAGGAGCTACCAAGATGTATTGGGGTGAGAAGATCAGTGATGCACTCTGTTCACAATTGAAGGAAGTTAAGGTAACATTGAAATTCTATATGACCTCGTACCTGATATATGTAGCTGCTTCCACGAAGCAATATCCGGGTTTATCTACAAAAGGTGACACGTGGTTAGTAACTGTATGGGAATATTATGATCAACTCACAATTAAAAATCAAGGGAGTCACTTCAGAAGGGTCAATGATGCTTTCTTTTCTATATGAAAGTGTATGTTTGATAAAGGCTTGCAGAAGAAAAGGCTGTCAGAGGTGGCATATAACAAGGTTTCTCATTTTGGATGTGTTTTCCTTCAGTTCCCTACATTCACTTACATCCGGATAGGATGTTTCTCAGGAGAACCTTTCATTTTCCCAAGATATCTGTCTGACAAAATTATACTCATGGAGTTGTGTCGACAACTGATTTATGTGCACGAAAAGCAATCACTAGCCCATAAGAATGGATTGAAGTTCTGAGAATCTATTGGCTGGTATTCAGTTTTGACTAATCCCAAGGCCAAGAACATGGAAGAGGAAATGCAATGGAATACCATGAGGAGGTTCAAAGCACGAAATAATTTTGATTTTCGTGGCATGAAGAATAAGCAAAGAAGGAACTACACCCATGTTTTTAGGTTTGAGGATGTATGGGCAGATTTTCAAGATGAAGAAGACATAAGGAGAATGGATTTCACTCATCTTACCTTAGAGCAGATTGAAAATATGGATCTAGCTAAAATCCCAATGACCATGGAGGATACTGATGACATAGTAGACCTAGTCTATTATGAAAAGAAGATTGCCGATTCTCCACTCCCATTGGTGCAATGGTCAAAGAAGGAGAGTAAGTCTATTAATCAAAGAATTTCCCCCATTTTGGCAAATACCAATGCATGGTTATTGAAGAAGAAGCTTAGAATGAAACAACTTCTTGCTAGTTCTGGTGATGATGACAACAGTGATGGCCTAGTTGGTAAAATAGGTATGAATGAAACACGGACCAAAAGCAAAGCATATCAGTAAGCACCATCCTCAACCCCTGCAACACAATCTAAGGGAAAAGGACCCAAAATCAAATTCACAATTAAGGGGTCTAAAAAAGGTGAGTCATCTTTAGCAACGTAGGAGCCAACCACAAAAGAGTTAGAGAAACAATCTACTAAGGAGACCGAGAAAGAAAAGGAACCAAAAGAAGGTGAAATTCCTCATCAAGAGAAAGCACAGGTTGAAGAGCCAAAACATCATGGCAAGAGTAATATCCCTGCTACCTCACAAGTTTTTAACCCATTTAGGGGTAGTTATCCATTCTATCGAATCTGACTCAGATCAAGAAGATGAGGAACTGGATGATGAGGAGTTAGATATGGAAATATCACAATCAGAGAATGCACACCATTTTTTTACATTATCTAATTTTTCCAGTTTGGATGATATTCCTTCATCCACTATTGAATCCTCAATGCTAGATTTTACTGAAGCTATGGAATAGGCATTTGCAGAACAATAGATGGTGAATTTTCCTTCCGCCATGATCATAATAGAAGTTCCACCTCTGGTAAGTACTAAGATTATCACCACTGTACCTTCCACTCTCCCATATGTGGCTGTAATTGAAGGGGTGTTAGTAGCAGCTACTGTTACTATGTCAACTGGAATGTCATTAGATACTTCAGCCTTGATACTGATAACAACATCCAAAACCACTGCGAGCCCAAGTCAATTTTCTTCTAAAATACCAATTGATACTCAACAAGAGGCTACCACTCCACCCACCAACACAAAATTACCAACTTGGATGGAGGTAGTAGCACCCCAGAGAAAGAAACAGGTAATTTGACTTGATGAGTTCGATTTTGAGTAGGTAGTTCTCCCAAAGCCCAAAGGTATAAAAGAGCCAAAGACTATTTCATGGGTATTAGTAGATCCAACTACTAAGAGGAGATTTGCTAAGGTCATGGTACCATCATCAAATAAGAGTAAAGATAATATAAAACCTAAGGAATATACCACGCAAACTATAGAGTTTGGAGTAGAAACACATGAGAGCGTTAAGTTGGATTCTCAAACTGCTTTCAACTCTTTGTTGCCGAGATTTGATCAAGAAAGAGATGAGAAGAATGAGTTAAAATAGAAGTGTGAGAAATTGACCAATGTTCTTCTTAAGGTTACACAATCCTCCCAAGAAATCGAGCCTATAGGTTCCTCAATAGATACCGAGGCTCTCACGAAGGTTGAACATGTGGGAGTCAAAGGCTGAGTGGTAGACAAGTGGATTGCACGGCTGAAATTAGAAGGTCTCATCTTCTAAGTTCAATAATCAAGTTGTTGGCTGATTTTGAAGTAATTCAAAGTCAAATACAAAGTATTAAGACTTCCCTATCTCAAGAAATTGAAGATATTGAGAGAAGTGCAACTCTTTGGGACAAAATGGAGGACTCCAGAATAGATGTCCTCGTGGAGAATAAAGTAGTTCCAACAAGAGAAAAATATATCCAAACCTTGTCATTGTTGTTTCACAAGAAAGAGACAATAAGGTTGATGATTGCAGAGCTAGATCAAGAAAGGAAGGAAGGTGATGATGAGATTGATCTCATTTTTGCCTGAATTGCTGACATTCCTTGTTATCTATATGAAGATAATTAGAATCTTGTTACCAGTGACGCCATCACATAGGAATTTATTTCCTTAATGGATCACTGCATAGAACAAGATTTCTCTCTAAGTGTATTTGATAAGTTGTTAGAGATTCAAGTCAGTTTTGAGGTCCCTACATCCATGTTGAAAGATGGAAAAAAGAAATATGTGAAGGCTGAGGATGCAATTTCCCGTGTTCGTATTATCACTGATTCTACCCCAATACCAAACAAAGATGTGATGGAGGCCATCCTAACCAAGTTCAAAATATTTCACAAATCTAATGAGGAGGAGAAAGATGAATAAAGTGTTCCCTTTTGACATTTTCTTTTCATGTAGTTGCATAGTTAGATGCTACAAGTTTTCTCGCAGCTGCATATTTTCATTCTGCTGTAGTTGTAGTCAAGTGGGACTGTGCGGTTGAATTAGTCAACTGTGCTCACATTTTTCTCCACTCTTTTCCTATATAAGGAGGACCCTCGTTTGTACATATTTATCTTTTTTATGCTTAGGAAAACTCTACCAAATTTTTATCTCAATCAAGACTTTGTGCTTTTGATGTAAACAAAGTGGATTCAAGGAAATAAGGATAACAACTCTCTAGTTTCCAAACTTTGCGTTGGAGTCAAGTTTGTGATTGTGATTGGAATAATTCTTATGTTTATTTCTCATAATCGTTCTTTGTGATCTTGAATCTTTTGGTGAAATTGTTAAAGTTTATGAAAGAGCTTTCCAATTGTGCAAATAGAGTCTGTGCTCCTTGCATATTTGGGAAATTTTCTGATGTCAAGTGATTAGTGATAGGCTTTGTATTTCTACCGTTACTTGTAGCTTAAATAATTGGGAATTTATACTTGAAGACTTTGGGCTGCAAGTTAAGTTTGTTATCATTTGTAATAATTAGTTTAAATTAGTGTTGCATTCAAGGGAGACTATTTGCTTCCCGATTGTAAGTTTTGGTATAGTTTGTTGGATTCATTTATTCATTTCTTTAAGTATAAAAAGTGATAGATAATTGTAACAAAGTGGAGGGAGAATACATAGACACTGAAAAGAGAGAGTTATATGCCTAATACTTACCCATAAATTTTATTTTCTTGTTAATTAGAGAAGAAATTTCAAAGGGAACCTCCCCTTGATGAGAGGAGATATTAATTTCTCAACATAGCTGTGTGTGAATCATATATTTTGTCATTGGTATGCTGGTGACAAAATATTCACCAAAGTGTTTTTTGGCGACTCTCCTAGGGAGTGACGTGCAACTAGTTCTTTCTGTTTGGGTTGCAGTGCACTTTTCATTGTAATATCCATAATGCTGATTTTCTCAAATATTCTAATCTAGCTGATCAAAGTTACACTCGTGGACAATGATTAGTAGGAGTTGTTGATCCTACTTTTGAGTTTTTACAGTAACATAATTTTCCCTTTGTGATACCTCCACGGACGCGTTCTCCTTTGTAGCAGACACGAAGTTTTCGTCCTTCTGCACGACGATCTCCCATACCAAGTGAGGCATCAAGTTTGCAAGTCTCAGTTGTTCCATTTGCAAATCATTTTGTAATACCATCATATAATCGTTGAAGGATGGCTATTGCTGGCCCTTGGGGTACTACTTTTGGTCCATTGAGCTTGACTACACCTTTACATGAACTTCCCAAAGGCACACAAAAAAATTTGCCTAAGTTTTTGGGAGATGGTTTTCAACATCCAGACGAACACATTGCTGCATTCTATATAGCATGTGGGGTTCTTGGTGTTGAGCATGAAGATGTTTTAGTGAGATTGTTCATTGAAACTTTGCATGGAGCCGCTGCTGATTGGTTCTATCATCTTTCGAATAATTGTATCACAAGTTGGGCAACCCTCATAACACTGTTTGAGGCAAGGTTCAAGTTTGCTGAAGATGATCATGCACTATTAGCGCAGTTAACTCAAATAAAAAAAGAACCTCAAGAACCCATGCGTGAGTTCATAGAAAAGTTCAATAGATTGCACAATCGCATTCCAGTCGCTTCACGACCCATCGCTGGAAATCTAAAATGCTTCTTTATCAATGCTCAATTGCCAGAGGTGAGTTTTTTTTTGCGAAGGGACAATCCTGGAGATTTGGCCGCTGCGCAATAGATGGCCTTATTAGTTGAAGATGGTCTTATCCTTGCTAGTAAGATAAGGAGAGATCCTAACAAGGTTAGGAATAATCAAATTGCCGATTCATCCTTTTCTTCAACGAATTCTATTGATCCCATGATACAAAAGCTAGCAAATGAGTTGTTAGAGCTTAAGAGGCATATTTCCTCACAAGGAAATAATTCTTACTGTGATGTCCCAAGAAGGACTTATCCAAATAATGCTTCCAATTATGCCATGCGTAATCAAAAAAAATTACCTCCCGCTCCAGAGAGGCTTGTGTTGGAAGCATCACCCCAAAATTCAGCTACAGGCTATTATGAAGCCGAACATAATGATCTTCCCCCATTTGGTGATGAAGATGCAGAGTTGGCTGGCGACTCTAATATCAGGTTTATGCAATATCAAGAAGATGACACACTAGATACACGTGGTGGGAATGTCTTTGCAGTATTCACTCATTCGCAAGCACAGGCAGCTCAACCGCCTGTCAATGTGAAGAGTGATGATTCTATTCAAACCAAGGATTCTCAACATTTGCCAGTTACTATTGCTAAGTGTGGACATCTCATACAAAATCCCTCAAAAGATAACTCAACCCCGAAGGAAACCGCAAAGGATAAAAGTGTAAGTGTTTCTTCATCTGCTATCAATTTTTTTGCACTTGTCAATTCTTCTACACCTGCATCAAAGACTAGTGCACCTAATGTTTTAATTTCTCAAAATGAGAACTCAAATCAATCTTTGATGAATTCTTTTCAGTCATTTGATATTTTAGACCATGCTAGGAAAACCAAAATGCAAATGTGTGAGGTAGAGTTTTTGAGGTCTAATCTAGATCAATTCGACTGTTTGGTCAAGTTTGTTAAAGAAAAAGATAATTCCCCAAGTAATCTTCCTAAGTCTGACTCCCTTCAAAATAACTTACTAATTTTCCCTTCTCCTATAGAAAAGATAGAGCCATTCTATATCTCTTTGTTGATATATGGTTATAAGCTTAGTAATTGTGTGATCGATTTTGGAGCATCTGATAATGTTATGCTAGCAAAAGTTGCCAATGCCCTTGGCTTAACTTTGACTAAAACATTTGGTAGATGTTTCTCTATGGATAAAAAGCAAGTCCCCTTGATAGGTCAGATCAAGGATGCACAATTGCGTTCGCTGCATTTCCAGAAAAGAAGATTAAGATGACGGTATTGGTAGCCGATGTGCCGACTTCCTATGGCCTATTACTGGCTAGAAATTTCTGTAGAGATTTTGGAGGATTGTTAAACATGGATATGACTTAGGCACACATTCCCGTCAAGGGGGAAGTCAAGAAGTTGTATCTATAAAAGGAATCATAGTTTACTATTGTGAAGTCTGATGATCAACGGTCTTAGATTGTTTTTGAGTCATCAGGTATGGGCAATTATTTCCTACATGCTGATGATGAGTCAGAGGTTGTTCTTGAAATTGAAGATGTTATTTCACTTAAAGAGATTTCTAGTGATTGTGAGAGTACTATTGTGGAGTCTGTGGGATCTTCGACCTCACAAGAGGAAATTCTTAATTTTGATACTATCAGCATTGGTAGTCCAAATGATGTTTGGCATTAGAATTTGATGGTAGCTGTTCTTCTATCAGATTAGGAGCTGGTATTGTTTTGGTTTCTCTTGATGGTAATCTTTTCCCTTTTTCCTTTAAATTGCAGTTTGATAACACAAATAACATTGCTGAGTATGAATCACTTCTTCTGGGAGTGAATCTTGCCCAAAAAAAGGGGATTAAAAATTTACATGCTCAAGGAGATGCAGAGTTAATTGTGTGTCAGGTTAGGAATATATATATCAAACTAGGAGCGATAAGCTACAACATTATCGTAACCTTGTTTAGGATTTGATTGAGGCATTTGATGCCTTTGATATATCTGTTGTCTCTCATGAATTTAATGACAGGGCAGATTCATTAGCAATATCTGCAACCTCTTTGGTTCCTCACAAATATTTTTTAGGAACAACTTACATTGTTGAATTGGTCTTTCAACCAAGTGTTCCTGACAATTCTGATAATTGGAAAGTGTTTAATGATGATCATAGTGTAATCAATTTCTTGCAGATCACTGACAATTTTTATGACCTATATTTTGAAGGTAGTCATTGCCCTTCAAAAGATGCAATTGAAAGTATTGATGCAGAAACTGGTGAGAAATATCTGCAATTGAAAGGAAATAAGATCCCTAAGGGTCTAGTTTCTTTAGAAAAGCTGTTTGAGAAGCATGACAACTATGTCAAAAAGCAACACAAATCAGCTGCAGGCTCAATGGAATATGAACAAGTAAATATCGGGACCGAAATTACTCCAAAGATGATCAACATTGGAAAGTGCTGTTCACAAGAAGAAAGACAAAAATTTGTTGTGTTATTGCAGCAATATGTTGATGTCTTGGCCTACTCCTATGAAGATCTAAAGTCTTTTCGCCCCGAAGAGCCTCACCACAACATTCCATTAAAGCTGGGTATCATGCCTTTCCATCAGAAGAAAAGGCAATACAACTCAAAGATCTCTCATACTATCTTTACAGAAGTTCAAAAGATGTTGAAAGCAAGGATAATCTATCCCATTCATCATTCTTCTTGGATAACCAATATTGTAGCTGTACATAAGAAGAATGGTGAGATTTAGATATGTGTTGATTTCCAAAATTTGAATCAGGCATCCTTAAAAGGTAACTACCCTTTACCTATCATGGATCATGTCTTACAAGCTATTACTAGATCAGAGATGATGTCCATGTTGGATGGATTTACATGTTACAATCAAGTAGAGGTTCTAGAACAAGATCAACACAAGACCGCGTTTACCACACCTTGGGGCACTTTTGCATATCACAAGATGCCTTTTGGGTTGATAAATGCAGGAGCGACTTTCCAACGTGCAATGGAATTGGCCTTTAGAATTTTCCTTGGTAAGTTCATTGTAATCTATTTGGATGATTTGACTATTTATTCTAAGAAAGTCAAGATCATTTCTATCATTTGTAACAAGTATTGGAGAAGTGTCGTGAACATGGAATTTCCCTTAATCCCAAGAAATCTAATTTTGGGGTCACTGAGTGTAAGTTACTTGGGCATATTGTTTCAAAAGAAGGTATAAAGATTGATGCTGAAAGAGTAAAGGCTATCCGTGATCTTTCTTTGCCAACAAGTAAGATTGCTATCCATTCTTTCTTTGGTAAAGTAAACTTCTTACTAAGATTTATTCCAGACTTTACCGAACAGACTCGTCACATTGTTGACATGATGAAAGGTAATTCTATTTTCAAGTGGACCCATGAAGGAAAGAAAGCTTTCCATCAAATTAAGGAGGCCATGGCAAAGGCCCCAATCTTGGTATGCCCTGATTATACCAAAGAATTTATCATGTATAGCTATGCATCAGATCATACCTTTTCGGCCATACTAATGCAGTAAAATAATGAAGGTGTGAAATCACCCATTGCATTCATGAGTTATCTGCTAAAAGCTCATGAATTGAAGTACTCAGAAATGGATAAGTATGCTTTTCCATGGTTAAAGCAGTAAAACATTTTAGGTTTTATATTTTAAATTCACATGTCATCACACTTGTTCCTGATGTTGTTGTCAAGTCAATTCTAATGCAACAAGAGTTTGGAACTAAAAGGGGCAACTGGGTTGCTAAGATTCTGAAATATGATATGGAAATGAAGCCTACTAAGCTAGTTTGTGTAAAAGGACTATTTCAATTGATAGTTGACAATGAATCAATTGATGAAGTGGTGTTGGAAAATGAAGGCATGAATCAAGATCTTCCCAAGGTTCTATTTGTCAGCACCATTGATGAGTGGTATTCTGACTTGGCATATCTCTTAACATATGGATAATGTCCTATGCACTTGTCACTTAATGAATGGCGAACCCTTAAGCTTAAAGCAGTGAATTTTGTCCTATGGGACAATGATTTATATATGAAGAGTTTAGGTGGAAATTTCCTACGTTGCGTGGACAAACACCAAGTAAGGTTACTTCAAGCTTTTCATGATCTTAAAGTGGTGGACATTTTTCGCCCCCATCATTGCACACAAAATTTTACGTGCTAGATACTATTGACCAACATTTTATAAGGACACATACAGTTGGGTTTGAAAATGTGAGCAATGTCAGCAGTTTGTGGGTAAGCCTAAGTTAGTTGCACTTCCTCTTAAGCCAGTTGTAATTGAAGAGCCTTTCCAATAGTGGGGATTGGATTTTATTGGACCTATCAATCCAACATCTAGTGCAGGTCACATGTACATTCTCACAGTGATAGATTACTTCACTAAGTGGTTGGAGGCAATTCCAACTAAGCAAGCTACTTCAACAGTGGTTTGTCAATTCTTGAAGGAGAACATCATTTCAAGGTTTGGTGTTCCTCATAAGATAGTAACTGATAATGCTTCATGTTTTTCATCTTATGAGATCATTGATTTTTGCTTCGATTATGGTATTACCCTTTCACATTCATCTGACTATTATCCACAAGGAAATGGTCAGACTGAGTTAAGCAACAAGAATCTGGTTACTTTTATGAGGAAGCTTGTTGATGAGAGACAACAGACTTGGCATAAAGCTCTTTATGATGTGCTATGAGCGGATCATATTACTCCAAAAAGAGCAATTGGTATGTCACCTTTTCAACTCCTGTATGGGTTGAATGCTGAAGTTCCTATTACTATGGAACTTCCAGCATTAAATCTCACCAAGGCCATTGAAGATGAAACCTATAAAGACTTTCTTGATAAGGGGATTATGTTTCTTTCATAGTTAGAAGAAACAAGAGCAAAACTGGTGGATAGGATTGCTGCACACCAAAGCCAAGTGAAGGTGTTATTTGATAAGAAAACAACTTCTCGTGAGATCTCAGTTGGTGATCAAGTTTTGTTATGGGACAAGAGAAGGGAACCAAAGGGTTTGCATGAAAATTTTGACTCCTTATGGAAAGGTCCCTTCACTATTCCCGAAATATGTGGCTAACATAGTTATTTGTTCACATATGCAGATGGTACCCCCGTTCTCACTACCTCATAGTGGAGAACATTTGAAGCTCTTTACTCAATGAAGAGCAATGTAAAAGGAAGTTGTACTTGTTGTAAAATTTGTATGTTATTTTATTTTTAGTCCTTTTTGTTTCCTGACTCTATAGCCCAATGGATACAAGCACTCAGAGTTCTAGATTCTACAAGCTTCAAGTGGTGTAGCTTGTTCCCCAGTCAGAGCCAACTATTGTCCTCAATTTCAGTGCTGCTAAAATCATGAGGCAACCCTATGAAACTGGTTCGTTTCGTACCTTATGTCCTCTAGGCGAGCTTGATTGACTCCATCAGTTAGCTCCTTTGGATTTTCGCCTTTTGTTTTTATTATTTTTAAGTTCTTTTAGTTTTGTAGTTTTGCCCGCAGGTCAGACTTTAAATTCCGACCTTCAGGGTGTTCCATTTTGAAGGAATTGCACATCAAACTTTAAAGTCTGATGTGGAATGTTTTGGTCCTTCCCCTACAGATCAGACTTTAAAGTCCAACCTACAGGTAGTCCTTCTCTTGCAGATCGGACTTTAAAGTCTGACCTGCAGGGTCTTTTCTCCTGCACATCAGACTTTAAAGTCTGATGTACAGGTTGATAGCAGTGGCTTGCATGTCAAACTTTAAAGTCTGACTTGCAAGAGGTTTTATCTTGCATGTTAGACTTTAAAGTGCGACATGCATGGTGCGCTTAATAACTAATGAGGGCATTAATTCTTAATTTGGTGGTTATTTATTAAAACTTGGGGTTTAATTCCTCATTTCATTTTGCAATCTCTCCTCCTTGCATGCCCTCCTGCTCCTCTCCTTTGTTTTTGCTCCTAATCATCTCACAGATTCATCAGATTTTCATCAGTCGCTTGGATTGAGGTAGGTTTTTGTTCTTTTCGGGTTTTTCCTTTTTCTTTGTTTCTTCTTTTCTTCTTCGTTGTTCCTTTGGGTTTTCATTTATTGGAGCACATCAGATTTTGAAATTCGATTGCTCCTAATATTTCCTTCGAGGTCGAGGGAACATCAGACTAAATTCTAGTTGCCCCTTCATCTCTTTCCATCTTATCCCTCACCTGCATGTCGAGTTTTAAATCTCGACATGTAGGCTAACAGATTGAGATGTCTCCCACATATCAGACTTTAAAGTCCAATATGCAGGAGATACCCTCTTGCTAACAAGTTAGGTTTTAAAACCCGACGTGTTAGCAGGAGGGTTAAACCTTACATATCAGACTTTAAAGTCCAATATGTAAGGTGGGTTTGTTCGATTGACATGTCAAGTTTTAAAACCCGACATCTCAATCGTTGTTCTTCCCCAAGCACATCAAACTTTAAAGTCTGATGTGCTTATCCTTTGAACAACCCTTCTCTTGCACATCAGACTTTAAAGTCCAATATGCTAATGAATTTTTCCCAACTTGCACATCAAACTTTAAATTCCAATATGCAAGGAAGATGTTTTACCCCTGCACATTGGACTTGAAAGTTCAATGTGTAAATTTTGACTCCTAAGGTGTAGATCGAACTTTTTTCCCCGACCTGCCAGTTTCTAACAATTCTATTCCCAAGCCTGTTCTGACTCTGAATTTTTGATCCAGTTGATAAAATTTGGTTTTGTGATAATGATGACTGTTGAAGAAGATAATCCTTAGTGTTGAATACAGTAATTTGGAAATGTCAAAACCCCCTAACGACAAATCAGAGCCTTCTTCAAGTCAATTGGAATCCTCACCAGGCAAGTCATCAGTGAAGACGATGAAGTACAAGTATGATAAATACTGAATATGTACCCAGAAAGATTAGTAGACTCCAACATCAAGGATATCAATGATATAGAATTTGGTCATGTCAATATGCAGGAGTTTATTGGTCGAGTTGAGAAAGACGCTTCATGCTTGACAAACTTGATCAGATCAGAGTTGCACAAATATGCTTCCTTCCCCATCGAAGCTCATGATCCGGACTTTTTACTTGCAGTGGTGAATCATTTCGATCCAAATACAAGATAGGTTAAGGATGCTCATCAAAATGTGGTAATGACATTGGACAATGTTTTCTTTAATAGTGTATTCCGGGGTTCTCCAGTCGAAGAAGTGGCCGACATTTCTCAAGAAAGTGCTCAAGAATATTTTGAGAAAAATGAGGTAAAATGTAAGAAAGTAATTAATATAATTTTTCTCTCTGCTGCTAGAAATTCCACCACTTCAAGATGGCCTAAATATTTCCATAGAAGTGACTTCAATGAGGAATACAATGATATGGTCACCATTTTGGCACGGGTGAAAGGTTTGAAAGATTCTCATTATTTCCAAAACTGGATGTATTATTATATGAATATAATCAGGAAAGGAGCTGCCAAGATTGATTGGGGTGAGCAAATCAATGATGCACTTTTTGCACAATTGAAGGAGGTTAAGATAACATTGAAATTCTATATAAAATTGTACCTAGTATATGCAACTACTTCCATGAAGCAATATCCAGGTTTATCTACAAAAGGTGACAGGAGGTTAGTATCTATCTGGGAATATTATGATCAACTCACAATAGAAATCAAGGGAGTCACTTCAGAAGGGTCAATGATGATTTCTTTGCTATATGGAAGTGGATGTTCGATAAAGGCTTGCAGAAGAAAAGGTTGTCAAAGGCAACATATAATAGGCTTTCTCATTTTGGATGTTTTTTCCTTCAGTTCCCTACATTCACTTACATCTAGATAGGATGTTTCTCAAGAGAACCTTTCATTTTGCCAAGATACCCATCTGACAAAATTATAGTCATGGAGCTGTGTCAGCAACTAATTTATGTGCACAAAAAGCAATCACAAGGCCATAAGAATGGATTGAAGTTCCCAAAATCTATTGGCCGGTATTCAGTTTTGACTAATCCTAAGGCCAAGAACATGGAAGAGGAAATGCAATGGAATACCATGAGGATGTTCAAAGCACGAAATAATTTTGATTTTCGTGGCATGAAGAATAAGCTTAGAAGGAACTACACCCATGTTTTTAGGTTTGAGGATGTATGGGCAGATTGTCAAGATGAAGAAGACATAAGGAGAATGGATTTTAGTCATCTTACCTTAGAGCAAATTGAAAATCTGGATCTAGCTAAAATCCCAATGACCATGGTGGATACCAATGACAGAGTAGACCTAGTCTATTATGAAAAGAAGATTGTTGATTCTCCACTCCCACGGGTGTAATGTTTGAAGAAGGAGAGTAAATCTATTACTCAAGGAATTTCCCCCATTTTGGCAAATACCAATGCATGGTTGTTGAAGAAGAAGCTTAGAATGAAACAACTTCCTGCTAGTCCTAGTGATGATGACAACAGTGATGGCCTAGTTGGTAAAACAATTATGGCTGAAATGGGGACCAAAAGCAAAGTAGATCAACAAGCACCATCCTCAACCCCTGCAACACAATCTAAGGGAAACAGACCCAAAATCAAATTCACAATTAAGGGGTCTAAAAAAGGTGAGTCATCTTCAACAACACAAGAGAAAACCACAAAAGAGTCAGAGAAGTAGTCTACTAAGGAGACTGAGAAAGAAAAGGAACCAGAAGAAGGTGAAATTCCTCATCAAGAGGAAGCATAGGTTGAAGATCCAACACATCATGGCGAGAGTAATATCCCCGCTACCTCACAAGTGTCAACCCATTCAGGGGTAGTTATTCATTCTATCAAATCTGAATCAGATCAAGAAGATGAGGAACTGTATGATGAGGAGATAGATATGGAAATAACACAATCAAAGACTGCAGAACAATTTTTCACATTATCCAATTTTTCTAGTTTGGATGATATTCCTTCATCCACTATTGAATCCTTGATGCTAGATTTATCTAAAGCTATGGAACAGGCATTTGCAGAACAACAAATGGTGAATTTGCCTTCTGCCATGATCATAATAGAAGTTCCACCTTTGGTAACTAGTGAGATTATCACCACTATACTTTCTGTAGACACCTAAAATTGTCATGTCTAATTAAATAAATATTTCATTTATTTAATTATCTAAGCTTAATTCTTCTATTAATTAAATAAATCTTTATTTATTTAATTAATTCATTTATCCTCTTCTAGCCTTATTTCTCATTTAAATAAATACATTTATTTATTTAAATTATCCTTTTCCTAAATTAAATAAATATTTTATTTATTTAATTATCCTACTTCTTCTATTAATTAAATAAATCTTTATTTATTTAATCAATTCATTAGCTTTTTCTACACATGACACATGTCATTCATCTCTTAATTCATACACTACCTACCCCTTTCATTATTTTGGTATTTCTTTTACCTACCCTCTAATCCTAGCCGACCTCTCTTTTTACACCTCTCAATCTTAACCCTCCATTTCATATTGTGTCTTCTATTTAAGGAGATGCTTCCTTCATTGTCAAACCCTAATGACCTAATCACTCAGCCTAATCGACAATTTGGAGGACTCGACCACACTACGATCCTACTTGCAACCACATTCCGTTCTTTGTTGAGCTCTTGTGCACATAAAATCTGAGAGCAAATATATCAAGCAAGATCAATGGAGATAGGAAGAATGGAGATCAAAACCCTATTAGAGATGTGATGGTATAATCTTTGTGATTTCATTTGATTTGCATTGTCTTAAGTAATCTTCATATGTTATGGTGGATCTTTGTTGATTGTTAAGCTAGGGTTTAGTGGTTGGATTCATTTAGCCTTTCAATATTGTTATTATTGTTATCCATTTTCACCATAAACATTTTGGCACGCCCGGTGGGACTCTTGTCCCTTTGCATTTAACAATTTTGTTGCAGATTTTGCATTTTTGAAGTTGCAGATCGGACGATTTTCGATGACATTTTAGGTATTTCCGCATCTGCGAGCGTTCGAATCGCGTTTTTGAGTTTCAGAAGCGTCTGTGGGATCGGAAATTGCGCTTGTGTTTTTGCCAGATTTTATTTTGCAGGTTTCTGGAACCGCGTCTGTGTGTCAAAAACGCGTCTGTGTTAGATCTGATCGTGTCTGTGTTCGGGAAAAGCGTCTACGTTCCCTTAGCGCGTCTGTGTGTCATAAAGAGGCGTCTGTGTCATAAAGAGGCGTCTGTGTCTGGTATAGCAGCGTCTGTGTCTTCTGTTTTGAAATTTTTCAAATTTTCTTTGATTCAATTTTTCGGATTTCGCGCTTAGGGTTTCAGATCTGGTTTACTTTTGCACTAATCCTTGCAGATCTGACTAACCAAGTTTGTGCAGCTTGCTTTGGAGGAAAAAATGTTTTTGTTGAAGGCCCCTTTTTCACAAAGTCTTTTGGGTTTTCTAAAATTTACCTAACTTGTGTGCTTGCAGGAAGGGGTTATCATTTGAAACAACCCAAAATACTAACAATTTTGTTGCAGGGCCTTTGCTAGGGTTTTTGTAATTTTGTTGTGTGCCTTGTTTTCATAGATTAGCAAACACTTCCATTGGTGCACTAAAATTGAATCATTGTCTTTTGTGTCTTGAGCAATAGGCTCTTTTTGTTTAATCTTTAGAGGGCCTGTCTTCCCGTGTGGTCATTAGGACTACAAGTGAGAAGAGAACGACCCAAGTGGTAGCGAGGAAAACCCACCTCTTCTGAACCACTATAATCAAATGTATTCATGGTGAAAACTATGGATAACATGTGCTGATTAGTTCATACCGACACTATGTCTCCCCATAAACCCGTTTGATCAAATTTATTTGATCATTTGTAGGGCGTAACCCCTACCGGCTGGGAGCCTTCTGTATTTACAGAGTTGAAAGTGCCGCATGTATGGCCACACGAGCAGATTCCCTTACTAGCACCTTTTTGTTTTAGAAGCCCAAATCCTTCTAGTTGTTGGGGCAGGAGGTCAGACCTCTGGTAGCGGCCCACACACATACGGTTCTTAGTAGAGATACAAAGTTCGCCATGGGGAGTTTTCATGGGGACTGATGCTTGGCTGACCCGAGAAGTGAGTGCCGAGGGTAGAGCCAGTGAGGTCAAGCATCTAAGTATCTACTCTGAATAGCGTAGCCTCGGGGGTCAAACCCTATGTGGGATCAACAACTATTGTCTTGGCCAGCCATAAGAATTGTGCTTGACTTATTTTAAACATTCAAAACATTCAAGACCAAACAACAAAACATTGTGTCTTTTGTGTTTTCAAGTGTATGCAAAACATTTTTACATCAAACAACACACTTTTCTTGGAGTCATTTTGGAGTCTAAACACTTGCAAACATTGAGTCCTCATCAACATTGTGTCTTCTTGTCACGAAAAACAGTCAAACAGTCGGATTTGGTCACAGCAAAAACAACTTCACAGATTGGAAAAATTGCACAAAGTTTACAGAAACGCATCTGTGTCTGTTCTAACCGCGTCTGAGTCATCTAAGAACGTCTGTGAAGGGCAGAATAGCGTCTGTGTCTGTAACAGCGTCTGTGTCAAACAGAGACACGTCTGTGTCTGGGAATCACGTCTGTGAAGGGCAAAATAGCGTCTGTGTCTGTAACAGCGTCTGTGTCAAACAGAAACACGTCCGTGTCTGGGAATCATGTCTGTGAAGTATACAGAAGCGTCTGTGTCCAGGATTGAAAATTTCACAGTCCAGCAAACAAAGGAAATCGGTTTTGGCATACTTGAGCTTCCTAGGTTGTCTCTTCAGGTTTCATCTAGCATTCAACCTGTTCTAAGGTCTCACACAGTCCATCATTGCTTCACATCTCATTTTACATTCATACTTGTCTAAACTTGAGTCAAAGGGTCACTTGCTTGTCCTCACTATACTTTTTCAACACACTACATACAACTACACTTTGCTAAGTGGTCCCTCATCAAGGTTTCTTACATTTGGGTCTCATTTGGTCTTACTTAGAGTCAAGGTCAGCTTACCTCATCAAGAGAAACGATCCTCTCTTTGGAAGTCACACCTACTCTACTACTTACATACTTGGTCTTACACTTTGGACATTGCAAGTATACCTCAAGATTCATTTACACTCCATACAACTCTTGGTCTTCCATACTCTTTTCATATTTTTCATCTAGTCTCTCACATATTGGTCGAACACCTAGTTCATGGTTGAAACCCATCTTCAAAAATCTAGGAGAATAGCTAAAGAAGCTCAAGAATCCGTAAACATGAGTTCTTATGAGTATGACAATGATTTATTTTATAATCCTGAGCACACTACATTACCAGACATGGATGTTTGTAGAAACAATCCAAATATGGAAAACACAAACACTACAAACAACAATGCTACACGCAATGACAATGTGGACAGTCTTTCAATACTATCAGCAGACATAGAAGAATCCATAATGAATCCTCATTTCAATAGATTGGTTGAAGAGATAATGAGGAGAGATCGACTGTACTTTTTACACATGATGGCACAAAGTGGAGCTAAAATACCTCATGACTTTGACATGTCCCAACTTATGGAAAGTAGACCATCACAACAAACTCAACCCGACATGGATCAAAGGAGACCAAATAGTGGAGGAAATAGAGGACCGAATATAATGCCTGAGTCACCATCAGTTTTGCTTCAAAAACCAGCAATTCCACATACACAAGCTCAAATATATGATACTTACCTTCGAAGACCATCATGGAAGCCTTATGTGGATAGATATGCTCAATCACATGCTCAAGGTATGGATCAATCAAAACAAGTAGATACTCAAAGGCATCCTCAAAATTTTGACACAAGGAGACCTCATGTCAAAATTGGGGGCAACACAATGGAAAATGAAATGCCTATTGAATACGGTATATATGCACAAAATAGATATGGGGTTCCTCAACATGAAGTTATGCCAAGTGCTCCATATAGGCCACAACAATATAGACCTCCATATGGACATGTCTATGATCAGTATCATCCATACATGCAACAAGCTCCTCCTCAAATGGGTGTTTCAAACACGGGGTATGCTACAAGAAATCAATCTCCTCCCAAAAATAATTTGGAGCAACAAATAAGAGATTTACAAAAGAAAATGGAGGACATGAGTACATCAAAACCAACATACACTATGAGAGATATATGTCCTTATCCCTTTGATAAGAGCATTCCAATGCCTCCGTTTCCTGCACACTTTGTGACGCCAAAATTTGACAAATATAGAGGGAGAGGAGACCCCAAGGCACACATAAGACAATTTTTCACAGCCTGCATAGAGGTACCGGCAGAAGAAACATACTTGATGAGATTGTTTCCACAGAGCTTAGGCGATCAAGCTATGGAATGGTTTTCTCAATTACCTCCTGGTATTAAGTCATGGGGCGACTTGGCAGAAGCATTTATTTAGCATTTCTCTTACAACATAGAAATAGATGTCTCAGTTACTACCTTGTGCAATACTAAACAAAAGGAAGGAGAATCTTTCGCAACATTTTTACAAAGATGGAGAAATCTAGCTAGCAGATGCTCTTGCGAAATCCCTCAGAAACAAATGGTAGAAATGTTCACACAAAATGTTAACAAGGCTATTGGCTATGATCTCAGAAAAGCTTGTTTGTCTACATTCAAGGATGTTATTGAAAAGGGCCTAGCAATAGAAAAGGTTTTAATTGAGCAAGGAGTCATTAAGATATTCAAAGAAAACAAAGAGGACTTTAAAGGAAAGGACAAACCAAAATTTTGGAACAAGAACAAGAACACAGTTAATGATGGTGTTGTTGATGCCAATACAGTGAGACCAAAGTTTATCTTTTCTGGATCGAGTTCTACCAACAATCAAGTGAACAATCAAACAACTTCTAGACCACGAAGGAAGTACACTCCATTGGGAGAACCACTTGAATCAGTATTCAAAAAGCTTGTGGCAAACAAAGTGATCACAGTTCCAAATTTTCCTCCATATGAACCAAAGGTTAAGCCGAATTGGTGGAATGATGATGAATATTGTGAATTTCATAAGAGCAAGGGTCATAAGACAAGTAATTGCCATCGACTGAAGAACATTGTACAAGATCTCATTGACAGAGGCGATATTGAGATTGAGGGACATTCATCTAACCAAGAGCATGAGATGTTTAAGGAACCATTCCCAAAACATGACAAAGGAAAAGCCAAAGTCATAGATGATCAAGCCAATTACACTAGAGCACCTTACAATTATGATTCTACTATCAACCACATCTCAATGGACAATCATATCTCTACTATTACTATCAAGAACAAAAATGCTGAAAATCCTCCTCAGCGACCTAAGATTGTCCTAAGAGGTGTTGGATCTTTGTCCGAATCTACCTCTAAATGTCATGTTACAACCCGTCGAGGTAAGATTACGTTGCCAGGTGCCTCTACTAAGAATACCAATCCTTCATGAATTAAGCCTGAGTACGACCTTGTAGAACAGTTAGGGAAGACACCCGCGCTCATCTCCATTCTTGAGCTTCTACGCATATCCCCCGCTCATAAAGCTATCCTTGACAAAATCTTGAGAGATACAGCTGTCCCTACTGATCTAAATGTGGACCAGTTTCAAGCCATGGTGGGATACCTTTCCATTCCGCATTCCCTTACGTTCATAGAAGCCGATGACGCCTCTATAAGTCAGCCACATAATGCACCTTTACACGTTGAAGCCTTCATACATAAACATCGAATAAAGCGAGTCCTGATAGATGGAGGAGCAGGTCTAAACATTTGTACCTTGAGCACCATTAAACAATTGGGATATTCTGATAAAGCTGTCAATTCTACAAACCAAATCACCATCAAGGTGTATGATGATGAAGAGCATTCATCCAAGGGCACAGTCACCTTATCGCTAAGAATTGGGCCAGTCACAAAGGATGTGGTTTGTCAAGTCCTAGATCTAGATCTCACATATAACATATTGCTAGGACGTCCTTGGATTCATGAAATGAGGGCAGTCCCATCAACGTATCATCAATGCATTAAGTTTCCTCATAATGGAGTCGAGGTAACGGTCAACGGTGATCCAAATCCGTTCATATATTGCAATAACTTGAGATCACATACTGAGACTATCATTCCCAGTAATCGTGAGGCTACTCCTTCTTCGGCATACATTGATCCTGAGTCATTAAAACCCTCGACATCCAAACAAGGTGAACTTAGAGGCAAGTTTCAAGACAAAGGCATGGGAGAATACACTTTGAATCAGACCATGTTTTTACGACAAGTCATGAGTTCTCCAAAAGAATATGGGAGGCCACATCCTAACAAGCAAATCTCCATCATGATACTCAAATGGGATCCTACTACCTTTCAAAGATGGGGTGAACTAGAGGAGGAAAACTTATACAAAATGCTCTATAAAGACATTGAAGAGGACACGCATGATCAAATTATTCTACCCTGTGAGAATTATGGCAAAGGCTTCAAAATTCTACAAAGATTTGGGTATGATGGAAAAGCCCTCTTGGGTTACGCAAAGAAGGCGTCATGGAGCCCTTACAACCTGAATTAACTATAAGACGGGAACGCTCAAAGGGACTTGGTTTTCTGACTTCTAAGAGACACAATAAAAGAACAGAAAGGACCTCACAAATCAAAGTTGCCAAAATTCAACAAGAGAATTACTATTCCACAGATTCCAACAAATGGGAATGGGGTTCAGACAAATCCTCCAGTGACTATGAGCTCACCGAGACATTCAGAGAACCAGATGAACCCACAAAAGAGGAGGAATTTTACAAAAAGTTCAAAGTTGGTCAAGAACCAACCCATAAGGATTTCCCATAGTCTTTGTTTCAAGGTTCTAGGTCGAAATCACATAGGATGAGGACACCTGTCCCGGAAGGCGCTACTAGTGATGACAATTTGGATTCGCTCCTGATCGAAACTGATGAGGAGAGTGCCATCGATGACCTCGATGATTGCCTTGACATACCCGAATATAACCACATCTTCACTATTAGCCCTGCAAATTCCAAAAATGGTAAAGACCTTCCCCTTGTTCATCCCCAACTCATTGACTGGGATTATGAAGGACCAGCACAATTCGATACATTTCAAAATGACGAAGCTATTATCGACTATCTTGGCATATGAGATGATCTTCCCCCTGGGGACCACAAAGCAGGATATACCATAGAACTCAACAACGTGGCATATTTCGGTGAGGGTGTTGGACCTTCCAATCGCAAAAATGTGAAAATAAGAACAAAACAAGGATCTTATGGCGAAAACCACACTGTGGCGCTATCTGATTTTGAAAAAGTAAAAAGAAAGGACGTATCTGAGGGCGAAAACCTCTCTGAGGCACCCGAAGATGGAAGGCTCGACATTCTCCCAGCATCATATGAGGAAAAGTCATCCATGTTGGTAGAGGAGACTATCAAGACAAACATTGGTACAGAAGAGATTCCACACAACATATTCCTGGCTCAATCCTTGACAGAGTCCGAAAGATTAAAATTCATAAGCTTCTTCAAGGAACGACAAATCAACTTTGCATGGTCATATGCTGATATGCCTGGACTAGATCCGGATTTGGTAATGCATCATTTGACAGTCAAACCGGGGGCAAAACCAGTGAAACAGAAATTAAGAAAAATGCATCCGCAAGTAGCATTACTAGTCAAAGAAGAGCTGGAGAAATTACTGGATGTTGGATTCATACGCCCAATTGATTATCCTGAATGGATCTCCAATTTAGTACCTGTCAGTAAACCAGATCGCAGCATCAGAATATGTACAGATTTCAGAGACATCAACAAAGCTTGTCCGAAAGATGACTTCCCATTACCAAATATCGACTTGATTGTTGATCTCACAGCAGGTCACGAAATGTTATCTTTAATGGATGGGTTTTCTGGTTATAATCAAATCAGGATTGCACCCGAAGATCAACACAAAACATCATTCACTTGTCCGTGGGGAACTTTCTGTTGAAATGTCATGCCCTTTGGGCTAAAAAATGCAGGTGCTACATATCAAAGAGCAATGACCACTATCTTTCATGATCTCATGCACACAACTGTGGAAGATTATGTTGATGATCTCTTGGGTAAATCAATAGACAGAGATACACATTTGGACATACTTTCAGTCGTCTTTGATCAGTTGGAAAAATACAAGGTAAGATTAAACCCCAAGAAATGTGTCTTTGGAGTAACCTCTGGGAAGCTCCTAGGATTCATTGTGTCTAAAAGAGGAATCGAAGCCGATCCAGCAAAAGTCAAGGATATCTTGGACATGCCGCCACCAAGGAATATCAGTCAACTTAGGTCCTTACAAGGGAGACTCCAGTCCATACAAAGATTCATAGCACAACTTGCAGATAAATGTAATCCGTTTCAGCACCTGCTACATAAGAACATCAAGTTCAAATGGGATGAGAACTGTCAACAAGCTTTTCAGATGCTCAAAGACTATCTTTTAAATCTGGCTGTTTTGATGCCACCAATTCCAGATCAACCTTTTCTACTATACATATCAGCTACTCCAACAACACTGGGAGCACTCCTAGCACAACAAATAGCTGACGGTAGGGAAAAAATAGTATATTATATCAGTCGCACATTGGTGGGATATGAGCTAAACTACACACCAATCGAGCGTGCATGTCTCGCTGTGGTCTTTGCTTCACAAAAATTATGACATTATATGCTCACTCACAAAACTAAGTTGATTGCACGAATGGATCCACTAAAATATCTTCTCAACAAAGCTACACTTACTGGGCGGCTGGCCAAATGGGTAATGATCCTGAGTGAATTCGACATCGAGTATGTGGATAGAAAAGCAATAAAAGGACAAGCAATCGCAGATCAATTAGCAGATGCTCCCATGATAGATGATGTTCCTCTACAGTCAGAATTTCCAGATGAAGCAATTTTGACAATATCACATGCAAAGCCATGGCAACTATACTTTGATGGCTCATACACACAGCATGGAGCAGGAGCGGGTATTCTCTTTATAACTCCTCAGGGTGATTCTATACCAAAATCATACCGCTTATCATTTCCTTGCACTAACAATATAGCGGAGTATGAGGCATTAACAACTGGATTAAGAATTGCAGTTCAGTGGAAGATCCAAGAACTTCGTGTTTTTGGGGATTCTCAACTTGTTATCCGTCAAGCAACTGATGATTACCAAACAAAAGATGAAAAACTAATGCCTTACAAACAATTGGTAGATAATTTGAAACAACACTTCACAAAGATAGATTTTGAGTAGATACCAAGAGAGCAGAATCGTGCTGCAGATGCCATGGCTACAATCGCTTCACTAATTGACCTGCCTCAAAATGAAACCTGCTATGAGTTTCTGGTAGACAACATGTTGGTTCCTTCATATGAGATCACTCCTACTGAAATGATATGCATTGTCGGTCCCAAATCCCAGTTATATGGTTCCATATTCACATACCTTTGCGACAATATCTTACCTCCCGATCTATCGAACAACCAACGCCGCACTTTCATTTGCCAATCTTCTCAATACGTCATTCTAGCTGATATCCTATACCGACGAGGTCTAGATGGCACCCTTCTTAGATGTTTAGAAAGTGACGAAGCTCAGATTGCGTTACGTGAAGTGCATGAAGGGATATGTGGTCCACATGCTAGTGGTCCTACCTTGGCCAAGAAACTCATCAGGACTGGATATTACTGGCCTACTATGGAAAGAGATTCATATCAGTTTGTCAAGAAATGTAAGCAGTTTCAAATTCATGGAGACCTCATACATGCACCAACACAAGAACTATAGCCACTTGCGTCTCCTTGGCCCTTTTGTCAGTGGGGACTCGATCTCATAGGCCAGATTCACCCTCCTTCTTCCAATGGTCATAAATTCATTATCACAGCTACAGAGTATTTCACAAAATGGATTGAAGCCGTGCCTCTCACACAAGTTACAGGGAAACAAATTGCTACCTTCATCCTGAACTACATCATTTGCCGATATGGTATTCCCACTTCCATTATCACTGATAACGGGCGTCCCTTCAAAAATCAGGATGTTTGGGAACTCTGTGAGTGCTTCCATATCTCTCATCATTTCTCCACACCATATTACCCCCAAGGTAATGGCCAAGCTGAGGCGTCTAACAAAACAATTCTTAAAATCCTCAAAAAGACAGTCGACGACGCTGGCCGAAACTGGCATATCCAACTTAATCCTGCACTTTGGGCCTGTCGCACAAGTGTTTGCACACCTACAGGAGCTACACCTTACTCACTTGTCTACGGCACTGAAGCCATCTTGCCTATTGAGGTCGAGTTACCTTCTTTACGGGTCTCTTTGAGAAACATAATCAACGATGAAGATTACATGGTCTCTCGCTTACAAGAACTAGAACTACTGGATGAACGAAGACACATTGCTTTTAATCATCTCAAGGCTTACCAACAAAGAATGAGTCGCAGCTACAATCACAAAGTCAAGCCTCGCACATTTGAGGTAGGTGACTTGGTTCTCCGAGAAAACCCCAAGAATCAGCAAGACAGAGAGAAGAAGGGCAAGTTCGAACCAAATTGGCTTGGTCCTTACATTATTACAGTAGTATATGGCTCTGGGGCGTATCAGCTCTTCAGAGTATCCTAATTCGAAAATACAAAAAAAAATCAAAAAATTTCAAAAATACAAAAAAATTATAAAACAAAAAAAATCATTACTTGGTGAAAACCTGGCAAACAGGCGCCTTGTGACACAAAAAAACTGAAAAATCAAAAAAGTAAAGAGAAATAATTTCGTCCAACGGTGAAAACCACTTCGGTGGTGCCCTGGGCAAGTACTATGGTGAAAACTGGGTCACCAGCGCCATGCGTAGAGACTTTGCTCCTCCCGCCTTCAGGATTCTCTTTCATCCTTTCACTTTGCACACACTCACATCCTATTCATTCATAATAAACTTACCCATTCCCATCATGGCTTGTCATTGATCTACCTAAGATTGGTTAGCCACCCATAAACCTCCCTTTTTGCCTCCCTTTCCATCCATAATAAATCAGATCCTATCTGTGGCTAAGGCAAAATCCTACGTCTAGTGATGGGTGTGGAACTAAGAACATCACATGTTTCAAGGAGTACAGTTCTTTCAGCTTTCTTCAGTCTATCCGTGCACAATCCACAATAAAGCAACATTTGCATCACAGATCTGCAATAAAGTTTCATCTTCTCCGCAATAAAGTATCAGTTTCATGGATTCAGTCAGTTTTAGATGAGACACAGCAGCAACAATGGGCTTCAACAAATCAAATCTTTCAACAGACTTAGACAACATATGGTTCAGTGCTATCTATCCTTTTTGTGAAAGTGAACATTGTGACCACAATCAAATAAGACTTATACAGGTGACAAGAGACACTAAACTTGAGGACTACAGTGGATGTTGGTGTTGAGTCTTGGTTTTCTTTTGATTTTATCTTTTGGTGACATGTCTTTTAGCTTTTCCAGGATGTCTTTGACTAGAGATTCTATCTCCAGGATGTCTTTGACTAGAAAGGCAAGGATGGGGTATCATCACCTATTTGCATTTGCTGTCTGTGGATTGTCCCTTAGTAATGCTATGACTTGTCCAAGGATATGAGGACACTGTGAGTCTAGTATGAACTGGGGCATTCCTTGTTTGTGACTGTCTTATCTCCATGCAAACAGGTACAATGACTTTCTGGGTCGAACATATGCCTCGATTGTCATAACCTATTTTGCCATAATAAAGCTCAATGATGATAACGCACAAGAAGCTCTTTCATTTTCATATCTTCTATCTTCCATCCCCCTTTCTTGATTGACTTCCATCATCCTTCTCGAGTCCACGTAGCCTGCTATCACATGACTGAGTATAATGACACACCAAAAACACTTGCATCTCATATAGTTTACACCTGCATTATCACATATAAGCATTTCATACATACATATACATATCACAACTGCATCACATCCTGCACACAACACCTATTAGCACAATTTACATTTGCATTATCATATTCATCTGCATTACATACATTCATATTTGCATCATGCATACACATATAAAACATAAACGAACAAAAAAAAAACAAAAAAAAATATTGCATTGCATCATATACATATTTGCATCCATATCATAAGCATCACATAAGAACATCTCATCACATAGGTACACATGCATATAGCTACCGCAAAGATGCATCATCTCATATATATATAAAGTGTCATGATACAATGATGTCAAAATCATATGGCTACAATCACCCGCAGGTGTCTACATCATTATACAAAATGGTACAAAACTGATACAGAGGAACTCACTGATCACTCCTGCCAACACTATTGGTAGTGCTAATCCTATCCATGTCATGGTATCCCATGCCACGTGCCCTGCTCTCATCTCTAGCCCGGGATCCTGGAATACCCGTCTCAGCGCCTCTCTGTCTCCATCTCGATCATATGGAATCAGCTCTCCATCGATCGGTATCCGCAGAATCTTGTATACATCCTCGAGGGTCACTGTCATCTCCCCCATCGGCAAGTGAAAAGTGCAAGTCTCGGAGTGCCATCTCTCCGCCAGTGCAGTCAGCAAACCCATGTTTGCTCGAAACTCAGGCACATACAGTACATGTCTGAGGCCCATCTCCTCAATGGCAGCTCTATCCTGAAACGACAACTCTGGTCGCAGTCTCTGTGTAGACGGGAATCTCTCCCGTGACTCTAACATAGGCAGATACTCCTGCAGTCACACAATCAATCATGTCAGTTATAGTGGCATTCACTGTTTATCACAAAATGCTACTCGCTATCTAAATGCATATGGTTATCTATCCTAGTGACACTCACTGTTCATCACAAAGTGTTGCTATCTATCCTAGTAGTGCTCCCTGTTCATCACAAAGTACTACGTGTGTGACATTCCCTGTTCATCACAAAGTGTTACTCACATTTAGCACTCCCTGTTCATCACAAAGTGCTGCTCATCCTTTGGGTACTCCCTGTTCATCACAAAGTACTCTATCTTGGTACTCACTGTTCATCACAAAGTGCCTTGATCTATCCTAGTCTTCCTAGAGGACCTGTTTGAGTGTATCCTCTTAGCAGTTTATCCAATCGACAGCGTATGTTCATCACAGAACTGCCGATTTGACTTAGAAGACCAAAACCATGCATTTTGACACACAAACGCGCTTTTAGACTGCACAAACGCGCTTCTGCAACACAGATGTGCTTTCTAGACACAAACATGCCTACATCTTGCACAAACACGATTCTAGAACCTAAACGCCTCTAAAATTCACAAACGCGCCCGCAATCAACGCAAACGTGGTCCCAGACGTGAACGCGCCTGGAACCGACACAGACGTGCCTATTGGACATAGACGCGCCTGGCACCGACATAGATGCGATTGCGTGTTTTTGCATTTTTTTGGTACCCTATTCCTAGCGCATTTATTGCTACCTACTGAGCATTAATGACAAAAACTTGAAATGCGTGAAAGTACGAGGAGGTTTGGTGGTACTTACCGGCTCTCCTGCCTCTGCTGGCCTCTGAAATCGGCGAACGCGGTCGAATCTATGAACGAGGGCCATCGCTGCTGACTGCTGCTGCTCTTTTCTCGCTCTGCACTGTGATCTCGTAAGGGTGTGGATGACAATGAGGATGTCTTTTGCCCGTGGTCTCTCTTATAGTCTACCCTAGCCCTCGCCTTCATTTCCCGAGTCAGTATTCTTCATCGTGTGACTTTGTCACTTTATTCGATCAATCCATTCTAGCCTTTCTTTCTTATCGAGAGATTGTCTGCAATCTTTTCAGACATTTTCATCCAATCTCTCGAGGGGGCATATCATTCCCATTCTGGGGCAACTCTGTATCAGTTCATCTTATCTTCTTTGAAACAACGCGACAAGCCGCATTGTCTCAAAGAGGGGCAAAATGTAGACACCTAAAATTGTCATGTCTAATTAAATAAATATTTCATTTATTTAATTATCTAAGCTTAATTCTTCTATTAATTAAATAAATCTTTATTTATTTAATTAATTCATTTATCCTCTTCTAGCCTTATTTCTCATTTAAATAAATACATTTATTTATTTAAATTATCCTTTTCCTAAATTAAATAAATATTTTATTTATTTAATTATCCTACTTCTTCTATTAATTAAATAAATCTTTATTTATTTAATCAATTCATTAGCTTTTTCTACACATGACACATGTCATTCATCTCTTAATTCATACACTACCTACCCCTTTCATTATTTTGGTATTTCTTTTACCTACCCTCTAATCCTAGCCGACCTCTCTTTTTACACCTCTCAATCTTAACCCTCCATTTCATATTGTGTCTTCTATTTAAGGAGATGCCTCCTTCATTGTCAAACCCTAATGACCTAATCACTCAGCCTAATCGACAATTTGGAGGACTCGACCACACTACGATCCTACTTGCAACCACATTCCGTTCTTTGTTGAGCTCTTGTGCACATAAAATCTAAGAGCAAATATATCAAGCAAGATCAATGGAGATAGGAAGAATGGAGATCAAAACCCTATTAGACATGTGATGGTATAATCTTTGTGATTTCATTTGATTTGCATTGTCTTAAGTAATCTTCATATGTTATGGTGGATCTTTGTTGATTGTTAGGCTAGGGTTTAGTGGTTGGATTCATTTAGCCTTTCAATATTGTTATTATTGTTATCCATTTTCACCATATACACTTTCCACTCTCCCATCTGTGGCTGTAATTGAAGGGGTGTTAGTAGAAGTTACTCTTACTACGTCAGCTATCATGTCATTAGATACTTCAGCCTTGATACCAATAACAACATCCACAACCATTATGAGTTCAAGTCAGTTTGCTTCTGAAATACCAATTGATATTCAGCAAGAGGCTACCACTCCACCCGCCCACCCAGAATTACCACCTTGGATGGAGGTAGTAGCACCCAAGAGAAAGAAACATGTAATTTCACTAGATGAGTTTTATTTTGAGTATTTGGTTCCCCCAAAGCCCAAAGGTGCAAAAAAGCCGAAGACTATTTCTGGGGTATTAGTAGATCCAACTACTAAGAGGAAATATGCCGAGGTCATGGTACTGTCATCAGATAAGAGTAAAGATAATATACAACCTGAGGACTATACCATGCAAACTATAGAGCTTGGAGTTGAAACGCATGAGAGCATTAAGTTGGATTCTCAAACCACTTTCAACTCTTTGTTGCAGAGATTTGATCAAGAGAGGGATGAGAAGAATGAGTTAAAACAAAAGTGTGAGCAATTGATCGGTGTTCTTCTCAAGGTTACAGAATCCTCCCAAGAAATCGAGCCTATAGGTTCCTCAATAGATACTGAGGCTCTCAAGAAGTTTGAAAATGTGGGAGTCAAAGGCTGAGTGGTAGACGAGTGTATTGCACGGTTGAAATCACAAGGGTCTCATCTTCTAATTTTAACAATTAAGTTGTTGGCTGATTTTGAAGTAATTCAAACTTAAATACAAAGTATTAAGACTTCCTTATCTCAAGAAATTGAAGATATTGAGAGAAGTGCAACTCTTTGGAACAAAATGGAGGACTTAAGAATAGAAATCCTCGTGGAGAATAAAGTAGTTCCAACAAGAGAAAAATATATCCAAATCTTGTCATTGTTGTCTCACAAGAAAGAGACATTAAGGTTGATGATTGCAGAGCTAGATCAAGAAAGGAAGGAAGGTGATGATGAGATTGATCTCATTTCTGCTAGAATTGCTTACATTCCTTGTTATCTATATGATGGCAATCAAAATCTTATCTATAAGTTGTTGGAGACTCAAGTTAGTTTTGAGGTCCTTGCATCCATGTTGAAAGATGGAAAAAAGAAATATGTGAAGGCTGAGGATGCAATTTCCTGTGTTCGTATTATCACTGATTCTACCCCAATGCGAGACAAAGTTGAGATGGAGGCCTTCCTGACCAAGTTTAAAGAATTTCACAAATCTAATGAGGAGGAGAAAGATGAATAAAGTGTTCCCTTTTGACATTTTCTTTTCATGTAGTTGCATAGTTAGATGCTGCAAGTTTTCTCGCAGCTCCATATTTTCTTTCTGCTGTAGTTGTAGTCAAGTGGGACTGTGCGGTTGAATTAGTCAACTGTGCCCACATTTTTTTCCACTCTTTTCCTATATAAGGAGGACCCTCATTTGTACATATTTATCTTTTTTATGCTTAGCAAAACTCTGCCAATTTTTTTATCTCAATCAAGACTTTGTGCTTTTGAAGTAAACAAAGTGGATTCAAGGAAATAAAGATAACAAATCTCTAGTTTCCAAAATTTGAGTTGGACTCAAATTTGTGATTGTGATTGTAATAATTCTTATGTCTATTTCTCATAATTGTTCTTTGGGATCGTGAATCTTTTGGTGAAATTGTTAAAAGTTTATGAAAGAGCTTTCCAATTGTGCAAATAGTGTGCTCCTTCCATATTTGGGAAATTTTCTGATGTTAAGTGATTAGTGGTAGGCTTTGTATTGCTACTATTACTTGTAGTTTAAAGAATTGGGAATTTATACTTGAAGACTTTGGGCTGCAAGTTAAGTTTCGTATCATTTGTAATAATTAGTTTAAGTTAGTGTTACATTCAAGGGAGACTTTGTGCTTCTTGATTGTAAGTTTTGGTATAGTTTGTTGGATTCATTTGTTCATTTATTTAAGTATGAAAAGTGATAGATAATTTTAACAAAGTGGAGGGAGAATACATAGACTTTGAAAAGAGAGAGTTATATGCCTGATACTTACCCACAAATTTTAATTTCTTGTTAATTAGAGAAGAAATTTCAAAGGGAATGTCCCCTTGATAAGAGGAGAGATTAATTTCTCAACATAGCTATGTGTGAATCATATATTTTGTCATTGGTACACTGGTGACAAAATATTCACCCAACACATTATCAAATCTCTATCAATCAAGACATTAATCGAATACCCATCAATCAAAATTGCACATCAAAATGCCTAAATCTAATCATCATCTCAATGAATTTTAACACAAACAACATTGAACAAATTCATCTAAAACATAAGCACTAATTCTTTTTACAAAAGCGCTATTCTATTGAACATGGGCACAGAAGCACACATATGCGTGAACCTTTTTCACAAAAGCGCTAAACCTTGGAACAGTCATAAACGCCGCCTTTTTCATCATATGCACAAACACTCAAAGCAAAAGCGTTGACATAAGAAATGCGCTAACATACATCATGAAGGCGCTAACAAAACAGAAAATGCGCTAAAACTATGAAAAGCGCTAACATCAAATGCAAATGTCCTAACAAATGAAACAAAAGCGTTAAAATAGGATGCCGATAATCAAAAAATTAAAATTAGACTCACACGCGCCGAAAAACAAAGAAAATCATATGACAAGTTGCAAAAAGCTCGAGATAAGGTACATACTAAATAACCATAGTCAAGAGGTCATTGATATCATTGAACACGCTCAAATCGATGGTTCTCGAATGAGATCACCATTTTGCCACCTCACCAAGGACAATTCTCTTCACAAGCTGACAAGGATGCAAATGAGATAAAAATTAACTTTGGTTAATTTATATTTACCATTTCGAAGGGTAATTAATGTTTTTAAATGGGGCAATTTTATTTATTTTTAACAAATGAATTTAGTTGAAGGACCTTTTCAATTATCGTGAGATCAATCGCTTATCCAAAATTTTCAACATTTTCACGATTAATCTCCCGAGGGGGCACACAATCAAGATTTTTATCTCCAATAGGCGCATTGTTGAGACTTGATTTAATCTTTGAAAAAATGTTGTCTTGACATCATTTCAAAGAGGGGCAAAATGTATACACATAAAAATTGGCTATGGGCGATTAAATAAATATTTTATATTTATTTAATATTTATTCTTCTATTAAATAGTTAATTTGAAAAGATTAATTTATTTAATTCATTTCGTGTCTTTCTATTAATTAATTTAATTGAAATATTTTATTAATTAATTCAGTTATCCTTTTCTTCTAATCAATTAATTAAGTATCTAATATTTAATTATTCCTTCAATCAATTAAATATCTAATATTTAATGGTTATTCTTCTATCCTATAGTCTCAAAATATTAAATAATTTCTAAATTATTTAATCCCTTTTCCAACTCATCCTTCCATCTCCACTTCATCTTTCCTTTGCCAACTCATCAGTCATGTGGCTAAAGATATTAATATTTCTTAAATATTAATTCATCATTTACCTTCAACTTCCAAATTAAATGAAATATTGTGTACGTACACATATTTCCTAACCTTCCTCTATGTTCTCTCCAACATACCTATATCTTAGGAAGGACTTGAGTCCACTTGTCCTCTCATGCCTAAATCTTCTCCAACCATCCCTAGATTCCCTTAGTTAGCAACCCAGTCAAGGTGAGATGAGTGACACTTGTCTTCTCTTTCCCCCTTTTTCTCAACCTTCACCTTTGCTCACAACCATCCAATTTTGTAGATCTAATCATGACCGTTGATCCAGGCCACAACATCTTATCCTCTCAAAAGTCTATAAAAGTAGGAGTTTGAGTTGAGAAAGAGTTAGTCTTCAAGTTAACAATTTAGAAAACTTATGCATCCGTGAGTTTTTATCTTGGAGCTAATTAGCACATTTAGCATTTTCTCATTTAGCATAATCATTTGCATTGCATATCATAGTATCGGTTAACTATCAATCCATTCTTCATATGCCATCTTGGAAGCTACCAGTGCTTGTCTGAGAGCACATCATTTGCAACCATGAACAATGGAGTTAGGACACAATGAGACTTAAATCATGAAGGTAAAAATAGTGTTTTTATTTTATATCAATTTCATATAGTTTCATTGGTTGAGTTTGGATTTCCTGTAGCATTCTATTTTATTTTGATGATGAAATTCAAGTCGACACACTTACGCATGTCAAAACATTTCAAACCTTGTGTACTGATTTTGCTTATGATTAAAGATTGCTTGCAAAATTGTTTACAATAACACTAAGAGATAAGGCTTTACAATGGTATTGTTCTCTACCTTCTTATTCTATCACTTCCTTTCAACAATTAGCAAATGCTTTCATCCAACAATTTCAAAACAACATTGGTAATAAAATCACTTTGACTGATTTAATGCATTGTAGACCAAGGTGTTAAAGAAAAAGTGACTGATTTCATTGGTAGATATAAGCATTTGTGTGCTCAAATTTCTTTTCATGTGCCTGATAATGATATTAAAATAATTTTCATTTCTAATTTACAAAAAGATAATAGGGAAAAGCTTCTTTTGTCTGAGTTTACTTCCTTTCCATAGTTGTGCGTAACACTCCACAATTATAGACTGGCTGTGAGTCAAATGGAGCAATCCACTCCTATAGCTTCGAGTGATAAGGGGGAGAGTGTTCAACAACCATTTGCATTGTTCAAACCAACAAAAAGCTTCATCAAATTCAATGATCCAATCAACAACAACCATGTGGATGCTACAACAAGTGTGCCTCCTATTTCTAAATTTTTCCAAAGAGAAAGACAATTTACTCCTTTGAATGAATCTTTGCATAGTATTATGTCTCACTTATTGCATAGAAATGTTATCAAACTTCCTCCTATAAAACAATTTGATCCTTCCAAACTCGCATGTCCTCATTTTGATAATAATTCCTTTTGCCAATTTCATCATCAACCTGGTCATGATACTGAAAAATGTTTTGCATTGAAAAATAAGGTTCAAGACTTGATTGATAATAATACTATATCTGTGGTAGGTGTGAATGCTAAAGGGAATAAATTAGTTGCTCCGCCTAATCAAAATCTTAAGATTTTCACTGATCCCTTTGCATCTCATACCTCTAATGTTATTGAGATTGTGCCTAATTTTCTCTCTTCTGAAACACTCATCTGTGTGGCTCCAAACTTGGTTAATATGGTAGAAACACAAGATACGCCTAAGAATCCTTGTATAAAATTTTGACCCTAGTGAGACCATTAGAGCACTAGATGGCCCTTTATACATAGCTGCAAAGGTTAAGGATATCCCTTGCCATGGTGCCCTGATTGATCCCTCTTGCATGGTTAATGTCATAATTGAAGAGTATCTTTTCACTTTATGATTGCATAAACCACTATATGATGCTTCTAATATAGTGGTGAAGTTATTTGATGGCTTATCTTGTCCTACCATTGGTTTTATCACCCTTCCCGTCAAAGTCCATACTAAATCCATGGATGTTGACTTTGTTATCATACCTTCCTCTGAGCAATTCCATGTGAAGTTGGGCTATCCTTGGCTATCTTCCATGCAGGCTATTGCTTCTCCAATCCAAAAGTGTCTTAAATTTCCTCACAATAGAGAAATTATCATTGTGAACCATAGCTTATTTTGTCCATCCAAAAGAAGCCTCGATGTTCCTATTGATCTCTTTTGGCCTAAACAAAATCAATCTCTTCCATCAAGGAGTGGTGCTCTTTTGAATCTTATAAAAAATGGAAGAAAGATATAATCTTATCCTTAAGTCAACCTAGATCACCAACACTTGACATTCCTATTATTCTTCAAGATGAGGTTCTTCCCCTCTCAGATATAACTAATCTTCCTCCTAAGGAAAATTGTCCACCTACTCCTATGGATGCGAATTTACCTTGTCTTAAGGAGAACAACAATATTCTTCCTAAGATTAGACCTATACCTCCTCCTCATGATGGACTTGGTCTCCTTCCCACACCTAATATTCCTCCTTTTCTATGGTGTAGTTCCACCTCCTCCCTCTTATCAAGAGAAGAGGCCTGCCTCTCTTATTGTTCAACCAAAAAGACCTCAACCTAAACCTTCTACTATAAAGGAGAAATCCATTCTTCCTTTTGCAAATGTTCCTCCTCCTTCTCAGACTTCCGCTAAGACTCAACATAATCATTGTGCGAGAGAAGGCCGATGAAGACGTCGTGTTTGAGCTTGTGAAGCTATCCCTCAAAATACTCAATCTCCTCAGACTCCAATAGTTGATATGATTCCATTTTCTCCCAAGAAAGATGTTCAACCTACATCTCTAAATCATAAGTTGCATAAAACATGTGATGATTTTACTCCTATTCATATTCTTGATCCTGTTGCTTTAAGATTTGATGAAGAAATGGGTGAAAATGTTATTCATAATGGTAATACAACTCCTAATGCTTCTAATAGTTAGCATGAATATATTGATGTGGACAAACATTTATCGGACGAGTTTTCACAAACCCTAATCCTAGCTCCTAGAATCGAACAAAGTGACTTACAAAATGAGCATAGTCCTTGTTTGGATCTTGTGATAGCTCCATCTGCTATGCTCGATGTCTCTCCTCTGGCATGTTTCTCATCTACCTGAAATAGTGATCAACAAGATCCAGAGGCAGATGTCGTGCTAGATTAGCAATATTAGCACTGTAGATCTTTCTCTCTCTTTTCTTTCTCTTTTGTGACCATTCTTCTATATGTATCCATGTTCTTCTATTGTTCCCTTAATGTCTACTTGGGGACGATGCAAAACATTAAGATCTTCTCTTGGTCTCTTTTATGTTGACCCAAAAGACATCCTCTCTTCCCTTTCTTCTAAGGTAGTGTCCTTCTTTGGGGAATGAAGATTATTATATGAATATACATACATGAGTTATTATACAATATACTGACCCTGAGGAAAGTGACACTACCTCGTATTTTGTGTTCATTATACTTGGCTTTATACCTCGATTGGGGGCTAAATACTTGCAATAACGTGCTCCTTTTCTTCTCTCTCTCTTGGGTGTATCCTACCTTAAAGATTCACTCCCGATAAGGCACGTGCGATCGCTTTAACATGGGGGCATACACTCCGCTCATTCTTTCCTTCTTGTGATACTTAAAATTACTTAGCGAACTTTTCTTTGCTTTGTAATCTTTTGTATCCTTATTTTCATGAATCATAGTGAAGGGAACTTTGCTACTTGCAGTCATGGTTCTCCCCTTTTTGATCTTCCCTTTTACTTTGTCAATCAAAGTCGTAAGATCCTATGTCCACTGGGGGCTTGGTGCATCTTGCCTCCTTGACGTGGTGAAAGTCTTTCAATCTTGTTTCCTTGTACTTTATTGGTAGTATTGGCATACACTTATACTCCCGCTAAAGTGGGGGCTAAATGTAGTATAATAAAATTGTGACCCTAACAATTTATGATTGCATTAGGGTCCTCACACATGCGAACTTGAATCCTCTATCCTAATCAGAGACCTGAGAGTGCTTGGCTTGCGAAAACCGTTTCTTCCTTGGCCTCCGCATCACTCTGTCCACACTCTACCCTAGAGAAAGGGGTAGGATAGGGGCATGGTGCCCCTGTTCCTGGCCTATTTTGGGGCAGGACCTTTCTAGAGCATGTCTTGTGGGTTGTGTAGTGAGTGGGAAATCTCCCCAATGTCGGCTCGTGACAAAATTCAAATCCTTCAAAAATGTAATAAAGGGGCATTTGTCCTCTCATTTGCATAAGTGGGATAGGTTGAAGTTGGATATGTTCAACCAATCAAGCATTTAAGGATTCTTTTCCAGCATTGAGCATTCTCAAGTCTCCCTTCCAGGCTAGGTGATGCATTCAAGTCAAGGATTCAACCATTGAAGAGGTGATTGCTTTCAACATTCAATTCCACACAAATATTTCTATCAAAATTGCTACTACAACCTCTGTTGAGGTGATTTAAAATTCAGTCTTTCATTTACATCTACTTGCAAGTACTTTCTTTCATTACTTGGTTAATTCCAAAACTGGGGTTTGACCTAAAGACAAACCCCCAATCCCAACACATTTTCCTATCTTTTCTATGTGTAGATTGTAGGTGTGTAGTTGTACTTTCAGATTCGGGCTTCATTTGTAGAGGTTAAAAAACCCTTTTCATTTTGTGGATTTTTTGGAGGACCGTGTACATTACTGCTATGGTCTGGACAACGTTTCATCAAATTTGCAGGGTGATTCTGTCTTGACATTTCACTACCAAATCCAAGTGCAAAACTTCATCCCATATTTAGATCTCAAGTTATAATCGATTCTTTATCACTTTTGCACTACATAATTCAATCAATTTCCTTTCTAAATCAAACAAAGGAATAAGGGGATCATGATAACATTATTAATTCATTCAGAATTCAATCTATCATCTTTGTGTGTAGATTGAATCTATTTAATTACCCTTTATCACCCTAATGTAATGGTGAAAAGTGCTTGAAGGGTAATCAATAGTGAAACTCTCATCTCTCTTTGAGGGAAAGGGCTAGTTTTCATCTTGATCTATCACTCATCATTTTCCCACCATTATAGTTACAAATGAACTTTGTAACTCTTCAACAAATCTTTTCACTAGATCCTCTATCCAATTCATTTCTCATTGTCTTCTCACCCTCTCACTACTGCAACTTTACTGGTTTAGCCTCTTCTTTGCCTTTGTTGGTTCTGCTATCTTTCGATTCTCCTTCCTCTCTGTTACACTGTAATATCCCTTGGCTAATCTGACCCTATTTCACTTATTTGAACCCCAAGGAATATTGTCAAACACTTGGCATACAATGTTTGAAGCCGCTGTAGTGAATTCTTTATTTGTTTTCTTTGGGTTTGTACACTGCAAATGAAGTTATGGAAAGCTTCTAACAATGCAAAGTTGTTATAGAAATGATATGCTAGCTGTTTTAGACCTTACACACACATGGAATGACTGAAATTAACTAGTACAGCTAGTAGACATTAAGACAAACACTTGTCATGCATCCCAAAGTACACCTACAACCATTAGGTATTTAAGCAAATAGTTGGCATGAAAGCTAAGTGGCTGATCAATGTTGAATGTCACCTGGAATATCAATTGACCCCAATTTGTAGGTGATGAAGGCGGCTACAGGGGTTTGCAGAATTTAGAAGAAGCAGCCAAAGACTCCTTATTCAATCTTCATCATAAATCTAAACAAACATCTCCAATTTGGTCTCCACAAAGACCACAAAATTGGCAAGGTACTGTAGTGTTTATTATAGGGCTTACTGTAGCACAATACTGTAGTGTTTACTATTCATGGGTAATGTAGTGCACTGTTCATGCACACTGTTCACGTGCACTGTTCACGACACTATAGTAGCAAATAAACCCTCTGTATGACGTTCTCAGTCTTCCATATACATATGCCCTCAGCTATGCCAATAAATCTGAAAGTAAATCCCCAATCAGCACAATGTCAACTTCTGGATGAAGCCAACCCTAGGAGCAACTTCAGATGAATATCTCACACCCTCAGATTGCTGATGCAATGAAGTCTTCATGTTCTCCAATGCTGATACTCTGGACAAGCTACAAAAACCCCAGCTTCTTCTCCAAAGCCAAGAGACAAGTCTTCTCATCAAAAATAACAATGATCAATCCCCCTTCTCTTCTTTTCAAAAGCCTTATATATATTTCCCATGAAGGTTCGATTTTCTCCAATAAGACATTAAATCAATTAATGATATTAAATGACATTTAATGATATAATATTTTCACTTTGTCATTTAACATTTCACCTTGGTTAAAAAAAGCCACAATTAATTAATTAAATGGTCCCCTTTAATGATACTTGGACCCTTCCTTAAGTTATAATATAAAATTATATTATAACTTAATAATATAAGCTCAAAACATTCATGTTTATTTAAACTAAATAAACATTAATATCTCCATTAATATTCAACATTTTTGAACACCGTCTGAATTGGGAGCTGACATGATGAAGCTGCATATGACCATACCCCCTTTACTAAAAATAGTAGGGGTCCATCTCTAACATCCCAAGACTTACTAAAAATAGGAAGTAGAGCAAATGATGTCCGAATGATGCCAAACGAAGACCAAACTGAAGCACTCTGAACACTGGAGATGATACCAATTCTCAAAAGACCCTCTATCCAACACATTAGCCTACGAGGGTCAGGATAATAGGCTAATCTCACAAAATCCAAGTCTACTAAAATGGGGACATTACAGTCCGCCCCTCCTGAAATTGCTTGTCCCCAAGCAATATTGACTGCAAAGAAACTCCTCCACCTGGATCCCAAATGAAGACCTGTGTAATGTCCTTGGTATTACCAAGCAACTCCTATAATGCCCACACCAAGGGCACAACTAACAAGACTTGCCAAACTAAATCAACCTCAACAGTAGGTGTCACAAGAACATGAACATCAAGTGGAAGCAACTCTGAAAACTGACAATGTTTGCTTCCCAAAACTGCGCAAGATAAGTTGCCAAACATATCATCTAACACATGCACAACTGAACTATGCATCTGAGACAAATCATGTAAATGAGAATCTGAAATGAGACTACCAATGATACACACCATGTACATGCAATGAAACCTACTAGGGAACATTAACCGGAACTCAGATACACACAAAGGATCCCTCAACAAACTCGCTAGTGTCCCACATAGTATACTTGGATTCCAAATCCAGGGTAGAAATCTGCCATGTAAACCTCCCTCAGACTTTCACTACTCAACATTGATCGCCACTTCACCATGTGAGATGTGGTGAAGCCAACCCATGAGACCTATCCAAACTGCAACACTAACTTTGTCATCACCTGGATCCCAGTGCAATCTATACACACATCCATCTGTACTGTGAAGATAGGAGTACCTGGAAACATTTGCTACGCAACATCTCTCCACAACCTCTGCTAAACCCTCATGGATGTGATATCCGACTAAACCATCATGCCCATTGTCACCATAGTCTCTCTGAAGCCATGTATCCAAAGATAGCCTTTGTGTCATAGGAGTAACAATCTCCACCAGATACACATCAACATGATGGGAAACTGAACACTGCTCGAGCAAGTAGCCACCAACAATCAACTGAGTCAGGTACTTGCAACTGCTAGTTCCATCTACTGAAAATGGTAACTCTCCATCCCACAATGGATGGTATAATCCTGAAGCCAATCCACATCGATGCATCATCAAGTCCTCCACGTGTGGATGAAAAGAAAAGTGATGAGCACTCCTCACTATGTAGTTGCGATAAAATGCTCCAACTTTGGTCAAGGGCTCATCTCTGACAATACTGGAATCATGAAATGGCTCCAATCTCTGACCCCAAACACTTGATTGGGTAGGGGCTCTGGTAACCCTCTCTGCAAACCCAATCACAAAATCTCTATTAGGAAGCATTGTAGTCAGAGTATTAATAATTACTCCCACACCACGCCTGATGGCGAGAGAACCTCGGATGAGAGTATCCTTGGTGGCTCCAAATGGACCCTCTCAAAACTCAGGACTCTCAAGAAGGTACTCAATAAATGAATCTATGCAGTAAAAACAATATAAGGCTGAGTCAACCTTATCCTCTAAGACCTGCAACTGATCACTCTGACTCTGAGAAACAACAAGTTGGCATCCAAAATTAGTTGCATGGGATGAAGTAACAGATTTGCTTCCAGGAGAGGGAAACAAATCTACATGAGAGCCATACTCCCAACCAGATGACACTATGTGAGTTCCATGTGAAGTGGATGGAGTAACGTCGCATACTAACACACAACTCTCTGGAGAGTCCACCATTGCCACATAAGAGCTATCAACAATCTGACCTGTATCATTTGTCATAGCATTAACCTTGGGAGAACCTGATGCAACGAGTGGTTCTCTGCTACTCTCAACCCAAATACTCATCCCAGCTAAGTCACCTGTACCTGCATCAGTGACGGATGTAACCACATCATCAACATACCCATCACTACAACCTATGGGTGTAAACTCATCACCAAGTGATGCTATAGGAAACTCAACTATATCCACAGATGGTGAAGACTGTGCTAAACTCAATGCCACGGTAAGTTCCTCAACCTCTGACTATGACTCATGAAGGGCTAACTAAGCGCTCTCCAACAAGTCCATAGTCACCTCAAGCTCATGGGTGAGCTCATCAACCTCCTCCTCCTTTCCCTTTAGTGCATCGTAGCAAGTGCAATCCCACTCGAGAAGATAATCCCTTTCAGCAAGTAACTGCAAGTAATTCTATTTCACTATCCCAATAGCTGCTCGGAGTGCATGGAACTCTATTAGGGAAAGGCTACTATCATCATGCTCATATGTCTCAGGAGTACTCCAACCAAAGGTCGCCAACATTTGTCGAGCAACATCAAAATGCTCCAAAGCCGTAGCAATCATATCATCATTAACCTTCAATTGCCTAGCCAGATGATGATACCCCTGTGACTCATTCTTTCCACCCAAATCTGCACTATGGTATGAAACCAAATCAACATCACTCACCTCATGATCAACAACATCATGTGTGCAATCAATTATGCACACATCAATATCTAAGGTATTACTGTTATGTACCTCATAGGATGGCTCAAATGGAAAGGTAGAAGTTGTTGTTATGACAATATCTTCACACACTTCCACTTCCAATGTAACTACATGGCCATCCAACTTATGATTCTGGGATCCTATGCCAAAGCATGAATCTTCAAACTTGTTTTCTAAGGTCTGATCTGAAAAATCAGACTCTAAATGACATGAATCCACATCACACATTACCCCATTAGTACCCAAATCTCGAGTACCTTCATGCAACAACTTAATAGAAGCATCTTGCACATGTGTAGTCACTGCTCTCTCATGCTGATGCAAAATTTCATCACTGCTGTCATGTAGATCAAAACTCTTATGAGCCAAAATTCCCATGCAATCCTCATTCTTGACACTTGTATCACAAGTGCCAATACTCAAGGTCACTCCCACAACACTTTCTGAACTTTCCATGACTTTCAAATCATCATTACGCTCAAGTGCAAGGCTGCTATCATGAAAATCAGACTTGTTATCATGACTGATAACAACTTCTTGAGTACCAATAATCACCACATTCTCTTCAAGTTTCACCTTTTTATCCTTAAAAATAGATGTCATATACCGAGCAATTCTATCAAGTTTTGCAGGGTGTGAAATCAATTCATCCAACTTCTTCTAGTTTTGTTTTAACTTTTCCAGTGAGGAATACACTTGCTTCATATTCTGGTCCCACTGATTCTAGGTACTTGAAGTAACCATGATTAACTAGTTGAATCAATCTACTCAACAGGTTGGCAGGAAACCGCTCTGATACCACTGTAATATCCCTTGGCTAATCTGACCCTGTTTTGCTTATTGGAACCCCAAGGAATATTGTCAAACACTTGGCATACAATGTTTGAAGCCGCTGTAGTGAATTCTTTATTTGTTTTCTTTGGGTTTGTACGCTGCAAATGAAGTTATGGAAAGCTTCTAACAATGCAAAGTTGTTATAGAAATGATATGCTAGTTGTTTTAGACCTTACACACACATGGAATGACTGAAATTAACTAGTACAACTAGTAGACATTAAGACAAACACTTGCCATGCATCCCAAAGTACAACTATAGCCATTAGGCATTTAAGCAAATAGTTGGCATGAAAGCTAAGTGGTTGATCAATGTTGAATGTCACCTAGAATATCAATCGACCTCAATCTGTAGGTGATGAAGGCGGCTACAGGGGTTTGCAGAATTTAGAAGAAGCAGCCAAAGACTCCTTATTCAATCTTCATCATAAATCTGAACAAACATCTCCAATTTGGTCTCCACAAAGACCACAAAATTGGTAAGGTACTGTAGCGTTTACTGTAGCGCGGTACTATAGTGTTTACTATTCATGGGTACTGTAGCGCACTGTTCATGTGCACTGTTCACACTCACTGTTCATGACACTATAGCAGCAAATAAACCCTCTATATGATGTTCTCAATGTGCCATATACATATGCCCTTAGCTATGCCAATAAATCTGAAAATAAATCCCCAGTCAGCACAATGTCAACTTCTAGATGAAGCCAACCTTAGGAGCAACTTCAGATGAATATCTCACACCCTCAGATTGCTGATGCAATGAAGTCTTCATGTTCTCCAATGTCAATACTCTGGACAAGCTGCAGAAACCCTGGCTTCTTCTCCAAAGCCAAGAGACAAGTCTTCTCATCAAAAATAACAATGATCAATCACCCTTCTCTTCTTTTCAAAAGTCTTAAATATATTTCCCATGAAGGTTTGATTTTCTCCAATAAGACATTAAATCAATTAATGATATTAAATGACATTTAATGATATAATATTTTCAATTTGTCATTTAACATTTCACCTTGGTAAAAAAAAGCCACAATTAATTAATTAAATGGTCCCCTTTAATGATACTTGGACCCTTCCTTAAGTTATAATATAAAATTATATTATAACTTAATAATATAAGCTCAAAACATTAATGTTTATTTAAACTAAATAAACATTAATATCTCCATTAATATTCAACATTTTTGAATGCCGTCTGAATTGGGAGCTGACATGATGAAGCTGCATATGACCATACCCCCTTTACTAAAAATAGCAGGGTTCCATCTCTAACATCCCAAGACTTACTAAAAATAGGAAGTAGAGCAAATGATGTCCGAATGATGCCAAACAAAGACCAAACTGAAGCACTCTGAACATTGGAGATGATACCAATCCTCAAAAAACCCTCTATCCAACACATTAGACTACGAGGGTCAGGATAATAGGCTAATCTCACAAAATCCAAGTCTGCTAAAATGGGGACATTACATACATTGCTACTTATCACCACGGTCTTCTTCATTCATTTAGATATCCACTATTTGATTACTGCTGGTTCTCAACTTACCGGTTCTCTTCTAGTTATCACTATGCTCTTCTCTTTTCTGCAATCCTCTTTGCCTCTTCTCTCCTGGTTCAGTCACCACCGATATACTTCTCTCTCAGACTCAATGACAAACTACCAATTGCCACACTGTTACCGGTTGAACTCTTCTATCCTGTTCTTTCTCACACTCAGTCTCTTCTTATTCTTCTTCTCGTTGAGCACTTGTATGATTTCACTTCTTCACCAGTAACACCATACTATCATTCAAGCTTCATTGATTTAGACTTGCATATTTATCAACAAGTCTTCCTGCCAAAAAAAAATCAAACTTTAGGCAGTTAGGGTTTCTTCATCGACCTCAAGGTAAACTAAATCCAAGCAAATCTCATCAAATCTCATCGCCTTGATTGATGAACTGCAACATATCAATCAACCCCACCATTGTCGTGCCTTCTAGAACACGCCATCCATATTTAGCAGTCTGCTTTTAATTTGTCAGCTGATCTCTTGGTCAATCACCAAGAATGGTTTCGTGGTTTCCTTCACCTACCTCAATCTAGTCAATCAGTCTGTCCTAGATATCTGTTGTCCATTTGACCTTGAGACGCAAACCTTTTCTACACATCCCATGAATCACGTAGTTGACATAAATGTCAACCTGCCACCATCTACCTCGCTGACATACACTTCACCAACTCACCACATCGACCTGTATATGCATGCTTGCTAGTTCAACTCCATGTGGCCACTTTGTCGACATCTACCTTTGCTAGTTCATCTATGTCAGTCTATATAGGATCACTAACCAAATCCCATAACCGGGTTCATGTACTGGTTCACAGACCCTGCCGATTAAACCCTAACCGGTGTGCAGTCAACTTGCACCTTTCTTCTCTTCTGGTGGATCACTTAATCGGTCAACACACATATCAATCTACCACATGCCCATCTTTAGTAGGTAGGAGCACATCACTTAGCCTCTTTGCTTTCTTACTAGTTCACATACTTACTGGTAGGCAGTTTGATGACACCATGTCATCAACCTTCATCTGTTTCCATCAAAGGCATCTGCATTCTGGTTGCACTCTCTGCCTAAGCTACTTGAATTTGCCTTCTTCTTCATTAGGCCGAACATCATCTTAGTTGGTTTGTCAAGGTGACAAACATATCCTTCAATCTCTATAAAGGCAACACATCATGTTTACCTTTGCATATCTGATACACATCTTTTATCTTAATGTACCTAAGGCAACTTAGTGTTTCACCAGTTCATCCAATGTGAGCCTACAATCACTTGCCTTTAACTCTATTGTCTTTTCTCCAAGAACTATGATGCATTTCATGTATAATAGGAGATAATCTCCACTTACCAGTGGGAGTGGATCCTTGTCATTTACATCCCACCATGCACTAATGTGGCTTCTTTGTTTGAGTAGCATATCTTAAAATAGACACATGATCTGGTTTGGGCACTCTTACTATCAGTCTTCTCTTAATCTAGCAGGAATCCTACCATTCCTCATCCACACAACATACTAGTGGCCTTCACATACTTCACCTTTGGTGTTGATGTGATTTAGAAAACATCCCCCCTCTTCATCACAATCAACCAACCAACATCTTTCTCTCTTGAAGATGTCATCATTTACTTGTTGTTACATCATACTGGTCTCCTATCCATATCTTCAACACAAGTCAAACACTAACTTGTGTAACGATGACTCCAATGGCCATTGTGTTGAATGACATTCTCTCCCTTACCGGTGACCTGCTAAGCTAGGTGACATCAAAGACATCATGTTCGGTATGCATCATTTATAGTACTGCATATATATCTCCCATACCGATTGACATCAATGACAACACAATGCCAACAATATCCCCCTTTGGCATTGATGTCAACACATGTAGTATGCAACATACTACAAATTCTTTCTCCCCCTTTGACAACAATGACGAAGGGCACTGTCAGGGTTTCTCTCCTTCTTGTGTCTACCAAGCACTAACACTGTTCTAACCCCTTTTTCTCAACCAGATTCATCTCCTCCTTTGACCATCATACATTTCATCCTCTCAAATCACAACACTTGAGATGGAGGGCTCAACCACCAACTGACACCAATTTCTTAGCAACCAAGTGTATATGCAAACTTGAAACACATGCATATACAAGTTTGAAACCAATTGAAGGCACATGTGTTAGTGAATACAACATACCTGTCGGTTAGCTTGCATCATATCCCTTTGATATGTAGAAGCCATTCTGACCCCATGATGCTGATATCAAGTGTTGAGGCTAACATTGATACCAATTGTATCTTTCGATACCAAATCCATGTTCTCTTGTGCAGGTTACTCTCCCTTGTTTCAGGCAACTCTCCTGGTGGTCTAGTTGTGATTTCAATTGAATAGGCATTGAAATATCTCACAACCCTAGATTCTTCCAAAGACATAAATATACTGGTACAACCATATATACTTTTACACCCTCTGTGTCTAGCATGTCTGATACAAATAAGAAAAAATGGCTGTCAACTCCCCCAGAGTCATGCATCTCAGTTCCTCATTGCTGGTTAGGTCCAAAACTAAAGCCAAAATACCCTCTATATCGGTTGAGCTATACATATGTGATCAATCTAATGATCTAACAACTCCAATATATCTGCCACAATATATGACATGATCATGGATGTACACAATACCATACAATATCATCATCATGCCCTAAATCAAACCTGTTAGCCCACAAAGGATGCATGCATATAAGATCAACAACCATGCCAACATCTTTCATTCAGGTCTTCATCAACACCACTTGAGACATAAAATCCTCATTCCATGCTACTGGGGCTAATGCAATGATCCTAAACCTCATTGTCTTACATAACCTAAAAGTACCTATTAGCATACATACCGGCAACATCTTGCACATACCGGTTTCTTGTACCAATCCATCTTTACTATCTAAGCACCTTCATGTAACTCCTAACTTCTTGTGTCAATATGCATATGTTCCCAATTGCAAATTTCCCATCCATTGACACATGCAGTAGTGATCCACCTTTTATCTATAGGTGTATAGACAAAGCAACTACTACATACACTTACCATCTCATTTTCTTCCTTCATACTGGCAGCATTTTGTTCTTCCATGCATCCTTTTTCACTGAAGGGGTGACTGATAAGGTTAGTGTACTACTCCCCCTAATATTCTACATCTCCTTTAAGCCTTAGGAGATATCACCTGTTCTTTGAATGCATAGTGCTGGTCCATGGTAGCATCTTCTTGCTTCTTCCTCCATAATTGCATGGTCTCATTCTTCTTCCCATTTTCAATCCTGGGAGTAGGTGTTACCTTCTTTTGTTGACGGGTCCTTAATCTTCCAGATTCTATCACATGACTAGAGACATTGTTGTAGAAGCAAATAGTGTTCATGCCATACACATGATTGGGGGACCTCCTGTCAAACCGACTTGACCATCTTCTTCCAGTCATGTTGTTGTGACTAACAACTAGAACCGGTGGACCTATTGATCCTGTAGGGATATTTTTCCTTTGGTTCCATGCAGGTCTTTGCTGCTCATTTCTTCTATAACTACCTCTATACTGAGCATGATTGTTCCTCTGGTTACCATAGAACTGTGAATTGTTCTTCTTGCATTCATAACTTCTATGGCCAAATCTATTGCATTTATAACAAACACTATTTGCATAATTGGGAGAGGGGATATGCATGTATCTACTCCTTGATACATTTTTCTCATATGCATGATATCTATGAGATCCTAGATTATTCCTTCTAGATCCCTTTCTACATTCTTCTCCCCTATGGCCATAACCATTACATGCAAAGCAATAACTGGAGAAGGAAGATTTATAACTTACAAACTCATTCTTCCATGCATGGGGAGATCTTACCGGTCTGGCTTCTCCATTTCTCTTTCTCTCAAGATGGATCCTAGGTTGTTCATGCTGAGCAGTTCTTCCATCTAAACCTTTCATCTTCCACACTTTCTTTGTCTTGTGGGTGGTAGCATTTCCTTGTCCTCTACCGGTAGGAGGTCTTCTTTGCTGTCTTCTCATGTCCTTGCTTTTGGTGAAGCTTCCTTCTCCCATCTTCCCTTTTCCTTTGGGATCTACATTGTTGCTCCTTCTTGCAACATTAGTATTCATCCTTATCTTCATGTCTTCACCGGTTGTGATTAGATCTACCTTCTTCCAAGGAACATCTCTAACTATGAAGGTCTGTCCCTTGTTATCTTCATTTGAGGAGACAAACAAAATGTCATTGTGGGGAACATTCTTGATGGTGGAGCATTCACTGACACCACTTCCTAATCCATAGGTATCCTTAGCATGCTTTTGTTTTTTTAACATTTTGTCAAGGGCATCACTGCTGCCATCAAATCAAATTCTTACCTTGAGCTCATCCTAACATTTCTCAAGGTCATTTTAGAGAATCTCCATTTCTCCTACCAGCTGCTGATATTCTTTATCCTTGACTTCTAGCTCAGATGCTAGATCAATACACCGACACACCTTGGTGTCTTCTTGTTGAGTTTTTAAATCTAAGACACATTTCTCAGACTCTTCAAGGAATCTAATCAACCAGTTCTGCTCCACAATAGAAACATTCTTGAATATCTTGTATTCATTTCTCACTCTACTAATCTCCTCAAGTGTAGTTACAAGTTCTCCTTCTAGATCAACTTCTGCATCTTTTTCTACTTCACCTTCACTATCACTGCCAAACATATCTTGTCGACAAGAGTGATCTGCATGATCATTCTTAGATGTGTGCCTCTCATCTTCTGATTCTTCAGCCATGAAGAGGTGGGTTCCTTCTTCATCATTGCTGCGACTGATAACAAATCTTCCTTCATCATCTGCAAACACATGAGTTGCATTTTTCATCCTATCTTCACAAACCGGTTCTACAGTAGTAGGCTCATTTCCATAGAGCTTCTTCAATCTATCCCATAGGATTTTTGATGATCTGCATCTGTCCACATGTGAGGAGACATCATTTGATAACCCACAAAGTATAACCTTCATTGCTGTATCATTGCACTTAGATCTTCTTTTTGCTTCAGGACCGGTAGGAGGACTGACATGACTGGGGAGACCATTTACAACTGACATCCAAACATCATACCCTAAAGAGGATAGATAGACTTCCATTCTACAACTCCAAATGGAATAGTTTGAACCATCAAATACCGGAGCTGGGATTGACACTAAACATACCATTGTGTCCTTAAGCCGTAATCTACCCAAGCTAGAGAAATCTTATCAATTGGGAACCTAGGCTCTGATACCAATTGTTAGACACAAGATGCCACTGAGAGGGGGGTGAATCAGTGGTTTCCAATTTCTTTTCCCTTAATCTTCCACTTGTATGTGTACATGTTAACAAATCAAACAAAAAGAAGACTTATCGGTTAGATGGGAGACTAACACAAATGCAATAAAACATGAAAGGGACATCACATAACACCACATGTATGAGGAAAACCCAAGAAGGGAAAAACCTCGGTGAGAAATACTGCTAGAGTCTACTACTCCAATCCAACCTCACAATGGAAATCTAATTACAATGTTTAGGGCACCAACCCAAGGAGCACCAACCCCTGCAACGAGCTCCAACTTAGTGATCTTTCATGAACATAATCAACTACAAAAGTAATAGCCTTGTTACAAATGAACTTTGTAACTCTTCTACAAATCTCTTCACTGGATCCTCTATCCAACTCACTGTCAGATCTTTGCTCATCCTCTCACTGTTGCAACCTTATCTCCTGCTGCAACCTTATCAGTTCAGCCTCTTCTTTGCCTTTGTTGGTTCTGCTCTCTTCTAGTTCTCCTTCCTCTTTGTTACACTGCTCCTTATCACCACCAGTCTTATTCACTATTTGATTACTACCAGTACTTAGCTTACCGGTTCTCTTCTGGTTCTCACTATTTTCTTCTCTTTTCTGGAATCCTCTTTGCCTCTTCTCTCCCAGTTTAGTCACCATAGGTATAATTCTCTCTCAGACTCAATGGCAGACTACCAGTTGCCACACTGTTACTGATTTAACTCTTCAACCTTTTTATTTCTCACACTAAGTCTCTTATTCTTCTTCTTCTTCTTCTTGTTGATGAATTGACTGATTTCACTTCTTCACCAACAACACCATACTATCATTCATTAGCAACAACTTCATCGATTTAGACTTGCATATTTATCATCAAGTCTTCCCGCCAAAAACCAATTCAAACTTCAGGCAGTTAGGGTTTCTTCATCGACCTCGAGGAAAACTAAATCAAATTAGATCTCATTAGATCTGACTGCCTTGATTGATGAACTACAACACATCAATCAACCTTGCCATTTTCGTGCCTTCTAGAACATGCCACCCATATTTAGTAATCTTCTTTTAATTTGTCGGCTGGTCTCTTGGTCGATCACCAATAATGGTTTCAGGATTTTCTTCACCTACCTCGATTTGGCCAATCAGTCTGTCCTAGATCTCTGTTGTCCATTTGACCTCAAGCTGCAAACCTCTGCTACACATCCCATCAATCACGTAGTCAACATAAATGTTGACCTGCCACCATCTACCTCGCTGATAGACACTTCACCAACTCACCACGCCAACCTGTGCATGCATGCTTGCCACTTCAACTCCATGTAGCCACTTTGTCAACATCCACCTTTGCTAGGTCATCTGTGTTAGTCTGGATAGGATCACTAACAAACCCATAACCAGGTTCATCTACCAGTTCACAGAACCTGCCAGTTATACCCTAACCGATCTGTAATCAACCTTGCACCTTTCTTCTCTTCTGATGGAATACTCAACTGGTCAACACACATATCAATCCACCACATCACTTAGCCTCTTTCCTTTCTTACCAATTCACATACTTGCTGGTAGGCACTTTGATGACACCATGTCATCAACCTTCAACTGTTTCCATCAGAGGCATCTACATTTTGATTGCACTCTCTGTCTATAGCTACCCGACCTTGCCTTCTTCTTCATCAGCCCAAACATCATCTTAGTTGGTTTGTCAAGGTGACAAACATATCCTTCAATATTTGTATCAACAACACATCATGTCTATCTTTGCAGATCCGATACACATCTTTGATCTTAATGCACCTAAGGCAGCTTAGTGTTTCACTAGTTCATCCGGTGTGAGCCTACAATCACTTGCCTTTAACTTTGTTGTCTTATCTCCAAGAAATATGATGCATTTCATGCATAATAGGAGATAAGCTCCACTTACCAGTGGGAGCGGATCCTTGTCATTTGCATCCTACCATGCACCAATGTGGCTTCCCTATTTGAGCAACATATCTTCAAACAGACACGGGATCCAGTTTGGGAACTCTTACTATCTGTCTTCTCTTCATCCTGTGGGAGTCCTATTGTTCCTCATCTACACAACATACCGATGGCCTGCACATACTTCACCTTTGGTGTTATTGTAATTTAGATAACATTCCCCCTGTTCATCACAATCAACCGACAAGCATCTTGCTCTCCTGCAAATGTCATCATTTATTGGTTGTTACATCATACCAGTCTCTTATCCATATCTTCAACACAAGTGAAACACTAACTTGTGTACCGATGATTCCAATGGCCATTTTGTTGAATGAATTTTTCTCCCTTACCGGTGACCTGCTAAGATAGGTGACATCAAAGACATCACGTTCGGTATACATCAGTGATAGTACTATATATACATCTTCCATACCGACTGCCATCCTATACCGGTTGACATCAATGACAACACAATGCCAACAAAGTCCACTTGACAACTCTATCTTATAAGCATTTCTTGAATCATGCTTATTCAAGATTTGATATGACCCAAATTTATTCATCTTCAACTGATTATATGTTCTTATTGGAAACCTCACTTTTCTCAAATGAGCCATGACTTCATCTCCAATATGGAATTCATTTTATCTCCTTTCTTGATCTGCCATAGCCTTGTAATGAAATTCATTTTTTTAATAATTTTTCTCACTTCTTGCAAATTCTTCAGGTGCTATACAAAGTCTTAAAATTTGGTACTACTGATTTTATCCTTTGTCCATCTTCCTTTACTTTGAAGAATTTCTAGGACTACTTCCATATACAATTTGGGATGGTGATTTACTAGTGCTCCTATAGACAAAATTATTGCATGCAAACTCTGCCTGTGGTAAAATCAAATTCCATCACTTGGGTTTATCTCCTACTAAGCATCTCAATAGGTTACCCAAATTCCTATTCACCACTTCAACCCATCCATTGGTTTTTAGATGGTGCACTAAACTGAACTTCAAATCTGTCTTCAACTTTTTCCACAATTTCCTCCAAAAGTACCTAACAAATTTGGTGCCTTGGTCTAAAACTTTACTCTTTGGTAGACCATGTAGTCATACCACCTCTCTAGAAAATAACTCTACTACATGAACAACATCATTAGTATTCTTACAAGGAATAAAATGTGCCATATTAGAGAATTTATTTTTCACCACAAAAATGGAATCATGTTGTCTCTGAGTCCTCAGTAAACCAAGAACAAAATCCATACTAATATCCTCCCATGGCTTCTTTGGTACAATTAAGGGATTCTATAGCCCTATATTCTACCTGGAAATAGTTTGGTCCCAACCAACTGAAAAAACTCCACCCAAAACTTGGATGTGAATCTTGGATCCCAATCGGACACTATGCTCAACAATATTCCCCAATACTTTACCACATTCTTGAAAAAGAGCTCGATGGTGGCTTTTTCCTTTTGACTAGTCTACAAATTTGCACAAAATTCTTTACATCTTGTTAAAATTGTGGCCAATAATAATGCTCACTGACAAGAGCAATTGTCTTATCTCAGCCAAAGTTTCTAGCCAAACCTCCACTATGCTTTTCCTTAATCAGGTTCTCCCTCATGGAACTATTTGGTATGCACAACTAGTTTCCTCTAAATAACATCCCATCTTGGATTACAAAATCCAACAACTTTCACTTGTTTAAAGTAACTGTCTCCATTGAAGCTTTGCAAGCCTCTCCAAAATAAAAATCCCATGGATACAAAATCTTGAGTTCATGGAACCCAACAACTTCAATCTACATCTCTATCAAAAAATTATACCTTATACTCAAGGCATCTACAACTCTGTTAGACTTCCCACTCCTATGATTCAAAATGAAGGTATAACTCTACAAAAACTCAATCCATTTTAGATGCCTTTGATTCAACTTTTCTTGACTATTCAAATATTGTAAAGCTTGATGATCAATAAATAAACCAAATTATTTTGGCAAAAGATAATGTCTCCACTTCTTCAATGCCTATACCATAGCATAAAACTCCTAATCATAAACAAAATATTTTCTCTTGGCATCATTAAACTTTTCACTAAAATAAGCAATGGGTTTACCTTCCAATCTCAAAATACCTCCAATGGCATTACTAATAGCATCACAATCTACCTAAAATACCTTATTAAAATTTGGAATTGCCAAAATAGGTTGCTTTGTAACTTTGATTTTCAACAAATTAAAAACTCTTTTCTGTTCCTGTAGTCCACTTAAACTTTTTTCTATCCCTTCTCATTATTTCAGTTAGGAGTCCACAAATACTAATGAAATTCTTGATAAAATTTCTATAAAAACTATCCAAACCATAAAACGACCTCACTTCAGTAGCACTCTTTGGGGTAGGCCATTCAAGGATAGCCTTTAATTTCTTTGGGTCCATTTTAATACCATCCGTTGAAGCAACAAATCCCACATATACTAACTCCTTCAGAAAATTGCACTTCTTCAAGTTAATCAATAACTTTTCTTCTCTTAACTTCTCAAAGACCCTACAAATATGCATTATATGCTCCTACAATGTTTTACTAAAAATCAGTTTATTATCTAAGTAAATAATAACAAACTTTCCCAAAAACCAATTAAATACCTCATTCGCGAGCTGCATGAGTGTGCTTGATGTATTGGTTAGCCCAAAAGGCATAACTAACCACTTATACAAGCCCTCCTTTGTTTTCAAGGTTTTTTTTTATTCATCTCCTCCCCTAATCTGAATTTGGTGATATCCATTCTTCATATCTATCTTTGTGAAATACTCAACTCAACTTAAATAATCCATAATATCATCCATCCTCGGTAAAGGAAATCTATACTTGATAGTAATCTTATAGATAACTCATGATTTTGTACACATCTTCCATTCTCCATTTTTCGTCGGTGCTAGCACTATAGGTACCATAGATGAATTCAAACTCTCTTGAATCAACCCTTTCTGTGATAAATCTTGCACTTGTTTGTTCAAATCTTCACTCTCTACTGGAGTCATTATATGGCCTGCCTTATTTGGCAAATTGGCTACATGAATCAAGTCCATTTGATGACTAATCTTTCCCGCTGGTGGTAAATCACCAGGTACATTATCAGATACAATATCATGAAACTCATCCAACAAATCTACAACATCCCTAAGTATATTTTCTACTTCTTCTTTTTTAGCTTTAGGAATTAAAGAAAAGCATAGATGCACATGCTTCATGCCATCTAGAAATTTTCTTCCATCAACTACACATATTCTTTCATTATTGCATACCTTTTCTTCTATTTCCTTCAATGGCTTCAACTTGTGTCAAACTCCATCCTTCATCAAGGAATAGGTATTGGAATTACCCATCATGTGCTACATGATGATCAAATTACCATGGTCTCTCTAACAACATATGAAAAAAATCCATAGGCATAATATCACGTATCACCTCATCATAATAGTTTCCAATATTGAACTTTACCAGACATTGTTTATTGACCAAAGACTTATGGTTCTTTTGCAACCAAGCAATCTGATAGGGATTCAAGTGTCTTCTCCTTTGTTGCTTCAATTTTCTAGCCATTTCCTTAGATACAAGGTTAATAGTACTACCACCATCTATAATGACACTGCAGACTTTACCATCACACTTACATCTTGTACAAAATAGATTCTTCCTTTGGGTTGGCTCCTTCTCATCATTCAATGAGACTCTGCTATTAACAAGAACCTCTCCCCTCTATGCATCTTCAAAATGTGAAGACTCAACTTCTTCATCTATGTGGGCAACTCATGCATTACCCTCCGATCTTTTATTTTTCCTCCCTTGATGTCAGGGACACTCATAGGCTCTATAAATTTCCTCTCCAAATTGGAAACATGTTCCACAAAAGCCTCCTCTTCTTGATCATTGTCCTCTTCTTGCTCTTTGATCCCCATTATTTTGATCACAAGGATGGTAGGAATTACTTCCCTTTTGATTCTAACTGCTACTAGGTTCTTCATTCTTCTTTTGGTCTTCATTTTGGCCTCCACAAGAAGTCTACCAGTCTTTCCACCGCAACCTCTTCTATTATGCTTATTTTGTTTAGATTCTCTTCTATTTTAAAATAAAATTGATATGTATCTTCAATGGTAGAATTTATTGCCAAACTCAACTCTTCTTGAATACTCAGCTTCAACCCATTCATGTAATGGACAAATTTCTCCTTATTGGCCTCAGAGTAGCATGTTCTAATTAGGACTCAATAGAACTCTTCTGTATACTCTTTGATATATTTTCTTGCTTGCTTCAACCTGTTGTTCACCAAAAGTGACAACCCAAGTATACCTGCAAATCTATCTATGAGATAGCCAATCTCAATCAATGAAACACCTCAGGACTTGGACAACATAACATAGGATCCTAATGATCCTCCTGCACTTCAGGTTCTGCTAGACCTAGGGGGGGACACCCTTTTGATGCATTGAATACAACAATCACAAACATAAGACTGCATCAACAATGAGCAGACAAACCATTCCACAAGCTCACCAAATTAGGTAACATGTACAGATGGGCTAGATCTTATGCAAATAATAGGTGAAATAGAGCTTTGGAAGGATAGAACATTAACCCCTAAACATAAAGGGAAATAGATTTATCTTTTTAAATGTATATCTGAGACCATTCCCAAATCTGTCAAAGACTAGTGCCTTGTTCATTGGGTAGCAGAGTCACTCACAGAACTACAAATATAAATCATAGATGCAAGTTTGTTTTCCTTAAACAAGATATTCATGCATCAATACCTTATATTAATGCACTATTTGATTCATTCACAAATTCATCAGATCTGGATACATATTTCATTATTTATGACTGACTATAGAATTTAAACTCTTCATTGAAGAATGCCTACAAACAATCATACAATCTCCTTGAGATGACAAATTTCATCCTCCTTGAGGATTGAATTCATAATAATGAAAAAACATATCACAGAGACAATCTTGTGGGAAATTACTCATGCCTGACACAAGTAAGACCTGCAATTAAAACCATATTTACAACACTGCACTGCAATCTCTATACCCTGAAACCAAATAGAAGCATTTACAAACTTGGGTCAAGATCTTCAAAAAATGGAAGCCATCAAATCTGGAGCATTTTCCAAATTTCTGGAACCCTTACAACTGAGAAGAATTGGGAATAAAAAGGAGAGGGAACCAAATCAAATCTGCAACTGAATTGCCAAGTGTCACCTCTCTAACTAAATTTTGTTCTCGTGGAAACTGCTTCCAAAATATCCCACATTTGTCAAAATTAACCTCATAGTTAGATTCCTCACTCTGAGAGCTTTCCGAAAATATATAACACTTTATATTTTGGCCAAAATTTAGACACTGGGCGAATTAATTCCCTAATGTGCACATCATTTAAATTTTTGAATTATTTAATATAGTTTAGACTATATCATTTACTCATTTTAATTTTGACTTTTGCCTCCATATGTGCTCTGACGCTTTGCCATGTGGTGGCCTCCGATTGGTCGATGGGGTTGACTGGACGCCACCTGGGATGACACCTCATCACCGCCACATGTTCGCTTGCTCATCCGTCACTTGGCTGCCATGTGTACACCACCTCAACGCCACATCATCGCCACTGGACTGCCACTTGTGCACCAACTGTGTGCCACGTCACTGCCACCTCACCGAAACCCACTTGCTGGACATCTAACTGTACCCACCACCTGGATTTCGCAACTTAACTCGCATGCATCTTCCTTTTGCGAAATAGCGCGCACCGTTGATCCATCTCGAACTTGCTCACTTGTTAAGCTGGCCTTCCTCTGCAAAATTTTGCTTGTCTGCCTTGGGAAGCATGCCTACGTGGGGTCCACCTGGTTGCCGCTCAGTCATCTCCTCAGTCACCTTGAAATCCGTGCTTGCGTGTGGGCCCACCTTGGACGCCCATAAGCACCGTCCGTCAAAAACCTCTTGAGGCTTTGACATTATAGTATGGTGGAGCCTTATACTTAAATACCAAAAAGTTACACTTCCCAGGAATGCCTTTTTGAAGCTTTTCCTGAGTTTTAATGGCGATTGTTTTATTTGCATGGATTTCGATGGCCTTTTCAACCACGCACAGGAGGGAGAATGGACCTGAACATCCATGTGAGGAGGGGATGGTTTGGCTGGAGCTGTAGAAACTTATTTACACTGGCATTTGCTTGCTATATCTTTTAAAACTAATTACTTGCCACTTCCACGCAACAGGGGAATTGTCAATAGTTTCAATTTGCTGAAGGTTTCAATGCCTTGTAATGCCACATTGCTCTGACAAAGCCTCTGCAGTCGATTTCCAACTTCAACGCCATGTCCAGCAAGCACTCTGGCATTTATCTTATAATTTTCAATGCTCTTCATAAAACACACAGAATTTTATGCCTGGCAATGTGCATTCATCAAAGTTTATGAGAACCATTTCCAACGTTTTCTCCAGATAAATCGATCCCCAAGTGTTGTTTGAAATTCCAAATGGTTTGAAGTCTCTTTATCCTCCACTGGCTTCCACGCAGGGAGGAAGTTACTATTGAATGAATTTGATTTGAATTCCACATTGCATTGCATGCCACGTGAGAAAGGAGGATGGATGTTGCAGTTCCTTAGTTCTTTCCACTCCACGCAGAGGGGGTTTTATGGCTTTTAACAGCCAATTGCATTTGCTTGAATGTATTTTGTGCCTTCCCCATACTCTGCATTCTACTAAAGCATTATTTTAAGTTTATTATGGCTGCTGCTGTTCAACGCCATCTATCCTCTGCCATCCATTGCCAGCAGAGAAAGAGAAGGGGGAGGCACGTGAGGAAGAAATCACTGCTAGAGCACTCCAAACACCACGCTAAACTCCACGCACACTGCATTCTTCAAAAGACTCCAGCTGCTACTTTACCTTCCCTGTCATCCAAAGAGGGGAGTCATGCCAATTGCTATATGAATTTAGTTTTGAAGTTTAACCCCTTTTCACAGGCCACGTGAGGGAAGGAATGCCAAAATTGCATTGGCTGGAAACATCAACACCTTTCTAAACTCCATAGTAGAGGGAAAATTCGCCAAGTTCACTTGCCAAGTGCACTTGTTGTAGCTTGATGGTTTCTATAGCCTCTTCACCAGCCATCATGTGAGAGGAGGCCAACAATGGTTTTCTATTTCTATGCTTCTTTTCTTAACAATTTTACATTGCCAATTCACAAACCATGTGAGCTTAGATAGATGGCTATACACCAACCAATTTGCATTTTCATACTTTTTGTTTATGGCAGCCTTTGGTATGTAATCGTCCAAAATCATTACATGCGGCAGAGAGGGTGAGATCAATGTGAGCATTATCTAGGATTTCAAGTTTTGTAATAACATCATTGCGAAGGTCAATGGCTGCTTCTATCTTATCTTTATCAACCAATTCCCACACCCCTCCATTGCTTACATCTAGCATGCAAAATACCTTGGTTGTATAGATCAAGAGAGACATTCCCATTTTTGCATTATCCTCTGGTGGGAAACATATAAGTATTCGACTCCAACAATGGACCTCAACATTACTCTAGAAATGCTCATAAAGCCAAGTCGCCAACAAAATAATGCACGAGCATGAGCTAGGTCGGGCCCCAAAGTGGGTCCGACTAATTTTTTTTTTGATTTCAAGCAATTGGCCTTTGAAATGCTTCACGGACCTCAAACATACCTCCGGAAATGATCAGCATCATTTTCGGATCATTAATCCGCATTTTACAACCTTCAGGCAATTATGCCACAATTTTCGCATTTAATTGCGAAGACGTAATTTTCAAACCTGTCAAAACACCTTTCTAGAGCTTGCCATCTGACAGGCGTGTACTCTGATATACAAGGATGACTTCTACCAAACAGTTTCTCAAGATGAGTACCGAGCGAAGAGATATTAATTTTCAAAAATGCCCAATTGGCTTTGTCGACACTGCGGACCTGATGAAGTCAATGTCCTGGCAACACATGACGCCTTTCTTGAAAATATCAAACGACCTCAGTAGGCCCTTAAATTTGAAACATAGGTACCTTAAAGTACATATTAAATCTTTGAATTCTCAATTCGATCACAAGACTGACAGGATGCAAATGGTGCACTCACCAAGACGGCTACATTAACTGATATAACACTGGAGTGTAGATAACTGAATTTGATGGTAAAATGAGCTCTTTTGAAAACCGATCAAACGGATTGATAAAGGCTTGAAATTTGAAACGTAGCTCATCATTTATACCAACATTAGCCTGGAACAAACATTCTAACATGACGCTTACTGAGGCAACTTTTACACTTGTGCAAAACAGGGCTCCGACTAGCTGTCGAAACAGGGACTTGCCAAAACATACAAACTGCAAACGGATTCGGCTTTGAAAACTGAGCAAATGGATTCGTCAAGACCTAAAATTTTGCAGGCCGACTCACATTAATGCATACAATTGAATCCATTTTTAAATTCTCCATGATGATTAAAAGGGCAAAAGATGTAATCACTCAAAGTAGGCTACTCAATAAAATATGCATTTGTGCCTAAAATGCACTTCCAGCTCACCCCTCAAACTGGGTACCTCATAAACTTATCCAAATTGAATTCTAAAAGTTGCACATCACTGAATAGGCCAAATGAAAGGTGTGGGACATGAATCCTGAGCCTTACCCTCTAAAAATCAACTGGCCCCATTTTACCCTCTCGCAAACTAGGCCCTTCAAACTGACTCATTTAGGTATGCAGAGCAAATTTTTGGATTGGGCCTCTAAACTTGACTCAATTTTAATCAGTCCCAACACAACCCTTGCATATTTTTTAACAAATCAAGCTCTAGCCAACATGAATGAATTGTCTCTTCAGTTTGGCCACCATCCAATCCGATCTTATTATTTTCTCTTTTCCTCTTCTATTTATCTCTAACTAAAATTCTTTCCACCAAATAATCGCATGACCCTTCAATTTGGTCTTTGCAAACTTGACGCTTTTTGGATTTCCCACTTCTTCATACTCAAAATATTCTTCCATATCATTGATCCAATTGATCAACTCTTATGGATTAAGATTTATAAAAAATGTGGCAACTTTAATCTTTGGCCTTTTTACAATCTTGGAAATGGCCCTAAAAAACCCAGCCTCATCAGGATGTCTAGCTACTTCTTGTTCTTATTTGAACTGGTCTTCTTATTCAAACTCATCCTCACTTTCATCTCTTTCCCTAATATCGACTCCTCTACGCAACTCCTCTTGTAGTGCCTGAACTTGTCTCTGGAGGGCTCTAAAACCGTATTCCTTCATACTGACATTTCTTCCACCACATTTCCTTTGTGGATGCATTTTCCCCACTTTTCTCATACACCCACAACCACACTCTTGGTGAAAACTGCCTCATGTTCGGTGATCTATTTACACACTCAGGAACTTATGCTCTTATACCACTTGATGAAGGGTTCTCCCCTTAGAAATCAAAACACACAACAAAAATAGAGAAATAAACATAAAATGGAGGAAAGGAAACACTTTCTTGCTATTATCTCAATGAAATGGAATTACAACATTCAAAAAATATCATGCTACAACCACATGGTCTTTCTGATTACAATAATTTGCAAGCTAGAGCCACAATCTGCACTATTGGAACCGCCTTCTATCACCCCTAGTCACCTTCTTAATCTAGAATTTATAACTACTATGGAATATTTGGGAAAGTGAAATCCCCTATTTTTGGACATTGAAATCCTAACCAACTAATTTTCGGCTTAAGGAAAATATTTTATTAATTTTTTCGTACACAAATATCTAGGGGCCATAACTTTCAAACTGATCGTCGGGTCTTTAATCATCATACATTGTTGGAAAGCTTGTGAGGAGACCTACATAAATGGAGTGTGCTAATGTAGACTTTGGTAAAATTTTGAGCTAATGTAGACTCTGGTAAACTTTCAAGCTAATCCAGAGCCTCTAAGGCCCTCAAAAATGTATTTGCAGTTTTATTAGAGAAATTTTCTGAAAAAATTAAATATCTCTCAAATGCCACAAGATATTGGGATAATTCCTTCAACATTGGCCCTATTTCACCATTTAGGAGGTCTATGTAATATTTCATGCAAAACTAACAACTTATTAAAAATAGTAAGCTTGCCATTATAGCCCTTATTAATAAACTAGACAATATTTTTGGGTGATGGAAGATTGGTCTTACACTTTGGATGCTCCTACATCATTTCTAGATCAAATTGATGTCTATTATTGTCTCTTTCCATCTCTCCTTATTGGCCGTGACTTTGTTATCCTTGGATTGGCATTGATCTCTTTTACACTTTCTCTAGTCATAAGAAATAAAAAAAATCATCAAATACTTTCTTTTAGTTTAGTTTTATCCTATACAATTCATGATATCATTTCTTACAAGGATAAGTATTTATCAATCTCTATGAGTGTCACAGCTTGTCCCCACCTTGCACCCAAGTGCAATGGTGTGTAATCAAGTATATAGAGATAGAAGGGTAGCAAGTTTTCATGCTCAATGAGAATATTTAGAGCTACATCAACAATTTGAGTTTAGTTACCATTATTTTCAATTATTTATTTTATTTACATAAAGCTCTAGGAATACCTTCTCTAGTTTAAGACAAGATTGAAGCATATGAGATAAAACCTACTATCATAGAGTTGACCTTAAATCCTCTATTGCTATATTGATTAACCGATTTTACTCACTTGATGACTGTAGCCTTGTGAGTGAAATTTTGTTCTACAAAGTGGAGCAATGGTTTTGAGACCCAACAATATCAACATATTTTCATAGATAAAAATCAAGGTATGTGCAACATCACAAAATGTTTTAATCATAAACATAGTCATACTATAGAGAATGATAATCAATCATGTTATTAATGTGCTAAATAATCCTTATTACATCATAACTTAGAGTGCTGATCACAATTATTCTCATACTCAAAATGTAAATATTTTTGTGATCTAATTGATACAAACACTTAAGATAGTATCATAATAATCAAACATAGCTCTCCACCATGAACATAATAATGAACATATGATCAATATAAAATATAAACTAGAACATACACAAACATAAACATTCCACATTGATAAACCATTATAAACTATAATAAAAATAAAAAAATATAATGAAATGTAAATATCAAAACCACTTAAAATATAATAAATCATAAAATAAATGAAATTGACATATAAAATTAAATACAAATCTTAACAAAATATTTTTGATAAAAAAAGAGTCTCACTTGAAACCTGATAAAATGAAGTTACCATTTTTTTAAAATACATCGCAAATCTGAATAATTATGAAAACTACAATGTCTTCTCTAAGTGTATTTCAATCAATTTTCTTTAAGGGGTTTCGGGCCTGCTTGTCATGATGCAACCCCACGACCAAGAGAAGAAAGAGAAGACGGCAAATGGTTTTCCTTTTTAATACCATAAATAGTGAATTATGTAAGATAATTACCATATTAGACAATTAGGACCCACTCAAGTCTATGTAAGATTGATATGTATATTATTATTAGAATATTTATCTTTGAGAAATATAAGAATATATATTTGTTCATTATTTTATTTAAAAAATTATTCTATTATAATTAATATTAAATTATTATTATATTATGATACATTAATTATATTAAATTATTATTATATTATGATACATTAATTATATTAAATTATTATTAAGATATAATTATATTATTATGTTTTAACATATTCTTTTGTATACTTTCATTGTATTTTTTATAAGACTAAAATATATTTTAGTATCAAATTATTATATTTCTTTGAACTCTTGACCAAACCAATTTTTTTTATTAAAACTACATTATTATTATATTATAATATCATTTTATTTATTTTTTCTTTTCGTGCATTCAATTAAATAATTTTTAATTATTCAATGCTTATTATATCTTCTTGATTGATGAGTTAAACTTAAAGTGAGTGGGAGAAGTGGATGTGAAGATATAATTAGCATTAAATAATTAAAAATTATTTAATTGAGGTCATGAGAGGAGACAATAAATAAAAAATATATTTTTCTTTTCACTCATTTAAGTGTCACAAACAAGTCAAATTAAATGCTTCTAGTTTTTATTGAAGGACATTTTTGCATTTATACATGGGTATAATACACATTCATCATAATTATACATAGAATTAAAATTATTGATAAATTAATTAAAATTGAAATTGTACGTGGTATATCTTATATATGTCCATACTAGAAATTATAAATTACAATGAATACAGATATAATATCTTATTGTAAATATTAATTTTTAAATATAAATTTAATGAGAATAAATTATCCATTTTAAATAAATGAGTTAAATTTATTCATAAATTATATTAATTGGTTTATTATTTTTTTAATAAAAAATAATTATTTATATTGTGTGTAAACAAAATAATATTTTAAGAAATGGATTTGAATGAATGTTTGAAGTAAATTATCTTGCTATTGTTAATACTAAATTTTAAAAATAATTGATTCAATCTAATATTTATAGGTTACATAATATTAAAATATTTATTCTTCCTCTAGTTTCTTTTATTGAATAATTAATGCCAAAGGCTTGCTTAATGAAATCAATTGTTGCATAGTGAAACCAACTATTTCAAATACATTGTATTAATGTAAGATCTTTGAATAGATCATGTCCGTCTATCTCATTTTCTATTCATTGGTTATCAGAACTAAACCTTTGTAGAGGAAGGAAAGGTAAGCACAATTGTCAAAGAAAATGACTTAAAAACTTTATTCCTACACTTATCCGTTCCATAGCATGGTTGTCATAGTTTTAATGGTTCATGCTTTCCATTACCTAGCTACAAATGAACTGACCACTAACCCCTTCATTTTGAATAACTTTATTCTTAACTTGCTATGCTAGAAACTCAAGGCCTTTGATGAATGTAACTGTAAAATGAAGAAGTTAGAATGTTGTTTGTGAAAAAGAAAGTTGGGCTTATGCAATCCAAATGAATTTTAATATTATTTATCAACCATGCAAAAATTTATAATATATATAATATAATTAATATATTTTTATAATATATAATATAAATATATAATAATAAATATAATATATTTTATCATTTATATAGAGTATATGATGTAGGAGCACTCAGGCAAGTCAGTAATTGACACCATCTAAAATATTCTCAGTTTGTTTTAGTTTTAGTTTGGGCTTGTCTTGGACAACTCTAACTCATGTTTGGTTGTGCAACCTCTCTTTTGGTCCAAAAGATAATTAATTGATTGATTCTCTTGAGCTGGATGTGATAAGCAAGTTAATATTTAGCTTCTACCATTTGGTGGTTGACCTACGAATTTTGGTATAGAGCATGGACATCCATCAATTCATAGAAAATTATTGCTAGATGTTGTATCTGTAATTTCCTTGGAAGAAATGTTTGCAAAATATGGAATTATAGACAACATGCCTTAATTTTTTATAGAATACTTCAAAGAGATGTCATCTCATGGAACATAATGATTGCAAGATTTTGTATAAAATGGATTGGGCTAGAAGTCTTTAAACACTTTCAAGATTGGTAAATTTTTGTGACTTTACCATCATCTTGTGACCTTTGTAGAAGCTTTGACCAATGCAAAAAATTGTTTCGCAAAAAAAAAGCGTTATAACCATGGCAAAGAGCATCAACCTTTAGGTGATCTTGTAAAAAAAGATCCATAGAAGAAAGGAAAAACACCATGGAGGGGAAGACTAAAGGCTTTAGGTTTTGTTGGGAAGCCAATAATCTCAAAAGAGATCCATCGATTTGATTTTAGGTGGTTTAAAAATTTAAATGACAGGGAAATATATGTATGTGGAGCATGTTGAAATGTGCAAATTTAATCATGAAAGAAGAGGAATATGAAAGGAAGTTGGGTAATTGGAAATAACTCCCAAGTCCAATCTAACATAGGAGAGGGTTGCAAAATTCGCTCAAACCCTTGTTCAATTATAAAAGCAATTATGAACACAATTAAAATCAGAAAACCATGACACAATAATTTACATGGGCAGACCCTTTTGGGAAAAAATCACACTCCAAAACATCCACAACTCAATTGTATTATTGAGTAAATAGTTACAATACAATTTATCTAATCTAATGCTCTTCAAGAGTCTTCTAGAATGTAGAATAAATTCGGTAGTATAATCATAGCTCTCAAATTAGAATTCTTTGACAATAATGAATTATAGGGAAAAAACCAACACTCCAAAACACCCATAGCTCAATTGTACTATTTAGTAAATAGTTACAATACAATTTATCTGAGCTAATGCTCTTCAAGAGGCTTCTTGAAATTACAAATAATTTCAACAACATAATGGTAGCTCTCAAATTATAATTCTCTCTTACAATAATGAATTAAAAAGCATATACATCAAGCTTTACAAGCTAGCCACCAAAGATAACAATCTCCATCTTTAACAAAGCAATAAAGCCGAAAAAACACTTCATCAATGGCTACAACTTGATCTTAATAAAAAACATCTATTTTATTGCACATCAATCTTCCAAGGAAAGCAAATACTTCCTTAACTTAGTCTCCAAGAAAAGATAAATGAAAAAAAACACCTTATTCTCTTTTTCCTGTTCTAAAAAAGAAAACAAAAAACTTGACTCCCAAGTCTTTGTAAAAAGTTGTCAAAAATAGTATTTTAAATAAAAAATAAAACTTTTGATTCCAACATCTTAAAAGTAGGATAAATCAATATGCACCAAATAATTAATACAATTAATTATTAATGTAAGGACTCATTTAAAAATAAAACTTTTGATTCCAACCTCTTAAAAGTAGGATAAATCAACATGCACCAAATAATTAATAAAATTAATTATTAATGTAAGGACTCAAAGGTTGAAACACCTTAACCCTAACATTCTCCTACTTGTCAAATACTTGTCAAGAGTCAAATGCAATTAACTGCCAGGGCCCTAGGGTCCATAGAACTGACATGCCATCCGAACTTCTCTATGCTCACTAGCTTTGTCAGTGCATCTATAATATTCATCAAAGTGTCAACTTTCTCCAACATCAACTTTCCACCTTCTACCATATCATGAAGAAAATGAAATAAAACATAAATGTGCTATTTTGTAGCATGGAAAGTATGATTCTTTGCCAAGCAAATGGTACTCTAACTATCACAACAGATAGTAATATGTACACCAAATTTAATATCAGAACACAATCTTATAAGCTAAATGGGTTACTTACAAACATGAGTAGCTGCCATGTACATAAGTGGATAAAGATTCTACAACCTAACGCTTACTCATCCAACTAATAGTACCACCAAACATCATGAAAGAAATATCTACTTGTGGTTCTTCTATTGTCAACATCACTTGCCCAATTTGAATCCACATATCCATGGATACTCATAGAATGTCGAGGTTTAATAGAATTACCATGAAAACATAAGGAATACTCAGAAGTACCCTTAAGCATATGAACACTCTCTTTATTGCATCACAATTTACCCATCCAGGATTAGCCATGTATCAACTAAGGACTCTTGCTTGGGCAATGTCTATCCTTGTGCAAACCATAGCATACATAAGACTGCCAACAACATTCACATATGATACTCTAGTCATGTCCTCCATCTCGGTAGGAGATTTTAGGAAATCTTCCATAGAAAGCTTCGGCCCTTGTAATACTAGAACAACTAATTGTTTGCGAGCTATCATCCTAAATCTCTCCAATATTCCTTTGGCTTAACCAAATCTTTTTATTAGATCTATCTCTTTTGATCCCATACCCAATAATATACCTTGATGAACCTATATACTTTATTTCAAGATATATTGATAATTGAGACTTCCAATATGAAATCATATTTATACCATTCCCAACAAACAACATATTTTTCACATAAAGAACTATGATAAGAATGTGATCTTTATCAGATTTGAAATACACACTGGTTAGGTTTAGATATCAGAAATCCCAAAGACTATTAGGACCCAGAGGCAACTAAGAGGGGAGGGGGGTTGTATCAGTTGTCTATTAATTTCAACCCAAATATAACTTAACCAAACTTAATGCATAATACCGGTAAACTAAACTTAGTGCCAGTTGACAGTTTAACAGTTAATAATAGTACTAGTAAAGTTTAATGCATGAAATAGAAAGACAAATAACATCCACAACACATAACACATATATTTGTATGTGGAAACCCTGTAAGGGGAAAAACCATGATGGGAAACCTTACCCACAATCAGATGATACTATTGCAAATAGTATGTGTGTACAAGTGGGGTTTGCACATGCAAAAAGGCCAACTGTCTAGAGCTCACTGCTCAATCACAAAATGGGAGTCACATTGACTACAATTGGATGGTTAAATCCAATGATAATGTACTACTCAAAATAGCATCTTCATATGCTAGATTGAGTACCAGTTAAGCTCTGATTGTCTTCTTCAAACCTTCCTTGAATCTTCAAATGACGTCTGCGTGTATAGCTCTGCTTATATTTGCATATACCTTATTACATTCCTTTTCCACACCTTCTTCTACATAATATCATAAATGAGATCTTACATATATACCATAACCTAAGACCAAATGTGTAGGTCGGCTCACTAAGAATATTAAAATTAAATCAATTACAAATGAATCAATATGCGGTGCATCATGTCGGCTCAATACATTTACAATAATAACCAATCAATAAATCATCTCCATAACATGTCGTGCTGATCTAGAATAGATAACGCTTGCCGGTCCATAACCTAGACCTATTTGCCGGTAACAATCTCCCCCTTTGGCATTGATGTCAACACAAGATGGAAAAACTATTTAAGTGTCAAAGAAGAAATGCCAAAAACCAAAAACTAACAATCTCCAAAGAGATCAATTACCAGAAATTAAAATACATAATATCTTTCCCTAGGAATAATCTCTCCCCAAAAGATAATGTGTTTTTCCATAGATATCTCTCCCCCTTTGACATCAAATGCCAAAGCAATACAAAACTAGATACAAACAGTTCATAGAACTAATTGCAAATACCAATTGTTATAACTAACTACTCCCCCTGAGAAGTAGCTCTCCTTCATCAAATCTGGAAAAAGATTTCTCTGTTTAATTCCTGCCGGTCTGATGCCATGCTCCAACTATCTAAGTCTCCACCGGTGAGGGTATAACCCCAAGTTGCTCTTTGAGATATTCAAAATTTTCCTTAGGAAAAGGCTTAATAAAGATATCTGCAATCTTCTCTTTAGTATTCACATAAACCAATTTCACTTCTTTTGCTTCAACATTCTCTTTCAAATTGAATTTGATAGAAACATGTTTAGTTTTAGAGTGAAATACTGGATTCTTTGATATATCAATTGCTGCCATATTATCATAGTAAATGATTATAGGTTCTTTGCATTTTACCTTTATGTCCTTCAACATTTGCTTAATCCATAATACCCGAGTACAATTAGTCACTACTGCAACATATTCTGATTCTGTTGTTGATAATGATGTACAACTCTGTTCTTGCTCAACCATGAAATCAATTTGCTACCAAGAAAGAATGCTCCACCGATGGTGCTCTTTCTGTCATCTACATCTCCTGCCCAATTTGCATTTGTGTATGCACATAAATCAAAATTTTCATTTTTAGGATACCATAAACCAAGATTTGTTGTGCCTTGTAGATACCAGAAAATCCTTTTCACTACTGATTCATGATTTTCCATAGGATTACTCTGAAATATTGAAACAATACATACTGCATTCATAATATCAGGTCTTGTTTGTGTCAAATACAATAAACCTCCAATCATAGATTTATATCTTGTCAGATTAACAGGTGTTGATTCATCCTTCAATGATAGTTTATCAGTTGTAGTCATAGGAGTACTTACCGGTTTAGAGTTTTCCATACCAAATTTCTTTAGTAGTTCCTTCAAGTACTTAGATTGAAATATGAATATACCTTTATCAGTCTGTGAAATCTGCAATCCTAAAAAGAATTTTATCTCCCCAATCATAGACATTTCAAATTCTTTTTGCATCTTATTAGAAAAGCCTTTACACAATCCATCTCCTCCAAAAATTATATCATCAACAAAAACCTCAATAACCAAGATGTCATAATTAGTCACTTTGTAATATAAGTTGCTATCAACATTACCTTTAGTGTAACCAAGCTTCAAAAGATATTTGTCCAATCTGGCATACCAAGCTCTAAGAGCTTGCTTCAATCCATATAAAGCTTTCCTTAACCTGCAAACCATATCTTTGTCATTTGTCAAAGAAAATCCATCAGGTTGTTCAATGCAAACTTCCTCTTCAAGATCACCATTCATAAATGCATATTTAACATCCATTTGATATACTTTATAGTTCTTGTGTGCTGCAATGCTAGAAATAGTCCGACTGCCTCAATTCTAGCTACCGGTGCAAAGGTTTCATTGTAATCAATTCCTTCTTTCTGTGAATATCCCTTACACACTAATATTTCTTTGTTTCTGATTATCTTACCATCTTCATTATGTTTATTTCTGAATACCCATTTAGTTCCAATTACATTTTTGTTTTTAGGTCGGGGAACCAATGTCCATGTGTTATTATTTTCAATTTATTCCAATTCATCTTCCATAACTTTAATCCAATGTTTATCTTCACATGCCTCATTAACTGATGCTGGTTCAATTTGAGAAATTATAAATACCGCTTCATTTTCCAGTCTTCCTCTAGTCATTACACCTTGATACTTATTCCCAATTATCTGACTTTTAGAGTGATTCAATCTTACATACTTGGGTGTATTCACTTATTGTTGTTCTTCAGTCACTGTGGAATTCTCAGATGATGCCGGTGTAACTGGATCAACATTCTGTACCGATGCACTTTGTATAGGTTCATTTGTGATTATCTCAACTGCCAGTTCAGAGTCCATAGACCTTGAATTACCTCTAAACTATTTATCAATCTTCACATTTACACTCTCAATGATTTTCTGCAATCTCTTATTAAAACATCTATATGCCTTGCTCTTAGATGAATAACCAAGAAATATTCCTTCATCAGTTCTAGGATCAAATTTACCAATATAATCATCTCTCCTAATATAACATTTGCTTCCAAATATTCTGAAATATTCAAGAGTAGGAGTATTACCAAACCATAGTTCATGAGGGGTCTTACCGGTTTCACCTTTGATGTGAACTCTGTTGAATGTGTAAACCGCTGTATTTACTACTTCTCTCCAATACACATGAGGTAGGTTTGCTTATGATATCATGCTTCTAGCTGCATCCAAAATAGTTATGTTCTTCCTTTCCACAACTCCATTTTGCTGGGGTGTCCGAGATGCTGATAACTATCTTCTGATTCCATTCACTTCATAGAATGTATTAAATTCTTTAGATGTGAATTCACCTCCTTGATCTAATCTTAAACATTTGATTTTCTTACTGGTTTTATTCTCTACCATTACCTTGAATAGTTTGAATTTCCCAAAAGCTTCTGATTTCTCCCTAAGAGAAGTAACCCAACACATTCTAGAGTAAACATCAATGATTAGCATAAAATATCTATCTCCTTGTAAACTTCTAGTTCTTGCTGGACCACATAAATCAGTATGAATTAAATCAAGAACATTATTGGATTTCTTTGGAACACTCTTAAAAGTTTCTCTAACTTGCTTTCCAAATTGATATTCCTTACATACCGGATTGTGAGGTTTTACAATCTTAGGTAAATCCCTTACTGCCTTAGTAGTATTGATCTTCACAATGCAATCAAAATTCACATGACAAAGTCTTTTATACCGTAACCAAATTTCATCAATATGTGCAGTCAAGCATGTCTTCTCATTATTATTCAAGTGAAAGATATTACCTCTAGTTTGATTACCGATTGCAATTTCTAAACCAGTTCTATTCATGATTTTGCATTTACCATTCTTGAATTGTAACTGAAATCCCTTTTCAACTAATTGACCAACACTCAAAAGATTATGCTTCAAATATTCAACATAATAAACGTTGTCAGTATTATGCTTACCATCAAAAGATATAGTGCCTTTTCCTCTGATCAAACAAGCTTTATCATCTCCAAATCTTACTAGACCTCCATTGTATTCCTGAAAGGTTAAGAATTTACTTTTATCACCAGTCATATGATGTGAACATCCAAAATCAATGATCCATTCATCCTTTTCTTCAATTGTAGCTGTCAGGGCTTGCTCTACCGGTTGTACAGTAGGTGCCAGTTGATCTTCTATTATTACAACAAAAGCCCATCCATTGTCTACTGGTTCCTCATCAGAATTATCAGTAACTCCTTCATCAACATAGTAACATGATTTGTCTTTGTAGACACCTAAAATTGTCATGTCTAATTAAATAAATATCTTTATTTATTTAATTACTTTAGCCTAATTCTTCTATTAATTAAATAAATCCTTATTTATTTAATTAATTCATATCCTCTTCTAGCCTTATTTCTTATTTAAATAAATACTTTTATTTATTTAAATTATCATTTTCCTAAATTAAATAAATATCTTATTTATTTAATTGATCCCACTTCTTCTATTAATTAGATAAATCTTTACTTATTTAATTAATTCATTAACCTTTTCTACCCATGACACATGTCATTCCTCTCTTAATTCATACACTACCTACCCTCTTATTATTTTATTATTTCTTTTACCTACCCTCTAATCATAGCCGACCATTTATCTTTTACACCTCTTAATCTTATCCCTCCATTTCATATAGTGTCTTCTATATAAGAGGATACTTCCTTCATTATATACCCTAACTGACTACTTGATCAATTGACTATACTATGCCTTTGCACTTTCATATGCTATCCTACTTGCAACCACATTTCTGTTCTTTGTTGAGCTCTTGTGCACTTAAAATCTGAGAGCAAATATATCAAGCAAGATCAATGGAGATAGGAAGAATGGAGATCCAAACCCTATTGGACATGTGATGGTATAATCTTTGTGATTTCATTTGATTTGCATTGTCTTAGGTAATCTTCATATGTTATAGTGGATCTTTGTTGTTGTTAGGCTAGGGTTTTGTGGTTGAATTCATTTAGTCTTTCAATATTGTTTATCCATTTTCACCATAAACATTTTGGCACGCCCGGTGGGACTCTTGTCCCTTTTGCATTTAACATCTTTTGTTGCAAATTTTTGTTTTGAAGTTGCAGATCTGACATTTCCGACAACATTTTGATATTTCGTGTCTGCGCACTTTCGGATCACATTTTTGATTTTCTGCCACGTCTGTGAAATCCGGAATCGCGTCTGCATCTTCGATAATATTTTATTTATTTATTTGCAGATTTTGAGAAACATGTTTGTATTCCATAGTCGCGTCTGTGAAGTCTTCAGGCGCATCTGCATTAGGAAAACACGTCTGCGTTTGGGAGCCGCGTCTGTGTGTTTTAGCAATGTCTGTGTCTGTGACAACTGCATTTGTGTTCGGTTGTTACGTTTTTTGATTTCATTGATTCAATTTTTTGTCATTCGGATTTCAGATCTGGTTTATTTTGGGCTAACATTTTCAAATCTAGCTAACGAAGTTGGTGCAACTTGTCTTGAAAGCAAAATCATTTTGTTGAAGACCCCTATTTTACAAAGTCTTTTGGATCTAAAATTTACCTAACTTGTGTGCTTGCAGGAAGGGGTGATCATTTGAAACAATCCAAACTACTAATAGATCTTTGTTGCAGGATCTTAGCAAGGGTTTTTGATCTTTCATTGTGTGCTTTGTTTTCAAAGATTAGCAAACACTTCAATTGGTGCACTAAAATTGAACCATTGTCTTTTGTGTCTTGAGCAATAGGCTCTTTTTGTTTAATCTTTAGAGGGTCTGTCTCCCCGTGTGGTCATTAGGACTACTAGTGAGGAGAGAATGACCCAAGTGGTAGCAAAAGAAAAGCCATCTTCTTCCAAACCACTATAAATAACTATATCCATGGTGAAAACTATGGATAACGTGTGTTGATTAGTTCATATCGACATTATGTCTCCCCATAAACCCATTTGATCAAATTTATTTGATCAGTTGTAGGGCGTAACCCCTACTAGCTGGGAGCCTTCTGTATTTACAGAGCTTAAAGTGCTACATGTATGGCCACACGAGTGGATGCCCTTACTAGTACCTTTTTGTTTTAGAAGCCAAAATCCTTCTAGTTGTTGGGATAGGAGGTCGGACCTTTGGTAGCAGCCCACACACATACGGTTCTTAGTAGAGATACAAAGTTCACCACAAGGAGTTTTTGTGGGGACTGAAGCTTGGCTATCCCAAGAAGTGAGTGTCGAGGGTGGAGCCAGTGGGGTCAAGCATCTAAGTATGTGCTCTAAATAGCGTAGCCTTGGGGGAAACTCCATGTGGGATCAACAAATATTGTCTTGGCCAACCATAAGAATTGTGCTTGACTTATTTTAAACAATCAAACATTCAAGACCAAACATCAAAACATTGTGTCTTTTGTGTCTTCAAGTGTATGCAAAACAATTTTACATCAAAAAACACACTTGTCTTTGAGTCATTTTGGAGTCTAAACACTTGCAAACATTGAGTCCTCATCAACACTGCATCCTCTTGTCATGAGAAACAGTCAAACATTTAGATTTGGTCACAACAAGAAACCTCACAGATTGGAAAAATTGCAAAAGGTTTGCAGAAATGCGTATGTGTCTGACAGACCCGCGTTTGTGTCATCTAAGCGCATCTGTGAAGGGTAGAAACACGTCTGTCTTTTGAGCAACATTCCAACATCTTAGAAACGTGTCTGTGTCTGACAGAACCACGTTTGTGTCATTTAAACGCGTCTGTGTTTGATAGAATAGCGTCTGTGTCCTTTAAGCGCGTCTGTGAAGTATACAGGCACGTCTATGTTCAGGATTGAAAACTTTCATAATTCAGCAAACAAGAACAGTCAGTTTCAGACTTATTGAGCTTCCTAGGTTATCTCTCTAGGGTTTTCATCTAGCATTCAACCTATCTTTGGGTCTCACAAAGTCCATCATTTCTTTACACCTTACATTACATTCACATTTGCCTAAACTTGAGTCAAAAGGTCACTTGCTTGTCCTCATCTTGCTTTGTCAACATACTACATACAACAAGATTTTGCTAAGTGGTCCCTCATCAAGGTCTATCACCTTTGGGTCTCATTTGGTCTTACTTAGAGTCAAGGTCAACTTACCTCATCAAGAGAAACTATCATCTCTTTGGAAGTCACACCTACTGTACTACATACATACTTGGTCTTACACTTTGGACATTGCAAGTAAACTTCAGATTCATTTACATTCCATCCAACTCTTAGTCTTCCATACTCTTTCCATTTTCATCTAGTCTCACACATCTTGGTCAATGCCTAGTCCATGGTTGAAACCCGTTCCCAAAAATCTAGGAGAGAAACTAAAGAGGCTCAAGAGTCTGCAAACATGAGTTCCTATGAATATGACAATGATATCTTTTTCAATTCTGATCATACTACATTACCTCACATGGATGCCCATAGAAACATTCCAAATGTTGAGAACATGGACACTACAAACAATAATGATACACACAATGACAATATGGACAACTTTTCCGTACAGTCAGCAGAAGTGGAAGATACCATTATGAATCCCCATTTCAATCGATTGGTTGAGGAAATAATGAGAAGAGATAGACAATACTTTCTACAAGTGATGGTACAAAGTGGAGCCAAGATACCTCATGATTTTGACATGTCTCAAATAATAGAAAATTGACCTTTTCAACAACCTCACCTCAACATGGATTAGAGGAGGCCTAATAGTGGAGGCAATAGAGGACCACATATGGTGCCTGAATCACCATCATCTTTGTTTCAAAAACCAGAGGTCCCATACACACATGGTCAAGCATATGATACTCACCTTCATAGACAAATATGGAAGTCTTATGCAAAAAAATATACTCAATCACATGCCAATGCTAAGGATCAACCACCAAAGCAATTGGATATTCAAAGGCATGCTCAAAATTTGGACACAAGGAAACCCCGCATCAAATTTGGGGGCAACACACTAGAACAAACTCATGACATGCCTATAGAGTATGTTATACATGGACAAAGTAGATATTCCATTCCTCATCATGACTCTATACCAAGTGGTCCATATACGCAACATCATTATAGACCTCCTCCATATGAACATGTGTATGATCAATATCATCCATATATGCAACATGCTCCTCCTCCAATTGGTGCCTCAAGCATGGGGTATGGTCCAAGAAGTCAATCTCCACCTAAGAATAATTTGGAACAACAAATCAAGGACTTACAAAAGAAAATGGAGGACATAAATACACCGAAGCCAACTTACACAATGAGAGACATATGTCCCTATCCATTTGACAAGAGAATTCCAATGCCTCCTTTTCCTACACACTTTGTGACACCTAAGTTTGATAAGTATAGAGGAAAAGGGGATCCTTAGGCACACATAAGACGATTTTTCATAGCTTGCATTGAGGTAGGAGCAGAAGAGACATATTTGATAAGATTATTCCCATAGAGCTTAGGTGATCAAGCTATGGAATGGTTCTCCCAACTCCCACCTGGAATTAAGTCATGGGGTGACTTAGCAGAGGCATTTATTCAACATTTATCATACAACATAGAGACAGACATATTAGTCACCACTTTGTGCAACATCAAGCAAAGAGATGGAGAATCTTTTTCATCATTTTTACAAAGATGGAGGAATCTAGCCAGTAGGTGCTCTTGTGAAATTCCACAAAAACAAATGGTAAAAATGTTCACTCAGAATGTTAACAAAGACATTGGTTATGACCTAAGAAAAGCTTGTTTGTCCACCTTTAAGGATGTCATTGAAAAAGGCTTAGCAACATAGAAGGTCCTAATTGAGCAAGGAGTCATTAAGATATTCAAGGAAAACAAAGAGGACTTTAAAGGAAAAGATAAGCCAAGATTTTGGAACAAAAACAAGAACACAGTCAATGATGGTGTTATTGATGCCAATACAGTGCGACCCAAAATCATTTTTTTGGGATCAAGCTCTACAAACAATCAAGTGAATACTCAAACAACTTCCAAATCAAAAAGGAAGTACACCCCATGGGGAGAACCACTTGAGTCAGTTTTCAAGAAGCTAGTGGCAAACAAAGTAATCACAATTTCAGATTTTCCTCCATATGAACCAAAGGTCAAACCAAAATGGTGGAATGATGATGAATATTGCGAATTTCACAAGAGAAAGGGTCATAAGATGAGAAATTATCATCGACTGAAGAATATTATACAAGATCTTATTGATAGAGGTGACATTGAGATTGAGGGACACTCATCCAATCAAGAACATGAGATGTTTAAGGAACCATTCCCAAAGCATGACAAGGGAAAAGCTGTAGACACAGATGACCAAACCAACTATACAAGAGCATCTTATAACTATGATTCAACTATAAATCACATTTCAATGGACAATTATGTCTCTACCATTATCATTAAGGACAAAACGCTTGAGAATTCTACCCAAAGACCCAAGATTGTCTTGAAAGGAATTGGATCTTCTTCCAAACCTACCTTTGAATGTAATGTTACAACTCATCGAGGTAAATTCACTTTGCAAGGTGCTCCAGCTAAAAACACCGCTTCCTCATCAACGAAGCCTGAGTATGACCTTGTAGAATAGTTAGGGAAGACACCCATGCTCATCTCCATCCTTGAGCTCTTACGCATATCCCCCGCACATAAAGCCATTCTTGACAAAATCTTAAGAGACACTTCTGTCTCTACTGATCTGAATGTGGACTAGTTTCAAGCCATGGTGGGCTACCTTTCCATTCCACACTCCCTTACATTCATAGAAGCTGATGACGCCTCCGTAAGTCAGCCACATAATGCACCTTTACACATTGAAGCCTTCATACACAAACATCGAATAAAATGAGTCCTGATAGATGGAGGAGTAGGTCTAAACATTTGTACATTGAGCACTATTAAACAATTGGGATATTTTGATAAAGCTGTGTGTTTATGGTGAAAATGGATAACAACAAAATTGAAAGACTAAATAGATTCAACCACAAAACCCTAGCCTAACAACAACAAAGATCCACCATAACATATGAAGATTACGTAAGACAATGCAAATCAAATGAAATCACAAAGATTATACCATCACATGTCCAATAGGGTTTGGATCTCCATTCTTCCTATCTCCATTGATCTTGCTTGATATATTTGCTCTCAGATTTTATATGTGCACAAGAGCTCAACAAAGAACGGAAATGTGGTTGCAAGTAGGATCGCATATGAAAGTTCAAAGGTGTAGTGTAGTCGAATGATCAGTCAGGATGCATAGATTGATTAGGGTTGATAATGAAGGAAGAATCTCCTTATATAGAAGACACTATAAGAAATGGAGGGATAAGATTGAGAGGTGTAAAAGATAAACGGTCGGCTATGATTAAAGGGTAGGTAAAAGAAATAATAAAATAATGAGAGGGTAGGTAGTGTAGGAATTAAGAGATTAATGACATGTGTCATGGGTAGAAAAGGCTAATGAATTAATTAAATAAATAAAAATTTATTTAATTAATAGAAGAAGTGGGATCAATTAAATAAATAAGATATTTATTTAATTTAGGAAAAGGATAATTTAAATAAATAAATGTATTTATTTAAATGAGAAATAAGGCTAGAAGAGGATAAATGAATTAATTAAATAAATAAAGATTTATTTAAGTAATAGAAGAATTAGGCTAAAATAATTAAATAAATAAAATATTTATTTAATTAGACATGACAATTTTGGGTGTCTACATTTTGCCCCTCTTTGAGACAAAGCAGCTTGTCGCGTTGTTTCAAAGAAGATAAGATGAACTGATACAAAGTTGCCTCAAGATGGGAATAATATGCCCCTTCAAGAGATTGGATGAAAATGTCTAGAAAGGTCACAAACAATCTCTCGATAAGAAAGAAAGGCTAGAATGGACTGACCAGATAGAGTGACAGAGTCACGGGATAAAGAAGACTGACTCGGGAAACGAGGGCTAGGGCAGTCTATAAAATAGACCACGAGGGGAATACATCCTCATTGTCATCCACACACCTAAGAGATCAGAGTGCAGAGAGAGAATAGAGTAGCATCAGTCAGCAGCGATGGCATTGGTTCATAGATTCAATCGCGTTCATTGATTTCAGAGGCCAACAGATGTAGGAGAGTCAGTGAGTACCACAAAACCTCCTTGTACTTTGCCGCATTAAATGTTGTCATAAATGCATGTTAGGTAGGGTAATATGTCTTCAAGGCCGAATCGACAGTTCTGTGATGAACGTACATTGTCGATTGGATAAGCTGCTTAGAGGATACACTCAAGCAGGTCCTCTAGGGAAGACTAGGGTAGCAGATAGGGCTAGGTTTGACAATTCTGTGATAGAACACACGATGCCAATTAGGAAACTACTCAAGAGGATACACTCAAGCAGAGGCCCTAAGATAAGATAGATCGAGGCACTTTATGATGAACAGGGAGTACCAAGACATAGTACTTTGTGATGAACAAGGAGTACTAATATGAGCAACACTTTGTGATGAATAGGAAGTGCAAATATGAGCGGCATTTTGTGATGAACAGGGAATGCCACTTTGACTGACACAGTTGATTTGCTTGACTGTAGGAGTATCTACCTATGCTGGAGTCACAAGAGATATTCCCATCCACTTAGAGTTTGCAAGCAGAGCTGACATTGGAGGAGAGAGCAGCAGTTCAGGCTATGGGCCTGCACCATATTTTGTATGTGCCTGAGTTTCGGTTGAACATGGGATTGTTGATTGCGCTGGTTGAGAGATGGCACTCAAAAACTTGTAGTTTCCATTTGCCGATGGGTGAGATGATAGTCACCTTAGAGGATGTATATAGGATACTGTGGATACCGATCGATGGGGAGTTGATACCCTATGATCAAGACGGAGACAGGGATGCCCTGAGATGAGTATTTCATGATCCAGGACTAGAGATGAGGGTTAGACATGTGGCATGGGACACCATGACATAGACCTGATTGGCGCTACCAACAGTACTGGCAGGAGTGATCAGTGGGTTCCTGTGTATCAGTCTTGTACTATTTTGTATGATGACACCTTCAGGTGATTGTAGCCATATGATTTTAACATCATTATATCATGACACTTATGATTTTTGATATATATATGAGATGATTCATCTTTGCGGCAGCTATATGCATGTGTACCTATGTGATGAGATGTTTCATGATGTATGTTTCTATGTGATGAGATGTTTCATGATGTATGTTTCTATATGATGCTTATGATATGGATGCAAATATGTATATAAATTTTTTATGTTGTTAATGTGTTATGTATGATGCAAATGTGAATGTGTGAAATGCAGATGAATATGATAATGCAAATGTAAAATGTGCTAATATGTGTTGTGTGCATGATGTGATGCAATTGTGATATCTATATGTATGTATGAAATGCTTATATGTGGTAATGCAGGTGCAAACTACATGAAATGCAAATATTTTTGGCGTGTCATTATACTCAGTTGTGTGATAGCAGGCCACATGGACTCAAGAAGGATGATGAAAGTCAATCAAGAACGTGGGATGGAAGACAGAAGATATGAAAGTGAAAGAGCTTCTTGTGCATTATCATCATTGAGCTTTATTATGGCAAGTAGGTAATGACAATCGAGGCATATGTTTGACCTAGAAAGTCATTGTACTTGTTTGCATGGAGATAAGACAGTCACAAACAAGGAATGCCCCAGTTCATACTAGACTCTCAGTGTCCTCATATCCTTGGACAAGTCATAGCATTACTAAGAGACAATCCATAGACAAAAAAAGAAAAATAGGTGACGATACCCCATCCTCGCCTTTCTAGTCAAAGACATCCTGGAGATAGAATCTCTAGTCAGAGATATCCTAGAAAAGCTAAAAGACATGTCACCAAAAGATAAAATCAAAAGAAAACCAAGACTCTGTTACTACTTATCAAGTTGCCATTAGTATTTATATTCAAAGTCATACTATATACTCTAGTCGGTTAACACTACGGAATCATGCAGTCGGTATACACAGAGAAGTCGGTATGCACAATCTAGTCGGTTACAGAAGAAAGTAGTCATAGAACACAGTACACATCGAGTTGTCTACCAAGTATCTTTTTATAGCTACCGAGCAGCAAAGATGACACACCGAGTTGATATACACCAAGTGAAATGTGTTACCAGATACATTGAACCTGGACATGCATATGAAAATGTGTTACAAGATCAAGGCACATCTAACCATTATCACATTGGAAATTGCACTAGAAGATTGTGTATGATTTTGAGATCAATCTAACCAATGAAATATTTTGTATAGTTATTCATTCGAGGAATCTTGTTTGTAAGATCAAAGCAATGAAGTAGATCACCATCTTAAGAGATCTATTTATACAACATGAGTTAAGGGTGTATGTTTGAGTGTAAGAAGGCTGTTACAGAGACACAGAGGTCATCGAGAAGGTTTTCAGAGAATAGTCAAAGAACTGAGTAAAAAGAAGGGTTTATCGAGTTACTATATGGGTTACCGAGGTATGATATAAGCAAGGTAATCTATTCCGAGCACATAGAATCTGCTATAACATTTCAGATGTAAAGTTGTAGATATTTGTAATAATTTTATATTGTGAAGTTGTAAGAGAAACCTTTTATAGGGTAAAAGACTCTAATCAAGTCTATAAATTGTAAAGCCTCTAACGAGGTGCAACATTCAGAATAAATGTTGTAAAATCCTTTAGCAAGGTAGATCTAATAGATTGACGAATACTAAGAGGGGGGGTGAATTAGTATGCCAAAAATCACAGCACTAAAACACTTACACAGTCTATAGATAAACCGATAAAGCAGTCTGACAGTCAAACTAGTTACCACAAATGCAAACCAAAATGCAAATAAAGCATTCACCCACAAAAGAAATACAACCATAACACAAGATATTTGATGTGGAAACCCAACTGGGAAAAACCACAGTGAGATGGAACTCACAAGTCACTATCTACAGAATAGAAACCAGACCGGTTAAGGTCTTATAATGTTCTTCACCAGAACAGATCCTGTTAGGAATCTCAATCTTTGTTAGGAGATAAGTCTGATTAAAGACTACCTTATTAGAGGATTTTTGATTCACATGTGTGAACCACCTTGTTAGAGGATTTTACAAAGGCTTTGAGGCCTACCCGGTTAAGGGCTACAGACTTGTCAAAGATGTAAGTAATCAACAAGTGTTTGATCTATCTAATAGCACAAACTGCTTGGTTAGATCCAGTATTGCTCACAACTAATGCATTCGAGCATTACTTCAGTCTTCTCTCTCTCTCTCATAGTTACAACTTGATCTTCTCAGATAAGATCATTCTCACAACAACTCAACTTCCACCTTGAACCCTAACTCAACATTAACCCTTTCAACAACAACTTAAAACCCTAGACATGATGTCCTTTTTAAAGGAATCTAATTTCATGTCGGTCCAATAGGATTACATTAAAATTTCCTAGGTTCAATGAATCTAGACATACTCAATAACACGACACAAGAATCACCGTCAATGTGTCGGCACCGTCAAACAATCGGTGGATTGGTAACTCATCACAAAATGCTGGTTGATAACTCATCACAGAGTATTACCGGTTCCTACAAAATACCAGTTGTCGGTTTGTAAAAAATGAAGACTGGTAAGAATGTGTTGTGCCGCTTTGCTCCCTCATACCGCTTAGGATCTACGAACTGCTTGGGGTCGACATGCCACTTCAGACTGGGAAACACATTCTACAAAATCACTAGTCTAGAGACTAGTATACAACATACCGGTTGCAACAAATACCGGTTGAGCACAAGCTCATACATATAAAGGGGATCTCAATACAAGTGTGTGTCCATCAATGACAATCACAACATAAACATAAAAAATGCCAACAATCTCCCCCTTTGGCATTGATGGCAACACTTAGGAAAATAAAATTTTGACATCTAAGTGTTTTACAACAAAAAATTTGCCATTAACAAAATTGCTCCCCCTAAGCATATACACTATCCCTTAATCAACACAGTGTATAGCAATTTTGCATACAGAGCATAATCATCAGAGCATCTAACATATATCATAGCATATATCAAAATTTCAAAATAGATACATCTCCCCCTGATATACTTCTCCCAATATGACAGAAGATCAAAATTTTAAAACCAAAAACCAAAAACCAGATATACTTCTCCCCCTTTGTCAACAATGACAAAGTATCATTGAAAAACCCTGTTTCCATATATATAAAAGAGTTTATGACAATAATGAATAATACTTGTCAAAAACCGCTTTATAGTCCTGCAAAAATTGTTTCATGGATAGGGATCGGGACTCAAGTAGGGAGGTTTCCACTTCCTTCTCTGTCTGCATCTGGGATACCTGTTCCTCCATGGCATCTATTGTGCTTAGTTCCTGTGTGACTGTAAGGGCATCCAGGTTCAGATAACATTTCTGAAGAATTTGCAGTCATGGAAGTAATACCAGTTGAAGCTCCTACAAATCCCTAGACCGTGTACTGATCTCTTGCTCCATCTTGGCTGACTGGACCTGGAACCGGTGAACGGTTTGCCCATATGCTACAAAGGAATCATAAGGAGTCTTGAATGTGCCCAAGTAGGACTATAAGTCCATTTGAAGCTGTTGCTTCTTGGCTCACACATCATCATAGAATAGATGAGGTTGACAAATTTTGCTGAGTAGCAAGTTTCCCTCATCCAAGGCATTCCTTATGTCCTTTTGATCCTTTAGAAGTTCAGTCCTAAGCTCATTTAACTTCTTCACTAGAGCAACATTAAGAGCCTTTTGGTGTTCTTTCTTTACATTGGCCTCTGCCGCTTCTTCTAGACTTTGTACTTGATCATCCACTACAGTACACAGAAGTTTGAGTTGTGCTAGTGATGATTCAGTGTCAGGAAGATTAGTACCGGGGATTAAACCGGTAAGCATGTCTATAGCTGCCTGAATAATATCTTGTTCTCTTTTCCTATGAATGCCTTCAAGGCGCTCTTGGGCAACCTTGATGCTCTGCATAAGCTCAGATTCACTTGTAGATTGGAGATCAATGGGGCTTGAGATAGCAACCGGTTTGGCTTGGCTACCGGTTGTCTTAGGAGTTTCCATCTATGTGGTCTTCATTGCTTCAATTGTCTTGTCCGCTTCTTCCTTCTTTTTCTTCTCCTTCTCTTCCTTCTCTTTCTCTTCTCTCTTTTTCTTCTCTTCCTCTTCCATCTTCTTCTTGTCTTCCACTTCCTTCTTCTTCTTCTCTTCCTCTTCCTTCTTCTTCTGGTCTTCCTCTTCCTTCTTCTTCTTCTCTTCCACTTCTTCCTTCTTCTTCTTCTCTTCTTCTTCCTTCTTCTTCTTCTCTTCCTCTTCCTTCTTCTTCTGGTCTTCCTCTTCCTTCTTCTTCTTCTCTTCCACTTCTTCCTTCTTCTTCTTCTCTTCTGCTTCCTTCTTCTTCTTCTCTTCCTCTTCCTTCTTTTTCTTTTCCTCTTCTTCCTTCTTTCTCTTTTCTTCCTTATCCTCTTCTTCTTTCTTTTTCTTGTCATCTTCTTGCTTCTTCTTTTCTTCATCTTTCCATTTCTCCTCTTCCTCTCTTCTCTTCTCTTCCTCTTTCTTCTATTTCTCATCTTCATCCTTCTTCTTTTTCTCTTCCTGTTCCTTTGCTGCTTGCTATGTGTCCTCAGCTTGTTCACCACCTTGATCGTCCTATTGCCCCTGTTCTGTTCCCTCAGAAGGTATGTCCTAAGTGACATCTTCTACATCCAGGGCATCAACATCGATGGTGTCGATTGGTTCTTCCACCAGGTTTCCTTCCTCATCAAAGACCTCATCCGGTTTGGAAATAACTGGTTCCTTTTCCGCTTGGAGGTTGGCCATTCGTGCTTTGTGAGAGCTGATAGCATGGGCCATGTGCTGATGTGTATCTTTTTCTACATCATCAACTCTCCCCTCCAACAACCAGAGTCTTCTTCTCCTTGTGAAGAAGAGACCTTTATTTTGATCTAGGGCATCAAACAATTCTGAATTTGAGAGTTCAGGGAAGTACTGTGCAAAAACTTTATCCCTAATCTCCTGCTCCTTTTCAATGGCAATGCGCCATTTACTATCCAATGCTTTAAATAATGAATCTGGTGTCTGAGATTTAATCTATGATGGTGACCGGTCATTTTTACATAAATAAAGAATGATTTCCTGTAGCACTTCATCTTTTTCCTCACTATTGAATTCATCATAATAATCTATTAAATCATGAAGTAACTTTCTCCTAATATTTTTTACTGTTCTTTGACAATGTGTCAAAGGTTTGTATGAGGAGATGTCTATATTTACTTGTGCAGATGTTGCCGGTTCATTCTTCTTCATCTTCTTTGTCTGTCTTGCCTTCTTTGGCTGCTCATCAGACTCAGTTTCTTCAGAGTCTGGTTCATTTGCCTTAGTCTTCCTCTTTCTTTTGAAGACTTTTACCGGTGTTACCTCCAGTTTCTTCTTTGCCGGTGACCACTTGGTCACTCTTGGAGTTGCAGTGGTAGCCAGTGCCGATGCTGCTGGCACTGCCTTAGCTTTCTTAGCCACTGGTTCTTTTCCTTTCTTTACCGATGGTTCTTCAACCAGTGCAATCCTCTCCAAGTAGGTTCTGGTCCTCTTAGCCTTTGGATCAAGAGGCGAGGCAATAAGGGTTGAAGGATACCCTTCCAGCATGTCAAACATGACTTCATAGCCCATAGGCTCCACTTCCTCCATTCTAGGCTCAACAACCTCCATTAGACATTTGTCCACCTGAATAGTGAAATAGATGTCATCTTTGTATTTCTTCACTATGTCACCTGAAATTCTTACCCTCTGACTCATCTTTCTTCTGAACTCATCAAAATATTTGTTCAGTACCTCAGGGTAGCCGGTTCCAATGGCTTGCATGCTTTCCTTTATCTGCTTGGTTACCGGTTGGTCAGGTGACCACTGGACATCTCTTACACCTGAAAAGTAGCCTTGGAAATAAAAGAACAACCCTACCAGTATTTGTCCAAACTTAAACCTCAGTGAGTTGTCCTGCATGATTGCCTTAAGATTTAGTAGGAGTTTCCTCTGCATGCCAGTGCATAAGTCAAAAGATGCATCCTCTTTTATCATTCGGTAAGCGGCATTTACCATTGCAGCAGATACAGAATTAATCCTGCTAGCTGAGAATGTTCTGTATCCAATCACTATGCATGTGTATTTCACCAGATCATCCTTGATAGGATTGACTATCATGCCCCGTGAATCACTTGTTGAACCGGTGAGCTTGGTCATTTCCGTTTTGCTCACTTTTCTCAGGGCTGGCACTTCCCCTATGTTGCAGAAATTGGTGACTGCATGAATTGCCTGAGGCATGATATCATGCCTCCTCTCCAGGTACATCTTGTCACCATGGACTTTGCTCAAGATGATCCTGATGTGATCCTCTATGAAGTCTTCCAAGAAATATACTACGTTGTGGAATTTCTTCTTCTCTATGACACTAAATTCCGGTTTGATCCTTTTGTCCTTTCTGCAAAATAGACCTAATTGAGTATGAATGACTAAAGACCCTAGGTCTTCTATTTTGCAATCAATATAATCAGAAATTCCTTCTTCAACTATGACTCCAGCTGGAACTTGTGATAAAGCATTATACTTGGACTTCCTCTGAATGAAACTTTCTGACTCAATGGATGTACTTGAATTGGTATGAGATGCGGAAGCCATTAAAGAATATTTCAAGAACATGAAAAATACCTTTCAAACGTGAATTTAGGGCTACCTGATTCTACTTCACTTCACTCTCCATTGGATGCCAAATCACCGCTTTGTGTTCTCCACTACCGCTTGCAAACTAGATTTGAATCTCTTTCAAGGTTATCCAATTTCTTGAAATCTAAGCTCAAATCACCTTTTCTTCGCTCTGCACTTGAAAAATTTTCTTCACTCAAAAACAGATAGTGAGAAATGATTTGAAAAATGCATTTATACATGTCTCTCACCTACCATCATTAATGCTCCTCTATTAGGGCGTAAACCCTAATTTGCCTTTTTTTACCATTTCTGGTCTTCTGCCAAGTAACAGGTATCGCATACCAGTTAAGGACTTTTACCGGTGTCAATCGAGGGTTCAAAAGTATTTTGCTGTTTACTCCCCCTAAGCCTTTGAGGCTTAGTTTGCCGGTTCCAATATTTCCACACTAGGTGCAGAAACCGGTTCCTCTTCTGACAATATTGGTTTCTTCTTCCATATTTTCTTCATGTCTCCTTAAACTTTTTCAACATCTATTTCTCCTTCCTGAGTGACTGGTATATCATCAGATATACTTTTTCTGCTTTTGCAGAATCTTGCAATGTGACCCAGTTTGTTGCAGTGATAGCAAACAAGTCCAGGTGCTCTCCAAGGTCCATTGTACATGTTTCCATTCTTCCTTTTGCATGTTACAACAATGTGACCATGACCATGACAGATCATACAACTTTCTCTCCATCCGGTTGCCGCTTGATGGCCACTGCTTCTTGACTGATGATTGAAGACATTAAACTAGTTGTGGTTCCAGTTCATAAAAGGTTCAGGACCAGTTCCTTGGGTCCTTTGAGGATATCTTCTAGTGTTATCCATTACAGACCTGCATTCAAATGCTCTATGCCCAAACTTTTTGCATGCATAACAATGACCATTGAACTTGTTGGATCTAGGTACATTGTTGATAAAATAAGGAAAATTATTGTAGGCTTTGCTCCTACATACATTGGCAGTGTGTCCTTCTTTAAGACAATTAAAGCAAATAGGTTTGAATTTTTGCTTACCTTTTCCTTTGAGTGCCAGTTGCTTCTTTGATGCTTCAGCATTTGTTCCTGAGGATTCTCCTTCCTCATGTCCAGAAAAACCAAGACCATTGGTATTCTTTGCCAGTCTAGATGACTCAAGCTTTTGCTCTAGCTTGACAGTACTTTTGCCAAACTTAGCAAGTATTTCCTTTGACTCAAAGAGTTCTTTGGAAATAGTAGTGTTTGTCTCCATTAAACTTGCATTTTCAGAGATGACAATGTTCAGTTCTCCTTACATGTCTTCTTTTTCCATTTTGCTCTCATGAAGGCGAGTAGTTAGTGCACTAATCTCATGTTTCAACTTGGAGATTTCATGATCTCCGTCCTTTACCAAATCTTCAGCTTTTCTTCGGCTCTCAAGCTCTTGACTAAACCGAATAGTTAGTCCTTCCAAATCCTTTCTCAGATTGGAGTTTGAATCATTCAGCTTATTCACTTTAGCAATCATGGCTTCCATGTTAGCTTCATCTTTAGAACTACTTTCAGATAGTTCCATCAGCCTCTCTACATGTTCTCTCCTTTTTACTTGAGATGCCTTGTATTTGACCATAAGATCATCATAGGCTTGCTCAGACTTAGTGAGCCATTGAGTAAGTTCCCTCAAGGTGTATTCCCCCATATCTCTTTCCAAGTGGTTAAACTTATAGAAAGGTAGGCTCTGATACCAATTGATGAATACTAAGAGGGGGGGGGGGTGTGAATTAGTATGTCAAAAGTTACTGCACTAAAACACTTACACAGTCTAAAGATAAACTTGTAAAGTAGTCTGACAGTCAAACTGGTTACCACACATGCAAACCAAAATGCAAATAAAGTATTCACCCACAAAAGCAATACAACCATAACACAAGATATTTGACATGGAAACCCAACTGGGAAAAACCACAGTGAGATGGAACTCACAAGTCACTATCTGCAGAATAGAAACCAGACTGGTTAAGGTCAGACTGGTTAAGGTCTTACAATGTTCTTCACCAGAATAGATCTTGTTAGGAATCTCAATCTCTGTTAGGAGATAAGTCCGATTAAAGACTACCTTGTTAGAGGATTTTTGATTCACATGTGTGAGCCACCTTGTTAGAGGATTTTACAAAGGCTTTGAGGCCTACCTGGTTAAGGGCTATAGACTTGTCAAAGATGTGAGTAATCAATAAGTGTTTGATCTATCTAATAGCACAAACTGCTTGGTTAGATCCAGTATTGCTCACAGCTAATGCATTCCAGCAGTACTTTAGTCTTTTCTCTCTCTCTCTCTCTCATAGTTACAACTTGATCTTCTCAGATAAGATCATTCTCACAACAACTCAACTTCCACCTTGAACCCTAGCTCAACATTAACCCTTTCAGCAACAACTTAAAACCCTAGACATGATGTCCTTTTTAAAGGAATCTGATTTCATGTTGGTCCAATAGGATTACATTAAAATTTCCTAGGTTCAATGAATCTATACATACTCAATAACACGACACAAGAATCACCGTCAATGTGTCGGCACCATCAAAAAATCGGTGGATTGGTAACTCATCACAAAATGCCGATTGATAACTCATCACAGAGTATTACCGGTTCCTACAAAATACCGGTTGCGGGTTTGTCAAAAATGAAGACTAGTAAGAATGTGTTGTGCCGCTTTGCTCCCTCATACCGCTTGGGATCTATGAACCGCTTGGGGTCGACATGTCGCTTCAGATCGGGAAACACATTCTACAAAATCACTAGTCTAGAGACTAGTATACAACATACTAGTTGAGCACAAGCTCATACATATAAAGGGGATCTCAATACAAGTGTGTGTCCATCAATGACAATCACAACATAAACATAAACATAAAAAATGCCAACAATCTTGTTACTCCTAACAGGGCAAGCTATCAAAAATAGCTAATATGTAGCTCTAACTGAGCACTCTTTATTATTGCAGTAGTGAAGTTGTGGGTGCCATCCCCACCATAGTTTTTCTCTCTAACCAAGAGTTTCTGCGTAACCAAAATATATGTGTTATAGAGTGAATCATGTATGATTGTTATCTACTTGTTTCAACTTTATTTTATGTTACTACACTATTCTGTTTATGCATAACAGTAAAGTTATTATTAAAGAAAAGTTTTAAAGTACTGATTCACCCCTCCCCTCACAGTACATTAGCTTTCCATATTGGGCCTAACAATTGGTATCAGAGCTCGAATCTTGGAAAAGGGTTTAACTACCTAAAGAGAAAGATCTTATCAATGGAAGGATACAAACAATCTTGGAGGATTGTGTATCTGCAAGAAGAGATGGATCATGCTAATCAAGTGATTGGAAACATGCAAAAATCTCTGAAAGTAAGAAGAAGATTATCTGATGACTTGCAGGATTCTCAAGAGTTAGTGGAACAAATTGAGACATCATCTGAGAACAGTATATCTGAAGAGACTAAAGAAATGATTGGAGTATAGAAAGAAAAGAACAAAGCATTGGCTGATCAATTAAAAGCAATGAAAAGAGAACATGAACATTTTAGCACACAAATGACTGAAAATCTAGATGCATTAAGGATAGCTGAGGATAAAACAAGAGATCTAGAAAGAGAGAAACAACAACTCAAAGTCTTCGTATTTGATAAAAATGATGAAATCATAAGGTTGACTAGGATTCAACAAAATATGATAGATCAACTAGGTTATGCACATCTTGAAACAATTCTGAAGAATGATGAAAATCAAGCATTGAAACTCAAAGTATCAAGGTTGACCAATGAACTTGAAATAGAGAAGAAATCCAAAGAAACACTGAAGAAGATTTATGAAGCATCAAAGATGTTGGATGAGTAACTGAATACAAGAAGACCCAACAGAGATGCAGGACTCGGTTACAAAGGAAAAGACTCTACCGAGAAAGGAATTCATACTATCGAGAGAGGGGAATCATCAAAGCAAGCTGGAAACAGGAATAACATCAAAAGAAAGAAGCCTATTTGATACTACTGTGGAAATCAAGGTCACATTGCCAACATGTGCCAAATTAGAAAAGGTATGCAACTGAATATCACTAAGTCCAATGGTTATTGTTACAATTGCAATAAATATGGTCACACATTTAACCAATGTAGGACAAAGTCTATTAACAACTATGATAAGGAAAAATACAAAGGGTTTTGTAGAAACTGCAATAGATATGGACATAGTACTGAGAAGTGTTGGCTTAAGAAAAAGAACTACATGTGGTCTGCACATCGAGCAAACACTAGAGGTTACCGAACCTACACAAATCCTTACCGACAATATGTAGCAGTACCATGGGATTACAATACAAGGATATGGTGCGAATGTTGTGGAAGATATGGACATATTAGTGCCAACTGTTTTATAAGGTTTGGAATGAACAACCGAAGATCATGGAGAAATCCTGGTATGACATGTTTTCATTGTCACAAAGTTGGACATTTAGCTGGAGATTGCAGAGATCAACCTAGAGGAGACACTGAAGAAATAAAAGAGAAATTAAAGATGATTTGGAAAAAGAAGGAAATCATGTCAAATGAAGAAAGCACCTCACCTACCGAGTTAGGTGCACCTATTCCAAATTAATAAAAAAAGTTATTAAGGGACTGCATTCTTTGAAGGCTAAAATCATAACAGTTCCTATTCTATTATGTACTAAATTCAAAATCTGCATAGTCAAGATGCATTGGTAAGTTTGAAATTCTATCAAAAGTACTTTACAGGAAACCTGTCAAGTTGGTGAATATAGGAAGCCTGTCAAGTCGGTAAATGAAGGAAATTTGGTTACTCGGTTAAAATGAAAAAAAAGAGACTAATTCGGTTAAAGGTGAACCAAGCGCATTTAATGTTTTTAACCTAACCCACACGGAGCCTGATAAGGTATTTTGTGTACTTAAAAGTATTTTCACAGTCATTTTCATTCACCAAGTTTTTGAAAGAGAAGAGCAGAGTGAATCAAGGCGATCAAACCTCATTCAAAGCGAATTCAAGGTATTTACATCAAATCTCATCGTATTGTTAAGCTAGCTTACCGATCTTATCAAATTGTTATTATCTGCTGAGGGTGAAGCATCTGTTGTTTGAAATTCTGAAACCCTAAGGACTCTTTACTAAGTTTTTACTTGAAATCTTCAATGGTGCCCAAGATCCAAGATCCCATAGTTGTCAAGAATGTAGAGAAGCCCTTACTGAAATACTTTTTGACTCCTAAAGTTGCCTCCGAACCGGATGACAAAACCACCTTTTCACTCATCCCGGATCGAGTCTTGTTAGTCGAATATGTGAGATTCTTCACCAAATGCCATGTTGAAGAACTCGGTCATGTTGAAATAAGAGACACCTATGATGAACTATGAACTGATGGTGTATTAAACAACAAGTATGAACACATCAAAATCAAAGGATTGACTGAAGCCCTAACCTATCCTCATGTGTTCAAGCTCCAATGGGTCAAGTTTGTTTTGAGAAGAGTTCATCATGATTTCATGTGGCTAGAAGAGCAACCATTTAAAATCACCAAGGAAATCATTCATGTGATCACCGGTTATCCTATCTATGATCATGCACAAGCTCAAAAGATGATATCACAGAAGGAATTAATCAGTTTAACTGGAGTAGAATCTGATTACAGAGGACTGAAACTGAACAATGTCACTGATGCAAAACTTAAGTTTGCCATTAGAGTAATCGGTTACTGTTTCTTCCAATCAGCAAAGGAAAACAGTGTACCCTGTGCAGCAGTTGACTTAGCTTATAAAATTGTGAAAAAGGGAATGAGAGTTGACTTATGTGAAGTGTTACTGAAGAACCTGTTTGAGAATCTGAACACAATAAGGAAGCCAAAGAAGAGCAACTCGACAAATACACTAAATTTTGGTTCACTTCTTGTATGCATGTTTTTCTACTTTGAAAAATTCTTTCCATCAGTCGGTAAAGTAGTTTGGGAGCTACACCGACCAATCACCCATCAGATTAATGACTTTATCAAGAAGATAGGTGATAATTTCAATGATATAATGGATGATTATTTCAGTAAATTTTAGGAGAAAATGCACAACAGGTACCAGATTCCACTCCAGCTAGTGGAGAAATATAAAGATGACATATGCTTTGAGGTAGACACTGACTACTATTATGTGAATGCTGTGGAACCAAGAACTCAATCTTTGCCACCTATGGGTTACAAGATTGACTTTGATATCACACAACAACAAATTGATGCATATCTTACATTACCAAGGCATGCTACCAAGCTGAGGTATGGAACCTATGAAGAGGTGAAGGAAAAAGTAAAAATGAGCATTGTAGTACCCAAAGCTACAAGAAAAGCAACAAAAATGATAAAGGTTTTAACGGAGAAATTCGAAGAAGATTCTTCCTCCACAACCATCAAAGGCACTCTTGCCATCACCGAAGAAGAATCAGAAGCTCAAGAGGCAGCTATAACACTGAGCACCGAATTGCTTAAGGGCAAAGTGTTGAAAAGAAAGAAACTGGACACTTCAAAGGCCCTATCGACTCCTCCAACAAAGAGACCTAATACAAGAGCATCAACAACATCACCAAGTAAGAAATAAAAGAGTGTTACTATTCCCAAGGTAACCAAGACATACAAGAAATCTACTCGAAGACTCATTTTGGCAAAAGAGTCTAGTGATACAAAATCTGAGGATGCCAACAAATTCCAGATTGTCAAGAGCAAGAAGGTAAATATATATAGTGTTGAAAACTTCTGTGCCAATCTGAAAGAATATGGCGGATTTGGTTCATTTCGATATGTCAAGTATGAAACTAGAAATAATGATGAGAAGAGACAGATTGAAGAAGCTGTCATCTGCACACTTCTAAAGTTCTGGTTAGCTCCATTGGAACTAATAAAGTCACTTCCAAATGAACTTTACTTACATATTGATAATAGGTGGAAGTATGCAATGGACTCAGAGAAACAAATCAGAGAAAGAAGTCTAGTCCATCTATTTCCTGATATGTCTATAGTAGAAATAAAGGAACATTTGACAACCTACAATTCAAAATTTCTTGTCAAACAAAGAGCCTTAAAACTGATGAATGGGCTATACATTGACGTAGGGAATGAGATAAAAGAAAAATAGTAGGAAATATTCAAAATAAAGGATGCCGGTGAACAATCTACAGTTGAAATCACTAATGTCACCGAGCACGATCCTGATGTCACCGAGCATGGTCCTGATGTTACCGAACAAGACCCGACTGACACTATTCAAATAGATGATGATGTCATGTTAACAAAGGAACCAGAGCAGGAAATGATAGAAGGCACTACATATGAAAAACTTGTATCTAGTGAATCCGTTTTAGAACAAGTTCAACCTTATCCACCGATCAATACACCTGTCTCTACCAAAGCTCCTCAGGATACAACACAAGGCACCGAAGGTCACAAATCTACAACAGGAGAAGATACTACTCTAGAACAGACCTCTCAAGCACCTTCGAGCAGCGAAAATGTAGCAGCTGAGACACCCAGTACTGAGGCACCAAAAGATACCACAACAGCTATAGGAACTGACCAAAGTGTTGCCTCTACCGAGCAACCTACTGAGGGTCAGCAAGCCTCTCAAGCTATTGTCTTGGTCCAATCGACCAAAGGTAAAGAGAAGAAAGTGAAAAAGCATAGTTTCAAAGTTGATTTATCTAAACCAATAGTGTTGTCCAATGTGGATATATCAAAATTAAAGGAGCAAGCACTCATTGATTTCGGTGAACTATGCAAAGCAAAGGCCGAACAAGAAAAGCAGATGGCCATACAAAAGAAGAATAAAGTACTTCAGAAGGTGAAGACACTACTATTAGATATGCTACCTACAACTATAGTGTCAACTGATGCAGCCATCCACATTCAACTGGATGAACTCCTTCATCAAATTGAAACATTTGGAGTTGATGCATCTGAGTATTTGAGCAAGCTAAAAGACAAGGAGCTTACTACAAAAATGATAGAAGAGGTATAGAAAGCTCTAGCTATTGGCAAAGTCAAACTTGTCAAATTCATTGCTGAGTTGTCCCCTCAACTCAAGCATATTCTTTATTTATTTCAGAAACTCTGTACATTTTCTATATTCATTAAAGATATCAAGAATAAAACTGATGCAATTGAGAAAGAGATCACTGATCTCTCAAATAAGTTGAATCCAGAGCCCAATTCAGTTCAAAATTTTTATACCAAGCTTCAACAACCGATGGCTCAACAATTGGAACTAAGAAATGAAGAACATAAGATCAGGATGGATATAATGACACTCCAGACATTATTCCTTCCTCATCTTTCATCAGTTCAAGAATAGATTAACCGAGCCACATGCCTATCTACTACACAAGAGGGAAGCACTCTTGATGGCTTAATATCACTATTGGCTGATATTCAAGCACAAATTTTTTTAATGGAAAGTGTAAAAGATGCACTCTCTATCACTCTCACCGATGCCAAGACAAAGTACAAATCTATTTTTGACCAGTTACCACCCACGGATGGAAATTAAGTTTTTGATGTTTGTCAAAAAGGGGGAGTAATATGATAATCTTGAGAATGATATAGTTTTGATATAGTATTCGGAGTATTGTATATAGGGGGAGTATACCGAGCAGAGTATGCAGAGTAAGCAGAGCACACAAGCACCACAAAACCGAGCATGCAAAATCAGAGTTAGGTACAGTATAATGATAAGGGGAGTATATCTGAATATACTATTTCATTGACTTGTATATACTGTCAAGTATAGTCATTTTGCAAAGTATATAGATTTTTGAGTTATGACTTTGAAAGTAGTTTTTGTCAAACATCTCAACTAATGTCAAAAGGGGAGATTGTTATTACTTATCAAGTTGCCATTAGTTTTTATATTCAAAGTCATACTATATACTCTAGTCGGTTAACACTACCGAATCATGCAGTCGGTATACACAAAGAAGTCGGTATGCACAGTCTAGTCTGTTACAGAAGAAAGCAGTCATAGATCGCAGTACACATCGAGCTGTCTATTGAGTAGCAAAGATGACACACCGAGTTGATATACACTGAGTGAAACATGTTACCAGATACATTGAACCTGGACATGCATATGACAATGTGTTACAAGATCGAGGCATATCTAACCGTTATCACATTGGAAATTGCACTAGAAGATTGTGTATGATTTTGAGATCAATCTAACCAATGAAATATTTTGTATAGTTATTCATTCAAGGAATCTTGTTTGTAAGATCGAAGCAATGAAGTAGATCACCGTCTTAAGAGATCTATTTATAGAGCATGAGTTAAGGGTGTATGTATGAGTGTAAGAAGACTGTTACAGTGACACAGAGGTCACTGAGAAGGTTTTCAGAGAACAGTTGAAGAACTGAGTAAATAGAAGGGTTTACCGAGTTACTATATGGGTTACCGAGGTATGATATAAGCAAGGTCATCTATTCTGAGCACATAGAATCTTCTATAACATTTCAGATGTAAAGTTGCAAATATTTTTAATAATTTTATATTGTGAAGTTGTAAGAGAAACCTTTAACAAGGTAAAAGACTCTAATCAAGTCTATAAATTGTAAAGCCTCTAACCAGGTGCAACATTCAGAATAAATGTTGTAAAATCCTTTAGCAAGGTAGACCTAACAGATCTTGTTACTCCTAACAGGGTAAGCTATAAAAAATAGCTAATATGTAGCTCTAACCGAGCACTCTTTATTATTGCAGTAGTGAAGTTGTGGGTGCCATCCCCACCACAGTTTTTCTCTCTAACCAAGAGTTTCTGCGTAACCAAAATATATGTGTTATGAAGTGAATCATGTATGATTGTTATCTACTTGTTTCAACTTTATTTTATGTTACTGCACTATTTTGTTTATGCATAACAGTAAAGTTATTATTAAAGAAAAGTTTTGAAGTATTGATTCAACCCTCCCCTCTTAGTACATTAGTTTTCCATATTGGGCCTAACAGACTCGACACCAACATCCACTGTAGTCCTCATGTTTAGTGTCTCTTGTCACTTGTAGAAGTCTTATTTGATTGTGGTCACAATGTTTACTTTCACAGAAAGGATAGATAGCACTGAACCATATGTTGTCTGAGTCTGTTGAAAGATTTGATTTGTTGAAGCCCATTGTTACTGTTGTGTCTCATCTGAAACTGACTGAATTCATGAAATTGATACTTTATTGCAGAGAAGATGAAACTTTATTGTGGATGTATGATGCAAATGCTGCTTTATTACAGATTGTGCGCGGATAGACTGAAGAAAAGTGGAAGAAATTGTACTCCTCAGAACAGGTGATGCTCTCAGTTCCACACCCATTACTAGACATAGGATTTGCCTTAGCCATAGATAGGAGCTGATTTATTATGAATGGAAAGGGGTGAAAGGGGAGGTTTATTATGAATGGCTAACCAATCTTGGGTAGACAAATAACAAGCCATGATGGGAATGGGTAAGTATATTATGGATGAATAGGTTGTGAGTGTGTGCAAAGTGAAGGATGAAAGAGAATCCTGAAGGAGGGAGGAACAATGTCTGTACACATGGCGCCGGTGATCCAATTTTCACCATGGTACTTTCCCAGGGCGCCACCAAAGTGGTTTTCACAGTTGGGTGAAATGTTTTCTATTTTTCAATTTTTTTGTGTCACAAGGCGCCTGTTTGCCAGGTTTTCACCAAGTAACGGTTTTTTTAGGTTTTATGATTTTTTTTTTTTTTTTGTAATTTTGAATTTGTTTTGATTTTTTTTTTTTTGTATTTTTGAATTAGGATACTCTAAAGAGCTATGTGTAAAACCTGTGAAGGTGCATGCTATTTATAGGATCCTCCAAAGGTTCACCCTTTGTGGTTGAGAGCTGATATGCACCAAATCCATATGCTGCTGTGATGATGTAAGGACCTAGCCAGTTTGGTTCTAACTTGCCCTTCTTCTCTCTATCTTGTTGATTTTTAGGATTTTCTCTGAGAACTAAGTCGCCTACCTCAAATGTGTGAGGCTTGACCTTATGATTGTAGGTGCAATGTTCATTGATTGAATGATGTGTAGCTCGAGCGACTATCTTCCTTGATAAAGGAACTAAGATAGAATTACTAGCATGTGGACTACACAGGCCCATATGCGTGTCATCTAAAGAAGTTTGGGCATCCCTGATAACAAAATCCCTTGAGGAAGCTCCATTAAAGGTCCATGATGTATCGCCAGGAGGGAAAGGATGTGTGGAACAAGTGGATGAGTGATGAAGGCTTGTGATTGCGAAAAGAAGTGAAAGTAGGATAGCATGATGGAGACTTAGGATCAACAAGTATTCTTTCTAGCTTAAAATTTTAGAGCTTTTGCCCCTAGTTATTTTGGTATTAGGGGAGATCAACTCTTGTTCTTTTTGGTTCATAGGATTTTTATCCTTGATTTTGATTTTTGCTGAGTCCAATAGGTTTTGATTTTGATTTGGATTGAAGGACTTCTCTTTAGTTTTGACTTTTAGTTTTTTCTGTTCATAGCTTGATTTTTCATCCCTAATGAGTAAGGGCTTTTGTAATTCTTGTTGATCCAAGTCTAGAAGTGGAGTGGAAATGGAATGAGCTGATGATATGGTAAGGCTATGTGAGTTATCAAGAGGGCTGGTGGTATGCTCAATAAATTCTTTGCTGGAACCACTCTTAGGACTATTGATATCAAGAGATGCTTGCACCACTAGAGGAGATTTGCATTCAGACTTAGTAGCCACAACACTAGGTGGTTCACACCCAATTCCTTGCAAAGTGTTTTTACATCGTTCTTGTCGACTGAATGTCTTAGGAGATAGTGGGAGTTGATCAACATGAAAGATGTACTCACCACATCCCATGTCTTTAATCTTGAATTTTTCTTTGAGCTCTGCTTGCTTTGATGTAGAAGGTTTCAAGGATTCTAGATCCACATATGTTGATGAAGGAATAGCTTCTCGATTGACTGGGATTGTTATTTCTGACCAAGGTTGCATATTGTTGCAATATATGAATGGATTTGGATCTGCTTTGACGGTCACTTCAACTCCATTGTGTGGAAACTTGATACATCAATGATATGTAGATGGTATTGCACTCATCTCATGAATCCAAGGACGTCCTAGAAATATGTTGTATGTGAGATCCAGGTCTAGGACTTGACAAACCACATCTTTTGTAATTGGCCCAACTCTGAGAGGCAAGGTGACTGTGCCTTTGGATGAACGCTCTTCACCATCATATGCCTTGATGGTAATTTTGTTTGTAGAATTCATAGCTTTATCTGAATATCCCAATTATTTAATAGTGCTCAATGTGCAAATGTTTAGACCTTCTCCTCCATCTATCAGGACTCGTTTTATTCAATGTTTGTGTATGAAGGCTTCAATGTGTAAAGGTGCATTATGTGGTTGGCTTACAGAGGAGTCATCGACTTCTGTGAATGTAAGAGAGTGTGGAATGGAAAGGTATCCCACCATGGCTTGAAACTAGTCCACATTCAGTTCAGTGGGGACATCAGTCTCTCTCAAGGTTTTATCAAGAATGGATTTATGTGTGGGGGATATACGTAAGAGCTCAAGGATTGAAATAAGCGCAGGTGTCTTCCCTAACTGTTCTACAAGGTCATACTCAGGTTTGGTTGATGCAGAAGTGGTGTTTTTAGTTAGAGCACCTTGCAAAGTGAATTTACCTCAATGAGTTGTAACATTACATTCAAAGGTAGGTTCGGAAGAAGATCCAATGCCTTTTAGGACAATCTTGGGTCTTTGGGTAGAATTCTCAGGCGTTTTGTCCTTGATAATAATGGTAGAGACATATTTGTCCATTGAAATGTGATTGATAGTTGATTCATAGTTATAAGACGCTCTGGTATAGTTGGTTTGGTCATCCGTGGCTTTAGCTTTTCCCTTGTCATGCTTTGGGAATGGTTCCTTAAACATTTCATGTTCTTGATTGGATGAGTGTCCTTCAATCTCAATGTCACCTCTATCAATGAGATCTTGTATGATGTTCTTCAGTCGATGGCAATTTCCTATTTTATGACATTTTCTCTTATGAAATTCACAATACTCATCATCATTCCACCAATTTGGTTAAACCTTTGGCTCATATGAAGGCAAATCTAAAATTGTTATATTTTGTTTGCCACTAGCTTTTTGAAAACTGACTCAAGTGGTTCTCCCAATGGAGTGTACTTCCTTCATGACTTGGAAGTTGTTTGAGTATTCACTTGATTGTTTGTAGAGCTTGATCTAGAAAAAACGATTTTGGGTCGTACTGTATTGGCATCCACAACACCATCATTAACTGTGTTCTTGTTTTTATTCCAAAATCTTGGCTTATCTTTTCCTTTATATTCCTCTTTGTTTTCCTTGAATATCTTAATGACTCCTTGTTCAATTAGGACTTTCTCTGTTGCTAAGCCTTTTTCAATGACATCCTTGAAGGTGGACAAACAAGCTTTTCTTAGATCATAACCAATGTCTTTGTTAACATTTTGGGTGAACATCTCTACCATTTGTTTTTGTGGAATTTCACAAGAGCATCTGCTGGCTAGATTCCTCCATCTTTGGAAAAATGATGAAAAAGATTCTCCATCCTTTTGCTTAGTGTTGCACAAAGTAGTGACTGATATGTCTGTCTCTATGTTGTAGGAGAAATGTTGGGTAAATGCCTCAGCTAAGTCACCCCATGACTTAATTCCAGGTGGGAGTTGGGAGAACCATTCCATTGCTTGATCACCTAAGCTTTGTGGGAATAATCTCATCAAATATGTCTCTTCTGAAGCTACCTCAATGCAAGCTGTGAAAAATTGTCTTATGTGTGCCTTAGGATCTCCTTTTCCTCTATAATTATCAAACTTAGGCGTCACAAAGTGTGTAGGAAAAGGAGGCATTGGAATGCTCTTGTCAAATGGATAGGGACTTATGTCTCTCATTGTGTAAGTTGGCTTCGGTGTATTTATGTCCTCCATTTTCTTTTGTAAGTCCTTGATTTGCTGTTCCAAATTATTCTTAGGTGGAGATTGACTTCTTGGACCATACCCCATGCTTGAGGCACAAATTGGAGGAGGAGCATGTTGCATATATGGATGATATTGATCATACACATGTTCATATGGAGGAGGTCTATAATGATGCTGCGTATATGGACCACTTGGTATAGAGTCATGTTGAGGAACAAAATATCTTCTTTGTCCATGTATACCATACTCTATAGGCATATCATGAGTTTGTTCTAGTGTGTATCCCCCAAATTTGACACGGGGTTTCCTTGTGTCCAAATTTAGAGGATGCCTTTGATTATCCAATTGCTTTGGTGGTTGATCCTTAGCATTGGTATGTGATTGAACATATTTTTCTGCATAAGACTTCCATAATGGTCTGCGAAGGTGAGTATCATATGCTTGACCATGTGTGTATGGGACATCTAGTTTTTGAAACAAAGATGATGGTGATTCAGGCACAAGATGTGGTCCTCTATTGCCTCCACTATTAGGCCTCCTTTGATCCATGTTACAGTGAGGTTGTTGCAAAGGTTGATTTTCCATTATTTGAGCATGTCAAAATCATGAGGGATCTTGGTTTCACTTTGTGCCATCACTTGTAGAAAGTATTGTCAATCTCTCCTCATTATTTCCTCAACCAATCGATTGAAATGAGGATTCATAATGGTGTCTTCCACTTCTGCTAAATGTATGAAAAAGTTTTCCATATTATCATTGTGTGTATCATTGTTGTTTGTAGTGTCCATGTTCTCAACATTTGGAATGTTTCTATAGGCATCCATGTCAGGTAATGTGGTATGATCAGAATTGAAGAAGATATCATTGTCATACTCATAAGAACTCATGTTTGTGGACTCTTGAGCCTCTTTAGCTTCTCTCCTAGATTTTTTGGGAACGGGTTTCAACCATGAACTAGGTATTGACCAAGATGTGTGAGACTAGATGAAAATGGAAAGAGTATGGAAGACCAAGAGTTGGGTGGAATGTAAATGAATCTAAGGTGTACTTGCAATGTCCAAAGTGTAAGACCAAGTATGTATGTAGTAGAGTAGGTGTGGATTCCAAAGAGATGATAGTTTCTCTTGATGAGGTAAGTTGACCTTGACTCTAAGTAAGACCAAATGAGACCCAAAGGTGATAGACCTTGATGAGGGACCACTTAGCAAAATGTTGTTGTATGTAATATGTTGACAAAGCAAGATGAGGACAAGCAAGTGACCTTTTGACTCAAGTTTAGACAAATATGAATGTAATGTAAGGTGTAAAGCAATGATGGAATTTGTGAAACCCAAAGGTAGGTTGAATGCTAGATGAAAACCTAAAGAGATAGCTTAGGAAGCTCAAGAATTTTGAAACTGATTGCTCATGTTTGTTGCACTATAAATTTTTCCAATTTGTGAAGTTGTTTGTTGTGAGCAAATCTGAATTTTTTGACTATTTTTCGTGACAAGATGACACAATGTTGATGGGAACTCAATGTTTGCAAGTGTTTAGACTAAAAAATGACTCAAAGAAAAGTGTGTTGTTTGATGTAAAATTTGTTTTGCATACACTTGAAGACACAAAAGACACAATGTTTTAATGTTTGGTCTTGAATGTTTGATTGTTTAAAATAAGTCAAGCACAATTCTTATGGCTGGCCAGGACAATAGTTGTTGATCCCACATGGAGTTTCCCCCGAGGCTACACTATTCAGAGCGGATACTTAGATGCTTGACCCCACTGGCTCCACCCTTGGCACTCACTTCTCGAGGCAGCCAAGCATCAGTCCCCACAAAAACTCCTTGTGGTGAACTTTGTATCTCTACTAAGAACCGTATGTGTGTGGGCCGCTACTAGAGGTCCGACCTCCTGCCCCAACAACTAGAAGGGTTTTGGCTTCTAAAACAAAAAGGTGCTAGTGAGGGCATCTGCTCGTGCGGCCATACATGTAGCACTTTCAGCTTTGTAAAGATAGAAGGCTCCCAGCCGGTAGGGGTTACGCCCTACAACTAATCAAATAAATTTGATCAAACGAGTTTATGGGGAGACATAGTGTCGGTATGAACTAATCAGCACACGTTATCCATAGTTTTCACTATGAATACATTTTTTTATAGTGGTTCGGAAGAGGATGGCTTTTCCTCGCTACCACTTGGGTCGTTCTCTCCTCACTAGTAGTCCTAATGACCACACGGGGAGACATGCCCTCTAAAGATTAAACAAAAAGAGCCCATTGCTCAAGACACAAAAGACACTAGTTCAATTTTAGTGCACCAATTGAAGTGTTTGCTAGTCTATGAAAATAAGGCACACAATAAAGATAAAAAACCCTTGCCAAAATTCTGCAACAAAGATTTGTTAGTAGTTTTGCAATAATACCCCTCCTGCAAGCACACAAGTTAGGTAAATTTTAGATCCAAAAGACTTTTTTTTACTAATTCAAAGATCTGATTCATCGTAAAAAATGACCTCTTGTAAAATTTCAAAAAATTTCCAGAAATGTAAGAAAATCCAAAAAATTTGCTAATTTGCTCCAAAAATTAAATTTTTATGAAAATCATAAAAAATTCATATAAAATGCAAAATTTATCCAAAAAATCTAAAATTTTTACTGGACACTCTTGACGGTCTTCCAAACCCGCATAAAAAACTTTCTACAACAAATCAAAGCAGTTTGTGAGATATGAGTAAAATAATGCAAAACCCTAATTTTCAAAGATCCAATTTTTGAGGAATTATTTTGCATCCAATTTCAAATCAAAAAGAACAGATCCTATGTATAATTCTGAGAGATTTCAAAAAATGTAAGAAAATCTAAAAAATTCGCTAATGTTCTCTCAAAATTAAATTTTTTATGAAAAATCATAAAAAATTCATATAAAATGAAACCTTGATCCAAAAAATCTTAAATTTTTAATGAATACCTATGATAATGTTTCTAACTTGTAAAGAAATTTTGATGCCAAAATTCAAAGCCGTTTGTGAGATCTGATCAAAATAAAGAAAAACCCTAATTTTTAAAGATCCGAATTTTTAGGGAATATTTTGCATCAAAATTAAAATCACAAAGAATAGATCCTGTGTATAATTATGAGAGATTTCCAAAAATTTAAGAAAATCCAAAAAATTCTGTAATTTGCTCTCAAAATTATTTTTTTATGAAAATTCATAAAAAAATCATATAAAATTAAAATGTGCTTCAATAGATCTGAATTTTTCTTTGAGAGCTCCTAATACTGTCTTCACCCTGTGAAAAATATTTGGTGGAAAATTTCCAAGCCATTTGTGAGATATGATCAAATCTCTCCAAGATCTTGATTTTGTGCCAAAACCCTAGCTGCACAAGGTTATTCTCCAAATTGTTTTACGAAACAACAATATAGAGTTAGAAAAACCTGCAAAAAACACAGATCTAACAAAAATCCATGTCCCACCGGGCATGCCAAAATGTTTATGGTGAAAATGGATAACAACAATATTGAAAGACTAAATAGATTCAACCACAAAACCCTAGCCTAACAACAACAAAGATCCACCATAATATATGAAGATTACGTAAGACAATGCAAATCAAATGAATTCACAAAGATTATACCATCACATGTCCAATAGGGTTTGGATCTCCATTCTTCCTATCTCCATTGATCTTGCTTGATATATTTGCTCTCAGATTTTATATGTGCACAAGAGCTCAACAAAGAACGGAAATGTGGTTGCAAGTAGGATCGCATATGAAAGTTCAAAGGCGTAGTGTAGTCGAATGATCAGTCATGATGCATAGATTGATTAGGGTTGATAATGAAGGAAGAATCTCCTTATATAGAAGACATTATAAGAAATGGAGGGATAAGATTGAGAGGTGTAAAAGATAAATGGTCGGCTATGATTAAAGGGTACGTAAAAGAAATAATAAAATAATGAGAGGGTAGGTAGTGTATGAATTAAGAGATGAATGACATGTGTCATGGGTAGAAAAGGCTAATGAATTAATTAAATAAATAAAGATTTATTTAATTAATAGAAGAAGTGGGATCAATTAAATAAATAAGATATTTATTTAATTTAGGAAAATGATAATTTAAATAAATAAATGTATTTATTTAAATGAGAAATAAGGCTAGAAGAGGATAAATGAATTAATTAAATAAATAAAAATTTATTTAATTAATAGAAGAATTAGGCTAAAATAATTAAATAAATAAAATATTTATTTAATTAGACATGACAATTTTGGGTGTCTACGCTGTGAATTCTACAAACAAAATTACCATCAAGGCATATGATGACGAGGAGCGTTCATCCAAGGGCATAGTCACTTTACCTCTCAGAGTTGGGCTAGTTACAAAGGATGTGGTTTGTCAAGTCCTAGACCTGGATCTCACATACAATATATTACTAGGACGTCCTTGGATTCATGAAATGAGGGCAGTCCCATCTACATATCACCAATGCATTAAGTTTCCTCACAATGGAGTTGAAATAACAGTTAATGGAGATCCTAATCCATTCATATACTGCAATAACTTGAGACCAAAAACTGAAACAATCATTCCCAATAATCGCGAAGCTGTTCCTTCTTCTGCATACATTGATCCTGAATCATTAAAACCTTCGACATCAAAACAAGGTGGGCTTAAAGGCAAATTCTAGGGCAAGGGCATGGGTGAATACACTTTGAATCAAACCATGTACTTACAACAATTCATGAGTTTGCCAAAAGAATATGGAAGACCACATCCTAATAAGAAGGTATCTATCATTATACTCAAATGGGACCCTACTATCTTTCAAAGATGGGGTGAACTGGAAGAGGAAGACTTACACAAAATGCTTTACAAAGACCCTGAAAATGATACACAAGATCACATCAGCATACCATGTGAAAAGTATGGCGAAGGGTTCAATATCCTACAAAAATTTGGGTATGATGGCAAAAGCCCTCTTGGCTTAAGAAAGGAAGGCATCATTGAACCTTTACAGCCTGAATTAACATTCAAAAAGGAATGCTCAAAGGGACTTGGTTTCATGACTTCCAAGGTCCACACTCAAAGGACAGAAGAAGCATTACAAATCAAAGCTACCAAAATTCAACAAGAGAATCGCTATTCCACAGACTCCAATGAATGGGAATGGGGTTTAGACAAATCCACTAGTGACTATGAGCTCACCGAGACATTTAGAGAGCCAGACGAACCCACAGAAGAAGAGGAATTTTATGAAAAATTCAAAGTTGGTCAAGAAACAACCTCGGAGGATCCCATATAGTCCTTGCCTCTAGGTCCTAGGTTGAAATCACATAGAATGAGAACACCTGTCCCAGAATGCGCTACTAGTGATGATAATTTGGATTCGATCATGAACGAGATTGATGAGGAGAGTGCCAACGATGACCTTGATAACTACCTTGACATACCTGAATATAACTGCATCTTCACTCTTAGCCCTGCTAACTTTGAAGACATCAAAGGCCTTCCCCTTGTTCACCACCAACTCATTGACTAGGACCATGAAGGACCTACACAATTTGACACATTCCAAAATGATGAAGCTTTTATTGACTATCTTGGCATACGAGACGATCTTCCCCCTGGGGACCATAAAGCAGGATACACTATAGAACTCAATAGCGTGGAATATTTTGGTGAGGGTGTCGGGCCTTCTAGTCACAAAAATATAAAAATAAAAACAAACCAAGGGTCTTATGGGAAAAACCACATTGTGGCACTATCTGACCCCAAAAAAGTAAAAAGAAAGGATGCATCTGAGGGCAAAAACCTCTTTGAGGAACCCGAAGATGGAAGGCTCGACATTCTCCCAACATCATATGAGGAAAAGTCATCCATGTTGGTAGAGGAGACTATCAAAACAAACATTGGCACCGAAGAAGTTCCACACAACATATTCCTGGCTCAATCTTTGATAGAGTCAGAAAGGTCAAAATTCATAAGTTTCTTCACAGAATGACAAATCAACTTTTCATGGTCATATGCTGATATGCCTGGATTGGATCCGGATTTGGTAATGCATCATTTGACAGTTAAATCGGGGGCAAAACTAGTGAAACAAAAATTAAGGAAGATGCATCCATAAGTCGCATTATTAGTCAAAGTAGAGCTTGAAAAATTATTGGATGTCGGATTCATACGCCCAATTGATTATCCCGAATGGATCTCCAACTTAGTGCCTATCAGTAAACCAGATCATAGCATCAAAATATGTACAGATTTCAGAGACATCAACAAAGCTTGTCCTAAGGATGATTTTCCATTACCAAATATTGACTTGATAGTCGATCTCACAATAGGTCATGCGATGTTATCTTTGATGGATGGATTCTCTGGTTACAATCAAATAAAAATCGCATCTAAGGACCAGCACAAAACAACATTCACTTGTTCTTAGGGAACTTTCTGCTGGAATATCATGCCCTTTGGACTAAAAAATGTAGGCGCTACATATCAAAGAGCCATGACTACTATCTTTCATGATCTCATGCACGTTACTATGGAAGATCATGTTGATGACCTCTTGGGTAAATCAATAGATAGAGATACACATCTGGACATACTTTCAGCTGTCTTTGATCAGTTGGAAATGTATAAAGTAAGATTAAACTCCAAAAAATGTGTCTTTGGAGTAACCTCCGGGAAGCTCCTAGGATTCATTGTATCAAAAAGAGGAATCGAAGGCGATCCAACAAAAGTCAAGGCCATCCTAGAGATGCAACCACCAAGAAATATCAGTCAACTTTGATCTTTGCAAGGGAGACTCCAGTCCATACGAATATTCATAGCACAACTTGCAAATAAGTGTAATCCTTTTCAACACTTGCTACATAAAAACATCAAATTCAAGTGGGATGATAATTGTCAACAAGCTTTCCAGACACTCAAAGATTATCTTCTGAATCCACCAGTTTTAATGCCACCAGTTCTAGACCAACCTCTATTACTATACATATTAGCTACTTCAACAGCACTAGGGGCACTCTTAGCACAACAAGTTGCTGAGGGCAAAGAAAAGACAGTATATTATATCAGTCATACATTGGTGGGATACAAGCTAAACTACACATCAATTGAGCGTGCATGTCTCGCTATGATCTTTGCTTCACAAAAATTATGACATTACATGCTAACTCATAAGACTAAGTTGGTTGCAAGGATCGATCCATTGAAATACCTTCTTAATAAAGCAACACTTACTGGGCGACTAGCCAAATGGGTGATGCTCCTGAGTGAATTTGACATAGAATATGTGGACAGAAAAGCAATAAAAGGACAAGCTGTCACAAATCAATTAGCAGATGCTCCCATGTTAGATGATGTTCCTCTAATTTCAGAATTTCTAGATGAATCCATTTTAACAGTGTCGCACGCAAAGCCTTGGTAACTATACTTTGACGGCTCATACACACAGCATGGGGTGGGAGCTGGCATCCTCTTCATAACCCCTCAAGGGGATTCTATACCAAAATCATATTGATTATCATTTCCCTACACTGATAACATAGCGGAATATGAGACATTAACAACTGGATTATGGATTGCAGTTCAGTGGAAGATCCAGGAACTTCGTGTTTTTGGGGACTCTCAACTTGTAATTCGTCAAGCAACTAATGACTACCAAAAAAAAGATGAGAAATTAATTCCCTATAAAAGAATGGTGGATGACTTGAAACAACAGTTCACGAAGATAGACTTTGAGCAGATACCCAGAGAGCAGAATAGAGCCGCGGATGCCATGGCTACAATTTCTTCACTAATTGATCTACCACCAAATGAGACCCGCTATGAGTTCTTGGTGGATAAGCTTTTGGTTCCCTCATATGAAATCACTCCTACTGAGATGATATGTGTTGTTGGTCCCGAGTCCCAATTATACGGTTCCATTTTCGCATACCTTTGTGACAATACCCTACCTCTTGATCTATCCAATAACCAACATCACACTTTCATTCACCAATCTTCTTGATATGTCATTTTAGCTGATATCCTATACCATCGAGGTCTAGATGGCACTCTTCTTAGATGTTTAGAAAGCAACGAAGCTCAGATTGCGTTATGTGAAGTACATGAAGGGATATGTGGTCCACATTCTAGTGGTCCTACCTTAACCAAGAAACTCATCAGGACTGGATATTACTGGCCCAATATGGAAAAAGATTCATATCAGTTTGTCAAGAAATGTAAGAAATGTCAACTTCATGGAGACCTCATCCATGCGCCAACACAAGAACTTCAACCAATTGCGACTCCTTGGCCCTTCTGTCAGTGGGGACTCTATCTCATAGGCAAGATTCACCCTCCATCTTCTAATGGTCATAAATTCATCATCACTACCACAAAGTATTTCACAAAATGGATCAAAGCCGTGCCTCTCACACAAGTCACTGGAAAACAAATTGCTACATTCATTCTCAACTATATCATTTGTCGATACGGTATTCCTGTTTCCATCATTACCGATAACAGGCGTCCCTTCAAAAATTAGGATGTTCATGAACTTTGTGACTGCTTCCATATTACCCATCATTTTTCCACACCCTATTATCCCCAAGGTAACGGTCAAGCTGAGGCATTTAATAAAACAATCCTTAAAATCTTGAAAAAGACAGTCGACGACACTGGCCGTAATTGGCATATCCAACTTAATCCCGCACTTTGGGCTTACCGCACAAGCATCCACACACCTACAGGAGCTACACCCTATTCACTTGTCTACGACACCGAAGCTATCTTGCCTATTGAGGTCGAGTTACCCTCTTTACGAGTCTCTTTGCAAAACATTATTAGTGATGAAGACTACAGGGTCTCTCGCTTACAAGAACTTGAACTATTGGATGAAAGAAGACAAATTGCTTTTAATCATCTCAAGGCTTATCAACAATGAATGAGTCATAGCTACAATCATAAAGTCAAGCCTCGCACATTTGAGGTAGGTGACTTGGTCCTCAGAGAAAATACTAAAAATCAACAAGACAGAGAGAAGGGCAAGTTTGAACCAAACTGGCTTGGTCCTTACATCATCACAACAACATTTGGATCTGGTGCATATCAACTCTCAACTACATAGGGCGAACCTTTGGAGGATCCTATCAACAACATGCATCTTTGCAGGTTTTACACATAGATCTTTAGAGTATCCCAATTCAAAAAATATCAAAAAAATAAAAAAAAATTCAAAAATATAAAAAAAATAAAAAAAATTCAAAAATACAAAAAAATAAAAAAAGTTCAAAAATGCAAAAAAAAATCATAAAACATAAAAAAATCATTACTTGGTGAAAACCTGGCAAACATGCGCCTTGTGACACAAAAAAAATTTGAAAAATAGAAAAATATTTCATCCACCGATGAAAACCACTTCGGTGGCACCCTGGGCAAGTACCATGGTGAAAACCGGGTCACTGGCGCCATGTGTAGAGACATTGCTCCTCCCTCCTTCAGGATTCGTTTTCATCATTTCACTTTGCACACACTCACAACCTATCCATTCATAATAAACTTATCCATTCCCATCATGGCTTGTTATTGATCTACCTAAGATTGGTTAGCCATCCATAATAGTCCTCCCTTTTCACCCCTTTCCATTCATAATAAATCAGCTCCTATCTATGGCTAAGGAAAATCCTACGTCTAGTGATGGGTGTGAAACTAAGAACATCACATGTTTTGAGGAGTATTGTTTCTTCCAGTTTTCTTTAGTCTATTTGCGCACAATCCGGAATAAAGCACCATCTGCATCGCCGATCCGCAATACAGTTCTGTCTTCTCCGTAATAAAGTATCAATTTCATGGATTAAGTTAGTTTCAGATGAGACACAACAACAACAATAGGCTTCAACAAATCAAATCTTTCAACAGACTCAGACAACATATGGTTCAATGCTATCTATCCTTTTTGTGAAAGTAAACATTGTGACCACAATCAAATAAGACTTATACAAGTGACAAGAGACACTAAACTTGAGGAATACAGTGGATGTTGGTGTTGAGTCTTTTTTTTCTTTTGATTTTATCTTTCTAGTGACATGTCTTTTAGCTTTCCCAAGATGTCTCTGACTAGAGATTTTATCTCCAGGATGTCTTTGACTAGAAAGGTGAGGATGGGGTATCGTCACCTATTTTTATTTGTTGTCTATGGATTGTCTCTTAGTAATGCTATGACTTGTCCAAGGATATGAGGACACTGTGAGTCTAGTGTGAATTGGGGTATTCCTTGTTTGTGACTGTCTTATCTCCATGCAAATAGGTACAATGAATTTCTGGGTCGGACATATGCCTCAATTGTCATAACCTACTTGCCATAATAAAGCTCAATGATGATAATGAACAAGAATCTCTTTCACTTTCATATCTTCTATCTGCCATCCCCCTTTCTTGATTGACTTCCATCGTCCTTCTTGAGTCTGTGTAGCTCGCTATCACATGACTGAGTATAATGACACACCAAAAAACATTTGCATTTCATGTAGTTGCACCTGCATTACCACATATTAAGCATTTCATACATACATATAGGTATCACAATTGCATCACATCCTGCACACAACACATATTAGCACATTTTACATTTTCATCATGTAAATAATCATTTGCATTCTCATATTCATTTGCATTTCATACATTCACATTTGCATTTGGCATAACATATTAAAAACATAAAAGATCAAAAATATTGCATTTCATCATGTACATATTTGCATCCATAACATAATCATCACATAGGTACACATGCATATAGCTACCACAAAGATGAATCATCTCATATATATATAATAAAATTGTCATGATACAATGATGTCAAAATACATATGGCTACACAACCAACCCTCATGTTGCCCTATCCAGATAGAGAAACCCACTGATCACTCCTGCCAGTATTGATGGTAGTGCTAATCTTGTCTGTGTCATGGTATCCCAAGCCAAATGTCCAGCCCTCATCTCCAGTCCTGGATCCTGGAACACTTGTCTCAGGGAATCCCTATCTCCGTCTCGATCACAAGGAACTAACTCCCCATCAATCGGTATCCACAGTATCCTGTACACATCCTCTAAGGTGACTGTCATCTCACCCATAGGCAAATGAAAAGTGCATGTCTTTGAATGCCACCTCTTAGCCAACGCAGTCAGCAATCCCATGTTCGCTCGAAACTCAGGCACATATAGAATATATCTCAGGCCCATAACCTCAATGGCAACCTTGTCCTTGAATGTCAACTCTGGTCGTAACCTCTGAGTCGATGGGAATCTCTCCCATGACTCTAGCATAGGTAAGTACTCCTGCAGTCAAGCAAATCAATCATGTTAGTCAAAGTGACACTCACTATTCATCACAAAGTGTTGCTATCTATCCTAGTGACACTCACTATTCATCACAAAGTGTTGCTATTTATCTTAGTTACACTCATTGTTCATCACAAAGTGTTTCTATCTATCCTAGTGACACTCACTATTCATCACAAAGTGTTGCTTCTATCCTAGTGGCACTCCCTGTTCATCACAAAGTACTACGTGTTTTGCACTCCCTGTTCATCACAAAGTGCTACTCTTATTGGTACTCCCTGTTCATCACAAAGTACTGTGTCTTGGTACTCCCTGTTCATCACAAAGTGCCTTGATCTATCCTATCTTAGGGCCTCTGCTTGAGTGTATCCTCTTGAGTAGTTTCCTAATTGACAACGTATGTTCTATCACAGAATTGTCAATCCTAGCCCTATCTGCTTTCCTAGTCTTCCCTAGAGGACCTTCTTGAGTGTACCCTCTTAGCAACTTATCCAATCGACAACGTATGTTCATCACAAAACTGTCGATTTGACCTTGAAGACACAAACGTGCCTTCATGACATAAATGCGCTTACAGACTGCACAGATGCACCTGCTCTGCACAGACGCACCTAAAATACACAGATGTGCCTATGCTCTGCACAGATGCACCTATCTTGCATAAACGTGCCCACATTTCACAAATGCACTTGCACAATGCAGACGCGCTCGCATCTGGCATAGATGCTTTTCCCAGCATAGACGCGCTTGGCACCAACACAGATGCGCCTAGCCAACATAGACGCACCTGACACCAACATAGATGTGCCTACATATTTTTGACATTATCCTAAAGCACATTTATTGCACTACCTAGCATGCATTTATGACAATAATTAATGTGACAAAGTACAAGGAGGTTTTGTGGTACTTACCGGCTCTCTTGCCTCTGCTGGGCTTTGATATCGGTGAACTCGATCGAATCTGTGAACCAATGCCATCACTACTAACTACTGCTACTCTAATCTCTCTCTGCACTCTGATCTCTTGGATGTGTGGATGACAATGAGGATGTTTTCCCCTCATGGTCTATCTTATAGACTGCCCTAGCCCTAGCCCTAGCCCTCATTTCCCAAGTCAGTTTTCTTTATCCCGTGACTCTATCACTTTACCCAGTCAGTCCATTCTAGCCGTTCTTTCTTATTGAGAGATTTTCTGTGATCTTTCTAGACATTTTCATCCAATCTCTTGAGGGGGCATATCATTCCCATCTTGGGGCAACTTTGTATCAGTTCATATTATCTTCTTTGAAACAATGCAACAAGCTGCATTGTCTCAAAGTGGGGCAAAATGTAGACACCTAAAATTGTCATGTCTAATTAAATAAATATCTTTATTTATTTAATTACTTTAGCCTAGTTCTTCTATTAATTAAATAAATCCTTATTTATTTAATTAATTCATTTATCCTCTTCTAGCCTTATTTCTCATTTAAATAAATACTTTTATTTATTTAAATTATCATTTTCCTAAATTAAATAAATATCTTATTTATTTAATTTATCCCACTTCTTCTATTAATTAGATAAATCTTTATTTATTTAATTAATTCATTAACCTTTTCTACCCATGACACATGTCATTCATCTCTTAATTCATACATTACCTACCCTCTTATTATTTTATTATTTCTTTTACCTACCCTCTAATCATAGCCGACCATTTATCTTTTACACCTCTCAATCTTATCCCTCCATTTCATATAGTGTCTTCTATATAAGAGGATACTTCCTTCATTATCAACCCTAACTGACTACTTGATCAATTGACTATACTACGCCTTTGCACTTTCATATGCAATCCTACTTGCAACCACATTTCCGTTCTTTGTTGAGCTCTTGTGCACATAAAATCTGAGAGCAAATATATCAAGCAAGATCAATGGAGATAGGAAGAATGGAGATTCAAACCCTATTGGACATGTGATGGTATAATATTTGTGATTTCATTTCATTTGCATTGTCTTAGTTAATCTTTATTTGTTATGGTGGATCTCTGTTGTTGTTAGGCTAGGGTTTTGTGGTTGAATTCATTTAGTCTTTCAATATTGTTGTATCCATTTTCACCGTATACATCCTCTATTCTTCTTCAATCTGTATCTCTAATATTCAAGGTTAGGCTTATATGTTCCTTTAGCTTCTTCTTTCAATCTCACATGTTTATCAGGACACCTAGATGCCATATATTGCAGTTAAAACTTTTAAATGGTGCTTTACCTTCATACTTACTTCCAATTGGACCTTTAGGCATTTTCCTTGCAAATAGTGCTTCAAGCTCTTCCAATTCTTCATTCTCTCTTATGATTTCTTTAAGTTCTCTTGCATAAAGTACTTTCCAATCAAATTTCTCAGATGATGATGATGCTGCTATAGATGATGATGCTTTGAAAGCTAAATCTATATTAATTGTAGCAACAACACTAAATTCCTCAAGTTCAAAAGTTGAAAGTTTTCCAACCAAAGTATCTCTAGATACTGATGTATTAGGCATTGTTCTCAATTCATTAATAGCAGTTACTTTCATTTTGTATGCTGGTGGAAATGCTCTTAAGACTTTAGAAACAATTTCATCTTCACTTAAGGATCCTCCACAACATTGTATACCCAAAACAATTTCATTAACTCTTTCCATAAAAGCAGAAATCCTTTTATCTTCTTCCATTTTTCAGATTTTCATACCTGACCCGGAAGCATTCTAGTTTTGAAATTTTGATAGTGGTAGCACCTTCATTCAATGTCTCCAATTTATCCCAAATAGATTTAGCAGTATATCGGTCTGATAATCCCATGATTTGCTGATCTGACAATGCGCTAAAAAGTGCTTCTCTTGCTTTGCAATCATTCTCCTGATCTTTAGCCAAGTTAGGTGGATTAGGTTGACTCTATGTAGGACCAAAATAGCCATTCTTTGTAACATCCCATATGTCTCTTCCAATACAATTCAGATATGTCTCCATTCTGATCTTCCATATACCATAGTTAGTTCCATCAAGCTTCAGACTATCCTTCCCGAAATAGTTAGTTGCCATAGAATCTCCTCAAGCTGTTAAACTTCTGCAAAAAGAAGACTTAGCTCTGATACCAATTGTTAGGACCCGGAGGCAACTGAGAGGGGGGGGGGTGAATCAGTTGTCTATTAATTTCAACCCAAATATAACTTAACCAAACTTAATGCATAATACCGATAAACCAAACTTAATGCCAGTTGACAATTTAACAGTTAATAACAGTATCGGTAAAGTTTAATGCATGAAACAGAAAGACAAATAACATCCACAACACATACCACAAATATTTGTATGTGGAAACCCTGTAAGGGGCAAAACCATGGTGGGAAACCTTACCCACAATCAGATGATACTACTGTAGATAGTATGTGTGTACAAATGGGGTTTGCACATGTAGAAAGGCCTACTGTCTAGAGCTCACTGCTCAATCACAAAATGGGAGTCACACTGACTACGATTGGATGGTTAAATCCAATGATAATGTACTGCTCAAAATAGCATCTTCATATGCTAGATTCAGTACCGGTTAAGCTCTGATTGTCTTCTTCAAACCTTCCTTGAATCTTCAAATGATGTCTGCGTGTATAGCTCTACTTATATTCGCATATACCTTATTACAATCCTTTTCCACACCTTCTTCTACTTAATCTCATAAATGAGATCTTACATATATACCGAAACCTAAGACCAAATGTGTAGGTCATCTCACTAAGAATATTACAATTAAATCAATTACAAATGAATCAATATGCGATGCATCATGTCGGCTCAATACATTTACAATAATAACCAATCAATAAATCATCTCCATAACGTGTCATGCTGATCTGGAATAGATAATGCTTGTCGGTCCATAACCTAGACCTATTTGCCGGTAACAACAAATATGCAAACTCGATTAGACCAATAACCAAATCACCAAAACCAAGTGTCCAAACCATGTCTTTGACATAACCAAATGATCTCCAGATGATAATAGATCATCCTCATTGCCGGTTAACAATATAACCTGTTGGTGAAGCAAATACCAGTGACTGTGCATAAGTCACTGAACATGTTGGTGAACATAACCAAAGATCTCCAGTGCTAATAAGTGTGGACAAGTGTTGATAGGTGTTGACATCAATGACAACACCAATGCAACACATCCATAATACCAACAAAGACTACACATAGGTGTCAGATTTATGGTACCACATTCGTTCAAACCATATAAAGACTTCTTCAACTTCTAAATGAATTTTTCTTTACGTTTTTCAACAAAATGCCCTGGCTATGAAATATAAATTTGTTCCTCCAAATCACTGTGAAGGAATCTTGTCTTCGCATCCATCTGTTCAACTTCTAAATCATATGATTTTGCAAGTGATAACAAAAACCAAATATATGTCATCTTCACAATAGGAGATAAAATCTCACCATAATCAATTCCCTCTACCTAGGAATAACTCTTATCAGGAAACCTTGCCTTATGCTTCTCGATAATGCCATCTAAACTAGTTTTTCCCTTGAACACCCATTTATGATAAATGAATTTTTTCATCCTTTCAACTAGGGTCCCAAATCCCATGTAGCATTTTTATTCAATGAAGCCAGTTCTTCATCTATGGCTTTCATCTAGGAATATCCTTCACTCATACCCACAACCTCTCTAATAGTCCTAGGCTCATTTGTGTTAGAAATCAAAGTAAATATGCAACTAGAATCCAACAAAGAATATCCAAACCTTTTTGGTGAATAGCCATATCTTTTAGGTTGTCGCCTATCATTAGTAGACCTCCTCAAATTATAAGGTTAAGGCTCTTCATCTTCTTCAAAATTAGTAGAGCTACTAGAGCTCTTCCCATCATGAGGTCCAGAAAGAATATGTAATTCATCTCTTTTTAGAGTAAGTGGAACTTGAAGAACCTCCTTTATTTGTTTCCCCTCTTTCTTTGGTTGTAGTTTAATTATGGGAGGTGTCATCTCTCAAAATATCAATTTTTTGTTGTAGAGAACCTTTTGTGCCACTGGATTAAAAAGCTTGTACCCATTCACACCAACACCATAAAGATACAGTTTATTGTATTGTTCTCCAATTTAGATATTTTCTTAATAGGAACATGAGTGTAGCTTCAAAACCAAATACTCTTAGATATCTCATCAAAATATTTTTTCTAGATCACACCTCCATAGGTGTCTTCTCAACAAGCACAAATGTAAGAGACATATTAATTAAATAACATGTAGTGGATAAAACTTCAACCTAGAACTTCTGTTCAAGGCATACACAACTCATCGTACTCCTAGCCCTCTCCATCGAAGTCCTATTAATCCTCTCTGCAACTCCATTTTGTTGTGGAGTGTATGGAGTTATTCTATGTTTGTCAATCCCATTGTCCTTACAAAGCCTATCAAATTTTGCTAAACAAAACTCACCACCATTGTCAATCCTCAAGCTCTTAATATTTTTGCAAGTCTGATTTTCAATAAGTACCTTAAACTTGTTAAATCGACTAAATAATTTTTTTATATTAAGTATAAAGTTGGAGTACATCATGAAAAGTTCATTGAGTATTAAAATTCAAAAAAATGTCTACTATAAAAAAAGAACATGTCAACACCCATTAGACAAAGTATGCCTGACCAAATTGAACTCAAAATTACATCATAGTTACTATTCCATATTAAAGACATTTACAATATCAAACTAAGTTGTCCAACCCACTAGTCCCTCCATCCATCTCTCTATCTTCCCCCCCTTGTTGGGGACAGGAACAACCTCAGGGAACTCTTCTACAACTGGAGCTTCAAGTACAAGTGGAACTACTGGTGTGGCTCTTTCCATTCTCTTTCTATTTGCCTTCGGAAAAAAATGATGAAATTGGAGAGGCCAATTTAGAAGGGCGATTCCTCTGTGCACCTTCCCCATGAGAATCCATGTGAGATCTCCCTTGGAAAAACCCTGGTGGTACCATTCTTTAGAAGATCCACAAAATTTTTCTTGGATAACCTCATAACTATTGTGACCACCAAAAAACATAGTAGGTTATGAGTAACCTGAGAGACCCAGTAAGCATTCTTCCATTGCCATTAAAACATCGTCATTTCTAAATTTCCAAATTAGCCATAGAGTTTCAATAGAGAGAGAAGACCAAAAGATATTAGAAATTTTTGAGAGGATTGACACATAGCCTACCATACTCTCCCAACCCATAATAGTACAATTGATAGATATACCAAATAATCTCTAGACTTCTTTAGCAAAAAGACAATAAAAAAAATATGAGTAACAAATTCAAGCACTCTGCAATAAGCACAAAAGTTAGGTTCACCGTCAGGATTAAGTACAGGTAATATGTGTAATAGTAGATGCCACAAAAAGCACTTATTTTTAGGTTCCACAAAACTGCCCCACAAAACAAATGTCCTTCTACTGTAGTAACCTATGAATGAGACAAAGTACCTAGATTTAGATAAAGAAGGAACATTCACTGGAACACAAATATCTGCATGCACATAATCCAATAACCCAAAAGACTAATGAGAACTTTAATAAAAAGAAACGCGGTGTTTTTTTTCCATTTACATAGTTTACAAAAGTTAAACTCAAGATTACAACCATCAAGGCCTTCAATTAGGTTCTTACTTTTCAGGGCTCTCAAACCCTTCTCAACAATGTGACCAAGTCATTGGTGCCATAACATGGTTATATCTATTGGGAGTTTCATCTCCAAGGTACTAGCACCCTTAGGTACCCAAAAAGCATGACCATCAGATGTAGCTGCTGCAACACACTTATTTTCTTTATCCGATAGAGAGGATTTAGAATCCAAAGATTTCTTCGAAGTGGCATGTCAGAAGAAATATTGCATATAATTGTACATACATCTATCTTGTACAAGGTGTCAACCCCAACACCCTTAGCTAACACCATAGATCCTCTAGTAATCTTGCATCCTCCATTCAAAAAACCAACATGCACACCTAAATCATTCAATTTACTCACTAAAAGAAGGTTTCTTTCCAAACTCAAGATATGCAATACACCATCAATCCCCTTCACTCTTCCATTAGGGAATCTAATCTTAACTCTTCCATGACCTACAATTTTCAAATGAGAATCATCACCTAGAAACATGCTCTAACCATCATACTCTTCTTACTTTGAAAGCCAAAACCTATGATGGGTCATGTGGAAGGAAGCTACCAATCCTTTCAAGAACACATATTTTGAAGCATGTGTTGCCAAGGGTACGCTAAAAGCATCTACATCATCATGAGTGGATTTTTTTAAAGTCAAATCAGGGAAATTATTTTTACCTTTCTTTTTCTTCACCTCCTTCCAGTCTTTGCGGTTGTGGCCAAGTTTACCACAATTGCAACATTACCTTGGACTTTCCAAGAGAGTTAGATCTCCCTGGAGATTTTAATCTTTCTTTCTTTTCCTTTTTCTCGCCTTTTTCTTTAGATCTACCATGAACAACAAGAGCTTCCTTCACCATTTAAAAATATTTTCTTTGCATCTCTTTAGACAAAAGGGATGGAACCACTTCATCCATTTTGAACTTGGTAGTGGTACTTCCAATAGCCATAACCAGGAGATCCCATGAATCTAGAAAAGAATATAACATAAGCATGCATCGATCTTCATATTCAATCTTATCACCAACAAAACCCAATTGTGCAACAATCATATTAAAATCATTTAAGTGATCTACCTTCTTTAATATTAAGAGAATAAATTTTCTTTCTTAGGAACAATTTTTTTATGAAATATTTTGCTTGATAAACATCTCTAAGCCTTTTTCAAATATCCTTTCTAGTCTTCTCTTCATGGACATTTAGGAGCACCAAATCAATCAAATAGAGTCTTATCAAATCCTTGGCTTTACGATCCATTAAATTCCAAGATTCTTGGTTCATAGTTTGAGGTTTTTTTCTAGAAATTATAACCCATATACCTCTATCTACATGTGTGTCTTCCACCTTGAGTTTCTACAACTCAAAATTACCACCATTAAACTTTTTAATTTCAATTTTGGTTTTGCTTGCCATTTTCGCCTACAATATTGTTACCTAATCTTTCTCTGTCAAACTCCCACTGAAGCTTTAGATTAGTATATGAAAATCTTCAACCCACCAAATGAAACAAATTTGGAAAGACTCTAATATGAACTAAAAGGAAGCTAGGTAAGTGTAAACAAATTCCTATACCAAACTAACACAGGATAGGGTTGGAAAATTCCTTCATACACTTGTTCTATTACAAAAGCAATAATGTGCATAGTTAAAATCCAATTTAAACAATTAAAATGAACAAACCATAACACAATAGTTTATGTGGGAAGACCCTTTTGGGAAAAAACTCACACTCCAAAACATCCACAACTCAATTGTATTATTTAGTAAATAGTTACAATACAATTTATATAAGCTAATTCTCTTCAAGAGACTTCTAGAATTTAGAATAATTTCAGAAGCATAATGGTAGCTCTCAAATAATAACTCTCTCTTACAATAATGAATTACAAAGAAAATACATCAATATTTACAAGTTAGCGACCAAAGGTAACAATCTCCATTTTTAATAAAGCAATAAAGCTGAAAAAATATGTCATCAATGGCTCCAACTTCATCTCAATAAAAAAATATTCTTTCTTGTGCATAGATGTCCAAGGATTGAAAATCCTTTGTTAACTTAGCCTCCAAGAAAAGATAAATAAAAAAACCACTTTATTCTCTTTTCCCCTTTCTGAAAAAGAAAACACAAAAGTACTCCCAAGTCTTTGTAGAAATTTATCAAAATTTGTTTTTTTAATCAACAATAAAACTTTTGATTCCAACCTCCTAAAAGTAGGATAAATCAATATGAACCAAATAATTAATAAAATTAATTATTAATGTAAGGACTCAAAGGCCGAGACACCTTAATCCCAACATTCTCCTACTTGTCAAGAGTCAAATGCAATTTACTTCTCAGGGCAGCAAGGCCCATAGAACTGACACACCATCTAGACTTATTTGTGCTCAATAGCTTCATTAGTGCATCTGTAACATTCATGAAAGTGTCAAATTTATCCAACTTCACCTTTTTATCTTCTACCATATCACAAAGAAAATGAAATTGAACATCAATGTGCTTTTTTCTAGTGCAAAAAGTGATGCAGAGCCTTGGTATAGGTATATGATAGGTTCCCCCCAATCCAAGGACAAACCAAGGACTCTAGAAATAATCAAAAGACTCTTCGGGGTATAGAAAGACCAAATTGATAAGTCCCACATCCTTACCTTCCTAAATGCTTCTTCACAAGGTTACTTACCCTGAGTGCTTCACAAGGTCTTCTAATGGTTCTCAAGGACCCTATGGCCCAACAAGGTTTGGACCTCTCTCCAATTCATCAATGCTTATCTAGGGTTTGGTTTAAAGTTCCCTAGGACAGGAAGGCTCTTTTCAATCACCCATTAGGTTCCCTCTAATGGTTTGTGCCAATGGCTGTAATAAGGCCTACAAATCCTAGTAGCCCTGCTAGACCAGTTTTCCACAATTAACTCCTTATTTCTCCAAAGGAACTAGAAAAATAATTCCAGATTAGGATACCCTTTAGAGAGTTACAAAACATATCCCAAGGGTTCTGGTAGTTTGGGAACATAAGAGTCTAAACCCTATCTTGGTTAGGGGACCTAATAGCCCCAATTAGGCCTATTTTACAAAGGAGAGGGTAGGCATTGACCCTATCTTGTCAAACCAATTCAATGAAAAACCTTAGGGCATGGTAAACCTACCAATTCCTGATAAGACCCCTAACACCATGTGTGAGACCTATTTGCTTTCACTTGCATGTTGGCCACGTGGAGTTGCCCACCTTAATGCATCAAACCCTTGCTTCCAATTGATCCTAACCTGCAAAAGGCTTTCAAAGTATTAAAATAAATTGACCATACTTGCATCTCCTCCAGATCCATGGACCACCAATAAACGATCAGCAAGATGAGGCCATTTCTTGGTAAAACCCTAAGTAAAATTGTCAAATCTAGACCACTTCCAGAAAATGACCGGTTTCTCCCTTGTTTAGACAATTTAAGACCTCAGAATTGATGCATATGAAAGGGGATTGGCCACTATAACACATCCCACTAGTTTCCTAATTCCAAAATGATCGTATGGTACGATACCCCGACTAGAACAATAAAATTGCAGGAAATTCTCAGAATTTTATTGCTTCAATGATGCCAATTGTTTACAAAACTCTTCTCCCTCCCCAATTATGATTGGGAATGAAATTTCATACCTTAATCAATGGTTATCAACCACCTTTTGAACTGAGGTGACCATTGGAAGCAGTTTGCTCTTTGTAACCAAAAGTTGTCATCAAAAGTTGTCATGTTTGAGCAACTTTGACACATGTTAAGTCCGCATACCTAGAGTTGTTCCAACATGTCTTAAACCTTCCTAAGACATCTCCAACACACAAAAAACCTATAAAATACTCAACTAAATACCCCTAGGCTGATATTCCCATGGTGACTTATCAACTTGCCAAATCCATGTAATTGGCTAACAAAGTGGGGTTTATTACAAAAATCAAACAAAGATATCCTATTACATAGATTGAAAGGTCACATTCCTGTGTGTTCCATTTCGGCCTTCATTGCCCTAATTATCTTAGTCATGAGGTGCCCCTGCACCATACTCCTAGGGTGAATGAATCTCAAGTCCACTTGAAATGAGGTCATGTAATGTAGTGCCATGCTTTTTGATCTGACCTTCATCCAACCAAATGGATTCAGAGTTTGGTTTTCCTTTCCATTTGACCAAGTATTGTTTGTACTCATTGTTCCTGGTCTTCTTGACAACCTTTGTGTCCAACTTTCTCAAGTTTAGGTGGCTCATGTTTGGGAAGATCTATATCTGCTACATCTTCTATGACCTGCTGTGAGTCACCTACATTAGGATCACCTTTAAAAGGAGTTATATCACAAACATTAAAAATAGGAGATATGCCAAGGTCAGGTGGTAATTGAATTTCATAGGCATTGTTGCCAAACTTCTTCAAGATTTGACATGGCCCTACTTTTCTTTGCATGATCTTAGTGTGCTTGCCCTTGGGCAATCTTTACTTCTTCAAATTCATCCAAACCAAATCTCCAATATGAAATTGTACTTCTCTCCTTTTCTGATCTCTATGTTTTTTGTACTTGTCTGATGACTTTTGAAGTTGCATCTTGACTTGCTCATGAACTTCCTTTATGACTTCAACAAACTTCTCCCCATCTGCACCTATAGGGTCCATATGGGGTAGTTTTATCAACTCCAATACTCCTCTTGGATGTAACCCATATACAATTTGAAATGGTGACTTCCCTATGCTTTTGTTTACAGTGTCATTGTAGGAAAACTCAGCCTAAGCTAAGATTGAATCCCACTTTTCACCATGCTGTCTTGTTAGGCATCTCAACAAGTTTCCTAATGATCTATTTACTACTTCTATCTACCCATCCATTTGTGGATGATAGGTTGATGAGAAGGATAGATTGGTGCCAAGTTTCCTCCACAGAGTTCTCCATAAATGGCCAACAAATTTGACATCCCTATCCGAAACTATATTCAATGGGAGTCCATGGATCCTTGCTACTTCTCTGAAAAAAAAATCTGCTATATAAGATGCATCACTAGTGGACTTACATGGAAAGAAATGTGCCATTTTACTAAACCTATCCACTACCACAAATACACTGTCAAACCCCTTTTGTGTTCTAGGTAAACCCATTATAAAGTCCATCGACACACTTTCCCAATGTCTTGAGGGAATGGGTAAGGGTTGATAGAGACCAACATTGGTGCTTCTTCCTTTTGCCTTTTGGCAAATAGTGCATGCATCTATAAACTTTCTTACATCAACCTGCAATTTGGGCCAAAAGCAGTGCCTCCTTACCAGTTCAAGTGTCTTGTCCAAGCCAAAATGACCTGCCATAGCCCCATAATGCTTTTCCTTGATGATGTTAGTCTTCATTGAGCACCTTGGTATACACAATTTCCCACCTTTGAAGAGAAGTCCATCTTGGATTAGAAAATTAGAAAATTCTACATGATACCTTTCATCAAATTTAGTACATACTTTGTAGATCTCTTTGAAGTCCTCATCTACATCATACATGCCTTTCAATGTATTAATCCCAATGCTTTCTAATTGAATTTCAGATATGGTTAACACTCTCCTACTTAGTGCATCATCCACTTTGTTGGCTACTCCTTTCTTGTGTTTGATGGAGAAGGTGTAGGCTTGGAGGGATTCTACCCATTTCACATGCCTATGCCTTAACTTTGCTTGATTATTAATGAAACTCAAGGCTTGGTTGTCATTATAGACCAAAAATTCTTTTTGTAGTAGATAATGCCTCCATTTTTTCAAAGACTAAACTAATGCATACATTTCTAGGTCATAAGAAGAATATTTTCTCTTTACCTCATTGAGATTTTCACTAAAGAATGCTATAGGTCTGCCTTCTTGTCTTATGATTGCTCCTATGGCCACATGACTAGCATCACATTCAATCTGAAGCACCTTATTAAAATTAGGCAAGGCAAGTACTGATTGTTGAGCTACCTTTTTCTTGAGAGTTTCAAATGCCTCATCCACTTCCTTTGTCCAAGAGAACCTGTACTTTTGACCACCTTTTGTGGTTTCCAACATTGGAGCATATATCTGACTAAAACCTCTTATAAACTTTCTATAAAATATGGCTAATCCATGGAAACTTCTAACCTCACCAATAGTCCTAGGAGTAGGCCAAGAGAGAATTGCATTTACCTTATCCTGATCCATCTTCAAGTGACCTTTAGAGATCACAAATCCAAAGTAGGTGAGTTCTTCCTGCATGAACAAACACTTCTCCATATTGATCATCAATTCCTCTTCACTCAATCTTCTCAAAACCATGTCTACATGCCTCAAGTGCTCTTCCTTTGTCCTGCTAAATATTAGTATTTCATCCAAATACACTATTACAAACTTCCTTGTGAAATCTTTCAAAACTTCATTCATGAGTCTCATGAATGTACTTGGGGTGTTAGACAAACCAAATGGCATAACCTTCCACTCATACAACCCTTCATTTGTTTTGAAGGTTGTTTTCCACTCATCACCAGACCCAATTCTAATTTGGTGGTATCCACTCTTTAAATCAATTTTAGAGAAATATTTTGCACCCCCCAAACAATAAAGCAAATCCTCTATTCAAGGCATTGGAAATCTATACCTTATGGTGATCTTGTTGAGAGCCCTTGAGTCAGTACAAAGCCTCCATGTTCCATCCTTTTTGGGTGCCAATACTGTAGGGATTACACATGGGCTAAGGCTCTTTCCAATCAGGTCAGAATCTAGCAACTCTTGAATTTTCCTTGCCATCTCCTCATTTTGCTGTGGTGTGAGTTTCTATGCAACCTTGTTAGGAAATGTAGCCCATGGGATCAAGTCAATACACTGACTGATCTCTCTCATTAGTGGCAAACTCCTTGGCACTCCATCTATAACTATTCCTTGGTATCTACCAATGATCTCCTTCACTTCCAGACTGAGATCCTTTTCCTTTCCTTCTGCCCTGTCATCTGCAGTAGGCTTCTCCTAGAAGATTGGTATTGAAAGAAAAGAGAGAAATATTACATCCTCCATCTTTATCTCCTTGAGGAATGGTTTTCCTTCCATCATCATCACTTTGGACTCACTCTCTTTCTGTTCTTCATTTTTTTTAGTTAGGGGCAGCAGCTCTATGACCTTGCCATTCTTTGTTATTGAGTAGGTATTCCTAAATCCATCATGGTGTGGTTTGAGGTCATACTGCCATGGTCTTCCAAACAAGAGGTGACAAGCATCCATGTTAACATTATCAAACAAAATCTTATCTTTATATGCACCTATCTGAAATTCCACCCATGACTGCTCCTCTATAAGTGTTTGTTGCTCCTTTGTGAGCCAAGACACCTTATAGGGGTATGGATGGGGTATCCTCCTCAATTTCAACTTCTCTACCATTTCTATTGACACAAAATTCTCAGTAGACCCCTAGTCAATCAAAACTTTACATACCTTTCCTCCTGATTGGCAAGTGGCACGGAAGATAGACTTCCTCTGAGGTGGTTCCATAGGTGTCGGTACCTTCAAGAGGGTTATTCTCAACATTAATTCCTCTCCTATCTCTAGATAACCATATGAATTAGGTATACTCCCACCTTGGTAATCTGATTCTTGGGTTAGGTTGGTTCTCCTTTCTCCTTGGGAGCTAGACCCCATCTTCTCTGGGCATCTACTGGCAATGTGTCCCTCTTGGTTGCAATTAAAAAAGTTTATTGGTTCTGCTCCTCTTCTTGATGATCTACCTCTAAAATTAGGCCTTCTCCCTCTGAAGTTGCCTTTATTGTTGCTGTCATTCCTTAGGGAGTCTTGATTGCTCTCTCCTTGGAATTCAAAATTTGATCCTCTTCCTTTGAAGTTTCTCCTTCCTCTTAATTTCGTACCCCTTCCTCTACTGCTTTGCTCTTTTCTTCTCTTAAGCTACTCTTCCAGCTTCAATGCTAGCTGATAGCATTTATGAATAGTCGTAGGGCACAAGAGGTTCAACTCTTCTTATATGTTCCAACTTAGGCCATTTAGATACCTTGCCACTCTTTCACTTTCATCTTCAATCTTCTTAGACTTTATACTCAATTTTTGAAATTCTTCAGTGTAGGCATACACATCCATCTCTTTCTGTCTAAGATTCTTCCTTCTCTTGTGTAATTGGACCTCATAGTCCTCAGGTACATATACTCCCTTGATTTCTGCAATCATCTTCTTCCAAGAGGTGATCATTCCTCTTGCCTCTTTTACTCTTTCCCCTTGCACAAAATTCCACCATGTCAGGGCTTCTCCCTGCATTTTTGACTTGGCAATATTCACCTTTTGGTTGTCAGCAATGTCTTCACATTCAAAGAAGTTGTTCAAGGACTCTATCCAGTCCATCACACCATCGACATCCATCTTCCCACTGAAAATAGCAAGATTTGACTTCTGGTCCATGGTTCTCCTTTCCATAGACTTCAAGGCATCGAACTGGTACCTATGCTCTGTAGGAACTTCCTCTTCTTCCTGCCCTTGTGGGTTCTCCTCTTCTTCTCCCACTTCCTCTGAGCCATTAGGTCCTCCTCTTTCTAGTCTGCCTTCCAAGTTTTTTATCAACTTTCTAAGCTAATCATTCTCTTCTCTGTTTTCTTGTATCATCCTGGCAAGTTCCACATTTATCACCTTTGGAGGCATGCTTCTAGCCTCACCCTCTAATTCTTCTGCTGACATGTACTATTCTCCTTCCCAAGAGGATTCCTCCTACGTTCTGATACCAATTTGATGCAAAACCCTGGTATAGGTATAGGATAGGTTCCCCCCAATCCAAGGACAAACCAAGGACTCTAGCAATCATCTAAAGACTCTTAGGGGTATAGAAAGACCAAATTGATAAGTCCAACATCCTTACCTTCCTAAATGCTTCTTCACAAGGTCACTTACCCTGAGTTCTTCACAAGGTCTTCTAATGGTTCTCAAGGACCCTATGGCCCAACAAGGTTTGGCCATCTCTCCAATTCATCAATGCTTATCTAGGGTCTGGTTTGAAGTTCCCTAGGTCAAGAAGACTCCTTTCAATCACCCATTAGGTTCCCTCTAATGGTTTGTGATAATGACTGCAATAAGGCCTACAAATCCTAGTAGCCTTGCCAGACCGGTTTTCCAAAATTAACTCCTTATTTCTCCAAAGAACCCAGACAACTAATTCTAGATTAGAATAACCTTTAGAGAGTTACAAAACATATCCCAAGGGTTGTGGGAGTTTGGGAACACATGAGTCCAAACCCTATCTTGGTTAGGGGACCTAATAGACCTAATTAGGCCTATTTTACAAAGGAGAGGGTAGGCACTGACCCTATCTTGTCAAAACAATTCAATGAAAACTCTTAGGGCATGGTAAATCTACCAATTCCTGAGTTCTAGGCAATGATTAGACCCCTAACACCGTATGTGAGACCTATTTGCTTGCACTTGCATGGTGGCCACATGGAGTTCCCCACCTTAATGCATCAAACCCTTGCCTCCAATTGATCCTAACTTGCAAAAGGATTTAAAAATATTAAAATAAATTGGCCATACTTTCATCTCCTCCAAAGCCATGGACCACCAATGAAGGATCAGGAAGATGAGGCCATTTTTTGGTAAAACCCTAAGTAAAACTGTCAAATCTAGACCACTTCCAGAAAATGACAGGTTTCTCCCTTGTCTTGGTGAGTTAAGACCTTAGAATTGATGAATATGAAAGGGGATTGGCCACTATAACACATCCCACTAGTTTCCTAATTCCAAAATGATCGTATGGTACGATACCCCGACTAGAACAATAAAATTGCAGGAAATTCTCAGAATTTTATTGCTTCAATGATGCCAATTGTTTACAAAACTCTTCTCCCTCCCCAATGATGATTGGGATTGAAATTTCATACCTTAATAAATGTTTATCAACCACCTTTTGAACTAAGGTGACCATTGGAAGGAAGTTGCTCTTTGTAACCAAAAGTTGTCATGAAAAGTTGTCATGAAAAGTTGTCATGTTTGAGCAACTTTGACACATGTTAAGTCTACATACCTAGAGTTGTTCCAACATTTCTTAAAACTTCCTAAGACATATACAACACACAAACACCTAGAAAATACTCAACTAAATACCCCTAGGCCCATATGCCCATGTTGGCTTATCAACTTTCCAAATCCATGTCATTGGGTAACAAAGTGGGGTTTATTACAAAAATCAAACAAAGCTATCCTATTACATAGATTGAAAGGTCACATTCCCATGTGTAACCTTTAGGCCTTCATTGCCCTAATTATCTGAGTCATGAGGTGCCCCTGCACCAAAAAGTAGGATTCTTTTTGAAGCAAATGATACTTTGACTGTCACAACACATAGTAATCTATCCTACACCAAAATCAATATCAGAACATAATATCTTAAGCCAAATGGCTTACTTACAAGCATGCATAGATGCCATGTACTCTTCTTGTGTAGTGGATAAAGTGTCTACAACATGTCACTTACTCATCCAACTAATGGCATAACCAAACATCATGAAAACATATCCACTTGTGTTTTTTCTATTGTCAGCACACTTGGCCAATCCAAATCTACATATCCATGGATACTCATATGTGATATTTTGCCAAGATCTAGAGGCAACAGAAAGCACAAATTAGAGAGACAAAATATAGGACAAGAATAAACTATATTCTCATCAATAGATAATATTGATGTTGTTACATATAATGAATATGAGCCTGCATATATAGGCAAGGAAATATGGATATGTGAGCACACAAACATGACATGTGGCTCAATAAGAAACAAGGGTAGGTAGGAAATAGGTGTGGTAGGTAGGAGAAACAATAAAATATTCCACATGAGGTGGATCACCCATCAAAGGTGGAATTATCACTCCACAATAAGTGGATATGATAGAGTAGTAACAAGATCAACACCATAAAAGGTGGAATTTCTCCTACACACACTAACCCAATGTGGCACAAACACCCAAGTGTCTCATACCCAAACTACTATGATATGCATGTACCTAAGTAAAATTAAGTAAGGTGTAATAATATCCAACATGAATAATTAATTATACCAATACCCCCCCTTAAGTGTAACTTAGGGGAATGCACTTAAGTCTACAATGCAACTAAGAAATGCAAGATGGGTCCCGACTACGAGGCCATGTTAGGTACCCATGTACAAATGTGTGTGGGGGAAAAAGCGAGACTAGGTCAACATACCCTAATCCTACTCTTTGACACACATTACGGAATACGAAAGAGCCTAGAGATATCGCACGATTGGCTACTTCTTTTGGTGAAAGAGAGAGCCACAGGATATCTATTAGGATTCCTATTCCCTTGTTGAAATTGTAAGATCAAGTAATGCAAGTTCAAACCCTAATCCCAAAATGCAAGTATGAACCAATAACAAGATTGCAGAATTGAGATTAAACAATGAACAGCTGTAAATGTAAGGATAAAATAAGAATGCAGATATGTACCCGGAGTCAAAATCGGACTGAAAATATTCGGGACGAGGGCGCGGGCGCCACTGTCCTGAAAACTGCACCGGAAACCACTGTTCTGCACTCTGAAACACTGTCTGGAAACTGTCTGCAAACTGTCTGTCCGGAGGACCAGGGCGCCCAGCGCCTCTGTCCTAGGGACCAGGGCGCCCAGCGCCCCTGTCCTGGCAGGACCAGGGTGCCCAGCGCCCCTGTCTCGGTCTCCTGCTCTGCAATTTCACACAGAGTGCTGTTCCAACTTTCTCTCTCCAGATCTGTACCCTGTGGCATCGTCCGAATCCCGAAACCTGCAATAATATCTGAAAAAGGGGAGGGGCGGCTATATAGGGTTTTTCCTTAGTCAAACCCCCGCTTCGGTGATTTCCACCTCCACGAATAGCCAAGTTGTTTTGTAAAATGTATTGTGTGTTCAGACCTAGTGTGTGTGCAAGGTCCAAAATGCAAGAAAGCAAACTAGAGCAACCTAGAAAGTAAACCCTAATTGCTTGCAAATGATAATGTAAATGCTCTAAATCAAGATGCAATGTGATCTAAAGCATGAATAAATGATGTATCAAAGCTTATGCAAAGACATGAAAACAATACGAAATCATACCCAACCCCCAAGGGGGGAGTACAAGCCAATCTTCAGTCGGTAATCTCCTATTGTTCTTCAATGTCTTCCAAGCCCTAAGTGGATGAATGAATTTGATAGATTCTTGATAGAAAGATGTTATAAGATGTTGAAGTCCTCAAAGATCTGCTCTTTCGCTGCATATGAAGTTCCTGGAAACAAAAATCCGATCCCTTCAAATGAGGAAAGAGAGCTTTTATGTATGAAACCCTAGGTCGTAAATTCGTATTTTGGCCGACCTAGAGATTGAATATCCCGCCAATTTCTTGGGGTTAAGCTTTATTTTATGATTGGATCGCGCTCCTAAAATTTCGGGAAAAATGTCCGGGACCATGTGCACCGGGCGCCACGGTCCCGACAACTTTTCACCAAATTTTCAGGGCCGTCGGATATGATGATTTTAGAGAGAATCCCGAAGTTACAGGTGATTTCGAGATGTTTTGACCCCGAAACCAAGCCCCCAAGTTCGGAATAGGACTTAATTAGGGTTTTTGATTAAGTGATGTATTGAAGGAATAAAATGTGAAGGGCGCGCTTTTAGTGAAAGGGCCCAACTTTATGATGTAGAGAATGATGAAATAGGACCTTAGACCTAATTAATTTGATTAATTAAGTGCTTAAGGAGAAATGCAATGTAGAATTCAAAATGCACTAAGGTGGGTGCTAAACTAGGTGTGAAATTGTACCACCCTAGCGAGTGCGTACAATTTACGATGCTACATTTAGCCCTCACTTTAGCGGTCATATGAGTACTACGTGCATATGCAAGCTAAAGTATAGAAAAGTAAACATCATTTAGAAAAAGGATATATCCATAAGTTGTCGGACGAAGCCCCCAGCGGTATCTGCAGTACACAGTTAGGAACCGCACCCTACAAAACAAACGTTAGATCACAAAATCACCTAATGCTTACTAGGGAAAGTGATGAAATCTGTGAGTAGCTATATGCCCCTTCCTGTTTCGACTTGCTTATTTAGGGAGGTGAAACAGGGTAGCATGTTTACTTGCGACAAATTGTGTAAGAGAGTGTTGATGAGGGGTGTTCGTGAAATAGGCTTCATCAGAGAACTTTTTGGAACATCCCGAGAGTAGGAGAAGGAAAATACAATTCCAACGCAATGAACGGCTCAAAAATCGCATCTCCCAAACTCAAGTTATGATAAAATGAATGACAGAGGAAAAATTAGGGTTTCAAAAAGTAAGAATAAACACACAAGAGTATATACTTCGAAAGTGACACTTGTATTCGTCACTTTGTCGATTTCAGGATACTATTTAGTGCAGCGGAGCCCACCTAGCCATCACCATGCCTTCACGACGACCGGAACATCCCACAAGGATCGAGATCCTGTGCCAGGCCGTGATCGACGACGAGCCACTGGACGAGGTGAGTTGACTGAATGTTTGACTTTTGATTTTTCGCATGTTTGACTTTTCCGTGATCGTATGCGGGCCTTGAGGCCGACCGGGGCCCACCCAGGGTGCCATGGTCCCTGAGGGGCGCCCTGGTCCCCCCAGGGTGCCATGGTCCTTGACAAGGGTGCCATGGTCCCTGACAGGGGCGCCATGGTCCCTACAGGGCGCCATGGTCCCTACAGGGCGCCATGGTCCCTGAGGGGTGCCATGGTCCCCTCAGGGCGCCATGGTCCCTGAGAGGGCGCCATGGTCCCCATCAGGGCGCCATGGTCCCCAATCAGGGCCTGGCGAGAGGTTACAGGGCTAGCATACGATGTACAACAGTTTGACCCATCAAGCTTCAATAATAACCTGCAATAGAAAGCTCCAAAATACACAACCCCAAATAGCATCAAATTTCTCTCAATTGGCAAACCAATGACACTCTAATGGCTCTTATACCATGTGAGATTTTTCCAAGATCTAGAGGCAATGGAAAGCACAAATAAGAGAGATAAAATATAGGAAAAGAATAAACTGTATTCTCATCAATAGATAAAAATGGTTGTTGTTACATACAATAAATATGAGCTTGCATATCTAGGCATGGTAATATGGATATGTGAGAAAACAAACATGACATGTTGCTCAATAAGAAACAAGGGTAGGTAGGAAATAGGTGTGGTAGGTAGGAGAAACAATAAAATATTCCATATGAGGTGGATCACCCAGTGAAGGTGGAATTATCACTCCACAATAAGTGGATATGATAGAGTAGTAACAAGATCAACACCATAAAAGGTGGAATTTCTCCTACACACACTATCCCAATGTGGTACAAACACCCAAGTGTCTCATACCCAAACTAATATGATATGCATGTACCTAAGTAAACTTAAGTAAGGTGTACTAATATCCATCATGAATAATTAATTACACCGATATCATAGAATGTCAAGGTTTAATATAATTAACATGAAAAAATAAGGAATACTAGGAAGTACCCCTCAAGTATCTAAACACTCTCTTTATTGCATCCTAATGTACCTATCTAGGATTAGCCATGTATTGACTAAGGACTCCTACTGGTTGGGTAATGTCTAGCCTCGTGTAGACTATAACATACATAAGATTGCTAACAACACTCACATATGGTACTTTAGTCATGTCCTCCATGTGGGTAGGAGATTTTAGGCAATCTTCTTAGAAAGCTTCATCCCTTGTAATACTAGAACAACTAATTGTTTGTGAGTTGTCATGCAAAATGTCTCCAATATTAAGTTCACATATTTACTTTGGCTTAACCAAATCTTTTTATTAGATCTATCTCTTTTGATCCCAACCCCAATATTATACCTTTCTACACCTAGATCCTTCATTTCAAACTATATTGATAACTGAGAATTCAAATATGAAATCATAGTTATTCCATTCCCAATAAACAACATATCCTTCACATAAATAACTATAATAAGAGTGTGACCATTATCAGAAATACAAATAATGGTTAGATTTAGATATCATAAATGCCAAAGACAACATATAGGTGGAAAATTTTTGGTATTACATTCTAGTATATTGCTTCATAATAGGAGAGAAAATCTCACCATAATCAATTCCCTCCACCTAGGAATAAGTCTTAGCAATTAGCCTTCCCTTATGCTTCTTAATATTTCCATCTAAACTAGATTTTTGCTTCAACACCCATTTACGACCAATGGGTTTTTGTCCTTTGGACAAGGGCATCGAATCTAATGTAGCATTTTTCTTCAATTAAGCCATTTCTTAATCCATGGATTTCAGCTAGGAATCTGTATCACTCATACCCACAACCTCTCTAACAGTTCTATGCTCATTAGTGTTAGCTATCAATGAAACTATGCAACTAGAATCCAACAAAGAATATCCAAACCTTTATGGTGAATAACCATATCTTTTAGGTTGTCGCACATCATGAGGAGAAATCTTCAAATGATAAGGTTAAGGCTCTTCATCTTTTTCATAATTAATAGAGCTACTAGAGCACTCCTCATGATCAGGTCCAGTAGGAATACATAATTTCTCTTTTCAGAATAAGTAGAACTTGAAGAACCTCCTTACTTTGTTTATCCTCTTTCTCTGGTTGTAGCTTAATTGTTGAAGGTGTCATCTCTCAAAATATGAAACTTTTATCGTAGTACCCCTTCACACCAACACCATAAATATACACTTTATTTCTCTAATTTAGATCTTTTCTCAATAGGAGCATGAGCATAAGCTTCACAACCAAATAATCTGAGATATCTCATCAAAGTATTTTTACCAAACCACACCTCCATGGGTGTCTTCTCAACAAGGACAAATGTAAGAGATACATTAATCAAATAACATGTAGTGGCTACAACTTTAACCCAAAACTTCTGTTTGAGGCCTACACCACTCATCATACTTCTAGCCGTCTCCATCAACATCCTATTCATCCTATCTACAACTCCATTTTGTTTTGTAGTGTATGAAGTTTTTCTATGTCTCTCAATCCCACGGTATTGACAAAACCTATCAAATTATATTAAACAAATCTCATCACCATTTTCAATCCTTGAAACATTTAATCTTTTTGCAAGTCTAATTTTCAACAAGTGCCTTAAACTCATTAAATTGACTAAAGACTTGATATTTGCTTATGAGAAAATACACAAATGCCCTTCTACTATAGTCATCTATGAATGAGACAAAGTACACAGATTTAGATAAAGAAGGAACATTCACTAGACCAAAAATTTATGCAGCCACATAATCCAATAACCCAAAAGACTTATGAGAACTTGAATAAAGTCAAACATGGTGTTGTTTATCATATACACATAGTTTGCAAAAGACAAACTCAAGATTACAGTCATCAAGGCCTTCAACAAGGCTCTTACTTTTTAGGGCTCTAGGAACCTTCTCACCAATGTGACCAAGTCATTGGTGTCATAACATGGTTTTCTCTATTGGGAGTTTCCTTTGCAAGGCATGAGTACCCTTAGGCACCCAAAAAGCATGACCATCAAATGTAGTTTCTGCAACACTCTTCTTTGCTTGATATGATGGTTAGGATATAGAATCCAAAGATTTTTTCTTTGGCATGTCATAAGAAATATTTCACTAAATTGTGCATGCATCTATCTTGCATAAGGTGCCAACCCCAACACCCTTAGCCAACACCATAGGTCCTGTAGTCATCTTGTATCCTCCATTAAAAAAAAACAACATTCACACCTAAATCATTATATTTACAAAGAATTATGAAACCTATATCATTCTCTGTACATTTTTCACCTTTACTCTGCCCCTTTGACAACAATGCCAAAGATGGGGTGCTGTCCAAAACTCATATACATGGATATCTACCGAAGACTTTACCCGTATTTGAAGATATCAACAAAAATGTTCTTCAAAAATCCTATGTGGATGTCCCACCCATTCTTCAAGTTATCCAAAACCGTAATGAATGCACTGAAAACATAGGCACGAATCTCTACATCCTTCAATTAAGATGGAACGGGTTGTCCCATAGCCTTCATAGAATCTAATCTATTACTTAACATGGTGTCCATTCGGGGGGCAATCAAATTTAGGAGTTCACCAACTCTCCTCAAAATTATATCCTTATCCGCATTAAGGCTCGAAATATGATCATTGGGAGCCATTATCTTCGCTTCTACATTGTTGGTTAGGGCTACTTTAGAATCAAAAGACTGTGAAAAACTAGCTAGTTTACCTTGACACATACTTATTTTTTTGTCTATATCTATTGCGAATGTTGGCAAAATAAGACAAGACATATATTTTACCGCCTTTTGTTAGTACATTAGAGATTGTTTGCAAACCTTTATTCAATCTTACTCTGCCATCCTCTATCATTTTCTAGAATGTTTTCATTCTCACCTCCTTGAATCTATCTAATACTCGATTAGTAGTAGACTTCTCCAAAGAATCAAAATTGGTATTACATTATTAATCAATTGCAATAATTTACTAGAGGTGCTAGAATTGGGATCTAGTTGTACACCCAGAACCAACTTCTACAATACATCAACTGACATCAAAATAAGCTTTTTAGCATCATTCTCTGATTTAACCAGATCCTGACTGGCCTGAGCTTGTACTGCTATAGCAAGAATCATCTTCTTAGTAGGAGACATTTGTTCAAGATCTAGGGGGCTATCAAGATTGATTGAGATTTGATGTAGGGCCCTTGTCCCTTTGACTAGAGGAGTGCCAATTGATAGAATATCTACAACTTTCTTCCCTTTGTCTATCTTAGTATCCTGCACCTCTATCTTCTCTGGTTCCTTTTCTATAGCACCATCCCCTTTATCCTATGCACCGCCGTTGTCACTTGGTGCAGTGTCATCCTTTGGAACTTAGAGAATTTTTCCAATATTATCTATCACAGGAGGATTCATACTGATCTCAGCATCAAGTGTTACATGGCCTTGATCTTCCAGATGTCCCTCTGTCTGATTTTCATCCTTCTGATCATTAGAGACACCTTCCTTAACTTTTGAATGAGAAGTCTGAACTGCATCAATGTATAAAGGATTGTTCTTTATAATCCTTCTCTTGATTTCTTCAGTTTCCTTCCTCACTTCTTCAACTGTGCCAATCATCAACCTATTCACCCTATTCACTTCTAAATTCCTTCTTATTTGCTTCTTCAATGAACCTTTTGGCTTCATCTTGGGAGATACAGGTGCAAACATTGATCAATTATCTTTTTTTCATTTCCTTATCTATTTTACTAGCAGCCAACCTCCTTGCATCAATAATATTATATAGATCCTTACTGAAGCAGTCACCGGTGAGGAGGGACCTCAAAGAGATCAATCCAGACTGGTCAACAAGAGTAAACACAACAAAAATACATAGATATGAAGGAGGCAATGCAGAAAAAAATAGTTTTATTGCATGAAGTTTGATTACATCCAACTGGTAACAACCGGCTTACAATATATCAACACACATGCCTAGTAGAATAGGTCACAAGCGGGACCTTGAATTGAAAGATCTATCTTCTAGGCACAATCTATCTATCTAATACTCTGATTGATTCTAATTGATTATTGTACTCTAAAGCATGATTATAAATATATATATCAATCCAAAGGATCCATTCAGCCCAAAAGGGACCAAAACCCAAAGAACAAGACATAATGTGCAAAATGAACAAGGTCGGCCTCCGCCAAGAGATTCCTCCAGAAAATCCAAAGGATGAAATGTAGATCATGGGAAACGGTCAGCCACATGCCAAGGAACATCTAAATCAATGCTCAAGGCTCTACAAGCTTCGAAATGGGTTCCGATAGATCACCAGAATAGGTCTCAGGCAACCGGTAACAAAGGAACAATCGGTAACAAGAAACTATCATGGAAATTGGTAGCGATATCTTGCTAGAAAATGATCCAAATGCGATGTGGTCTAAAAGAAAGAAAGATGATCAAGTCTTCAATTAGAATTCAACTCCATAGGATCTAGTGACCCAAATCTAGGACACATAGAAAGGAAAACTAAAACTACAAACAGAAAACAAAAATGAAAGGAAAATGTTTTTGGTTGATGCAAGATTGTTGTGAACCTAGGATGCTCCTACATCAGACATCTAGGGTTAATGAAAATTGAGCCCCTCACTTTGCTGGGGTCAAAGGGAAACCAAGGCATTCTACCTCTGCCTGAGAAATCCAAGATGAATCTTCAACTGGTCTGCCCTTCCACTTCACAAGATATTCTTTATACTGACTATTTCGGGTACTACACCCAATCCTATTGTCCAAAATCTCTTCAATCTAATCCAGTTCCTTCTGGGCAAATTGTTTCTCAAGGTTTGCAACACTGTCCTCATTGAATTCTAGTTCATGGTACTCATGAAGATCTGCAATATTGAATATAGGTGAAATACTTAGACTATCCGGTAGCTCCACTTCATATGCATTTCAAGAACTGAACTTCCTCAAAATATTACAGGGTCCAAACTTCTTCATCTGCAACTTATTATAAGTTCTAACTGGGAATCTATCTTTTCTCAGATATACCATCACTTCATCGCCAACTTCAAATTTCTTATGTCTCCTCTTCTCATCTACCTTCTCCTTATATTTGCTGTTCATGTCTTCCAAATGCTGTTTAACTTGAATATGCAATGCTGCCATGTGATCTACAAAATATTCTTCTTCTGAACTCTTTTGGTCTACACTGCTAATGTCTCTCAATTATGATCTTCCTCTAGGATGCACTCTGATAACAATCTCAATTTTTTTTTTTTGGTACTTCTATTCATTGAATTGTTGTAGGCAAACTCTGCTTGTGCAAGGATCAAATCCCAACTTCTGGTTTTATCTCCCACTAAACATCTCAACAAATTTCCCAAATTCTGGTTAACAACTTCTATCTGTCCATTAGTTTGTTGATGAAAAGTAGAACTAAACTTCAAATCTATCTTCATCTTCTTCCAAAGTATTCTCAAAAAAGAGCCAACAAACTTAGTATTTCTGTCTGAAACTATGCTCTTAGGTAATCCATGGAATCTTCCCACTTCCTTGAAAAATAGGTCTGCTACATGTAATTCGTCTGATGTCTTCTTACAAGGTATGAAATGAGCCATCTTCAAAAATCTATCCACTACCACAAATATAGAATCATTCCCTATCGGTGTCTTAGGCAATCCAAGTACAAAATGCATGCTTATATCCTCCTGAGGTCTTACTGGTACTGTTAAGGGTTTATACAATCCCACATTCTGACTACTACCTTTTGCAACTTGACAAACTCTACAAATCTTCACATATCTCTTAACATCCTTATGAATATGGGGCCAAAAGTAATGCTCACTTACCAATGCAACTGTTTTGTCAATGCCAAAATGTCTTACTAAATCTCCACTATGTTTCTCTTTTATCAGGTTCTCTCTCATGGAACTCTTAGGTATGCACAACTGAACTCCCCTAAATAACATCCCATCTTAAATGAAATAATCCAACCATTTTCTCCTATCAACCATAACCGGTTCTCTACACTCAACAATGGATTTCACTTTCTCAGGGTCCATCTTCAAACCATCCTTAGATATCACAAATCCTAAATAGACTAACTCATCCTTCATGAAAGTACACTTCTTGATATTGATCAACAACTTTTTTCTATCAACCTATGCAAAGCTTTTCTTAACTGCAACAAATGCTCCTCTTTTGTTTTAATGAAAATCAAAATTTCATCCAAATACACAATAACAAACTTACCCAAGAATTTATTCAATACCTCATTCATTAGCCTCATGAAAGTACTCGGTGCATTAGTCAATCCAAAAGGCATCACCAACCATTCATATAGTTCTTCGTTTGTCTTAAATGTTGTCTTCCACTCATCACCTTCTATGATCCTGATATGATGATATCCACTCTTCAAATCTATCTTTGTAAAGTATTTTTCTCCACTCAAACTATCCATTATGTCATCCATCCTAGGTAAAGGAGACTGATAATTTACTGTGATCTTGTTTATTGCTCTTGAATCAATACACATCCTCCATTCTCTATTCTTCTTAGATGCTAATACTGCTGGTATGACACAAGGGCTTAGACTCTCCCTGATCAAAGCTTTCTTCAACAACTCTTGCACTTGTCTATTCAATTCTTTATTCTCTACTGGTGTCAACCGATGTCCAGCTTTGTTAGGCAAACTAGCTCTAGGAACAAGGTCCATGCAATGACTAATACTTATAATAGTTGGCAATATGTCAGGTATATTATCTAAAAATGATGTCCTCATATTCTATTAGCAAATCTCTTATCTCTTCTGGGTGCTCTTCTTCCAGTTTTGGTCTCTCAGTCTTCTTAGGAATTAAGGAAAAACACACATTCTCATGTCTTAGGCCATCCATGAATTTCCTTCCATCTGGCATTTGTACATACTTCATTCTTCAAAGGTTCCTCTAAAGGTAACAAGCTCTGCTTCATAACATTGGCCACAATAGTGTATGCATTCTTCCTCCCATCATGTATTGCCTGTCTATCAAACAACCAAGGTCTACCCAACAAAATGTGACAAATATCCATAGGAATAATATCACACAAAACTTCATCATGATAATTCCCAATTTTCAATTTCACCAAACATTGTTCACTTAATAACAACTTATGTTCATCCCGAATCCAGGCTATCTGATAAGGCTTAGGGTGTTTCAATCTCTCCAATTTCAACTTATTCACCATCTCTTCTCAAACAAGATTATCTGAACTACCACTATCAATAACAACTTTACAACACTTACCGGATACCTTACATATGGTTTTGAATAGATTCTTCCTCTGCAAGGGCTCTTCATCTCCTTCGGCATGACACAAAGCTCTCCTCATTATCAACAGTTCTCCATCTTCTGATTTATTGTCTGATCCTATGGGGTTTTCTTCCACCACCACTTCTCTTCCGGTAGCCTCTTTATTTTTACACTCAAATGCACGATGTCCTTCTCCTCCACACTTAAATCAAGTTCCTCTAAATGTCCTCTTATCTTATCTTCCAAAGTTCTCATTTTGGTAACCATCCGGTTTTCTCCTTTGGTAGAAATTTCTATCATCCTTCCAGTATGAATTACCTTCTTTGTTCACTTCCTTGTCCTTGTTCTAATCTATACTATTTCCTCTTCCTCTGATATATCCTCTTCCTCCTTGAAATCTTCCTCTAGTAAACCTTCCACCTCTACCTCTCTATCTCTGTTCATGTCTTTTGTTCAATTTCTCTTAAGCGTTTAGTGCATACTCGTAAGCCTCTTCAACACTCTCCAATTTGATCATACTGAGTTCATCTTGTATAGACATCCACAATGCATTCAAATATCTTGCAAGTTGTTCAAATTCATCATGAACATGTCCAGATCTGATGTTCAACTTGTAAAATGCTTTGGTGTACTCCTTCACACTAGATTCCTTTTGTCTTAGATTGTCCAACTTCCAGAACAAATCCACTTGATAATTTTCTGACACAAACTTTGATTTCAACTTAGCAATCATTTGATCCCAATGTTTAATATTTTCTTTACCTCTTCTTTGTCTATCAACTTTTAAATGCTCCCTCTAAAGAGATGCATGACCTTTCAACTGGGTACATACATATTTCTCCTTCCTCTCTTCTGTAGTGTTTTCAAAATTGAAATACTTCTCTGTCTCTGAGATCCAACCAATCAATTCATCTGAATCTAACTTCCCATCATATTTTAGTGGGGTAAAATGATGTTTAGTGTTCACCCTACTCAAAATCCTTAAAAACCTTTCTACATCTGGATGAACTGCTGGTAGGTTTACTTGTTCTATCGGGGCTTCTTCTCCTTCATCTTCACTTACATCTTCAATATGTCAGTCTCTTCTCTAGGCTGTCTCCACAACTTCTAACAAGGCTGCTATTCCTCGGAACATCTCCATCACAACAGGGTCAACATTCCCACACACTCCACCATTCCTAGTTCCTCTTGGCACCATCAATTCATGCTAGTCCTCTGCAATTGCAGGTCGGATCCGCAATCTATCACCCTGCAACAACAAAAAATTCAAGACACGCAACCTCTGGAATGAAACTTTGCTTTGATACCACTTGAAGCAATCATCGGTGAGGAGGGACCTCAAAGAGATCAAAGGACCAGTTAGAAAGCGTAAACACAACAAACACACATAGAAATGATGGAGGCAATGTAGAATAGATAGTTTTATTGCATGAAATTTGATTACATTCAACCACTAACAAATGGTTTACAACATATTGACACACAAGCCTGGTAGAATAGGTCACAATCGGGACCTTGAATCGAAAGACCTATCTTCTAGGCATAGTCTATCTATCTGATACTCTGATTGATTCTAATTGATTATTGCATTCTAAAGCATGATTACAAATATATATATTGATCTATTCGGCCCAAAAGGGATAAAAACTGAAGAACAAGACCTAACATGCAAAATGAACAAGGTCGGCCTCCGCCAAGAGATTCCTCTAAAAAACCCAAAGGATGAAATGTAGATCGTAGGAAAAGGCCGGACACACACCAAGGAACATCTAAATCAATGCTCAAGGTTCCGCAAGATTTAGATTGGGTTCTGGTAGATCACCAGAATAGGTCTTAGGCAACCGCTAACAAAGGAACAATCGGTAACAAGAAACTGTCATGGAAACCGGTAGCGATATCTTGCCAGAAAGTGATCCAAATGCAATGCGGTCCAAAAGCAAGAAATATGATCAAGTATTCAATTATAATCCAACTCCATAGGATTCAGTGAGCCAAAACTAGGACACACAAAAAGGAAAATTGAAACTGCAAACAGAAAACAAAACAAAAAACAAAATATTTTTGGTTGATGCAAGATTGCTGTGAACCTGGGATGCTCCTGCATCACTTAGGGATACTATGTTCCAATTCAATTGAAGTTTTACTAAATTTATGTAAATACAAAACAACATCTTTTGTAACTTTCCTTTGATAAATCTCAACTAGATTTTCATAGTAAGCTCCAATATTCTTCAAGTTTCCATCCATAATTATCTCATCAATCAATTGTTCTGTTGTCAATGGAGGAAAAAATTTATATTTACCTTGTACATTACCAGTTTCAAGATCATCATCAAGTTGAGTTCTAATCTTCCTTCCCCTCTTGGGTATTTCAGTAAGGGTAGGTTCAGATTTAGCTTTCAAAACTCTACGAAAACACCACCGGATTGTGGTTTCCTCACCACCCTTACAAATTCTCCTTTCTTCTTAGCCTTTTCTACTTCTTCATTTGATTTAGTCTTAGAAGCCACCAAAGATACACCAACATAAGTTCATTTGGGTTTCTCCTTTTGCTTCAAAACTCCCTTTCCGGATGAGTTTTGTATTTAAGATGGTGCTACTTGAGCAGGGGCAGACTTGGTCTCTTTGGTTTTGCTTTGGAGGGAACCGGTTTAGCCTTAGGCTTCTTGGATTCCTCCATAGCTTCCATTTGAGCGTGCTTAACCCTTTCTTGCTTTACCACCTCTCTGGTAAAACCCATCTGCCCAACTACTTCTTTATCCATCTTAGATACTTTTCTCTTCCTTGCAGCTGTGGTGAACTATTTGTGCAACTCCATGTCTTTCTCCTTAAAGGTGCCAAACTTTGGTTCATTCGGGTCCACCGGCTTGCTCAGGAGGTGTTGAACATAAGATTGAAGTGTCTGACCATCCACCTCATAACCCATTGGAAATATCCATACTGTCTGGGGCTCCATAGCTTCCATGTGACATTGGTCTTTGCCCACCATGAAGAAAATAGTTTTTTCATATTTATCAATAATTTCTTTGGGGATCCTTTTTCTATCTTTCATCTGGTCTTAGAAAGTTTTAAAGGAAATCCACAAGGTTGTCTAAGTTTCTCTATTTCTCAATCTTTGCAAACCTTGTTTGATTTGAGTGGACACCAGTAAATCAAATGCCCATTGCACTTTGCCTGTACCAAGAATTTTCTTTCATGAAGTACAATTTCAGATAGATAATCAGAGAACCAAGCTTAAATACGTTCTTCTTATTAAATTTTATCTTTTTCAAATTGCTTAGGAGCTCCTGAAGAAGAACTAAACAAAGATCATATTGAGTGTCTTCCTTCACCATCTAGTATGCTGCATAAATAGATATACTGGAGACAAAATTTAGTCTGGTAGACTAATAGACCTTGTATCCAATGATCATGGACACAAATCTTACATCATGCTCCCAACTATCATCAATAGTCATGGACCTATTATCGAATTGTGCACCAGTTGCCTTTGTAACTGTTGTGTTACCTACCTTCCTTGGATTTGTCTTGTCACCAGTTTGATGTAGACATGTGACTGCATGAATGGCCTTCTTGGTGATTTTGTAAGGCTTGTCTAACTAGATAAATTCATCATCCACATGGCTAAGGATATATCTTACCCATTCATCTTCATCAAACATGGGGAAATGCATGAACCATGTGAAACCCTTCCTCTGGAATTGTGAATATTCCAGTTTAAGATTTCCATTCCCATCTCGAAGGTGTTGGTTGTAAAGTGCCAGAATGGACCTCATTGCCCATGTCTTCAATATTATAGTGGATATAAGCTCTTACATCATTGACATGCAGAACACCATAGGGCATAGATGAGAAGGCACTATTTGGATCATCCTCGCCTAACTTAAATGTGTGATTCTTAAATTGCATCCTTTCCCTCTCTGAAACCTCAAATACAAAAGGAGTATTGATAGAAGATGATGCCATTCTGAGAAATTTAGGGTTCAAAATAAGCTTTTGAAAATACCTCTTGCGACCGATGATGCACATATACTCTTTGTTGAATTTGCTTTAAGCTCTTAGATTGCCTTGATAACTGGTTTGCCTACTCTTCTGCTTCAACTCTTTGCTCACAATGTGAGAAATGATTAACTTTTTCCATTTTAACCTTGCAAACCCTAATTTCATGTTGAAATAAATGCACTGATAAGGTTCAACCAGATGCCTTGACCAACATAAATCAACTCACCAGATGATCTAGAGATTCAGATAATCATTTGCAAGCATTTTCAATCAACCATGATCGATCACAGATCTCTCCAGGTTCTGCAAGATTTTGCATGAAGATGCCACCCCATAAGGCCAAAAGTCTTAGTTACCGAATGAAGATCTTGCACCAGATTCAGGTGCAGATCCATTGTTTGCCTTAGACTCATCCTTTCTGAATGACATCTTCTCATGCTTTTTTCTGATCTCCTCTACCTTTTCCTTGCCTTTATCATCAGTTTTGTTCTTGTTAATATTCTTTCGGAGTGGTTCGTGTGCTGTATTTTGGTAATTTTTGGCCCCTTGAATTTTTGGGTCTCTCTCTCGATCACTCGCGCATGTGCCAAGTGGTGTCTCAATGTTTCTCTAAGCTTTCTCTTCTCGCTCGATGTTGAGAGGATGCATATCTACGTGGTGTAGGTATTTTCTTTGGCGTATGTTTCCTAGTCTCACCATCTTCGGTGTGCTAGCAATGACACTTGCTGCCCCTGTGTTGCATGTTTCAGTTCTCTTTTTTGCATTCTACTTCAGGTCTCCCCCAAGTCACCACGTGTCTTCTTTGATGGTTCATGAACCAGAATGCTATTTGCACCGCAATTTTCTTGTTTGGTAGGTGCAAGGGTCGCCATGATGCGGTTGTAGTAACAAAATTAAAGGTCATTTTTGCTGGGTAGCATCTTAGGGAGCACCATGTTGGGAGATTCCTAATCAAAAGGGGTTGTTAGTATTTTTCTGATGCTTTTGTGCTATTTGTTGAAGGTCAAGGGCTCTATATAGGCCTTCTTTTATGTTTTTTGAAGGGTTCAGACTTTCGTGAGAATTGATTAGACTTTGGCTCATTGAAAAGCCTTGATTTTAATTAAATTGGGTGAATGATAGACATATCATATTGTGCCTATGGCCTCTATGGTTGTTTTATTTGAAGCTTAGTATATTGACTTATGTGATGTATTTAGGTTCAATAACTTCTATGATATATGCTGTGAGACTCTAGAGATTAAACTATGTTTTAGGACTTGTTATCTGCTGGATGAATGGTGAATGTCATATTATGTTGAATTAAGTTTAGTTTAATCATATTCTCTAACGATGCTAAGCATGTAGATTGTTGAATGGACTTTAAAACTGCATGTATCTGGGTTTTATATGTTGTTAGTGTCCTAAAAACATTTTGGCATATCGCCTAAGTAGTGTAGCTTTTAAAAGTTTTCCTCTTCCCCTTTTCTCTCCAAATTTTATGAAGAGCCGACTTCTCAAACCCGAAGGTTATTCAGTGAATCTCGTGCAAATGGTCCCCCATCACTGAATTTCCCATAAGGATGTTAGCGTTTAATGTAAAATTAGGAGTCAACAGTTCTTAGTCTGGCATGCTCGGTGGGACTCAAATTTTGAACAAGCCTAAGAAAGTTTATGAGCCATAGACCTATTACCAGGAGTCAAATAGCTTTAAATCCCTATTTTCTTCTCCCACCCTTGGTAAGTGTCCATTCACCCGTAGCTACTTCTTCTCAGAATCCACCTATTATCCCTATGGTACATGTTCCCATAGTAATGGCTCAAGTTCCTCCTAGAAATTTTGTGACTTGGAATAGCGGTAGCCCTCTCATTCCTCCCATTCCACCTATAGTATGGGGGCCAATTCCTACCTCCATGCTAAAAGTTGTCCCTAAATTCATCAGAGAATGTTCCAAGATGCCGGGGGAACACCTACAAGATGTGGCCAATGTCTGCACCGTCCATAACATTATAGAGAAAAATGTAGCTTTGAGATTGCTTGCAACTCTATTCAAAGGAAGAGATTTACATTGGTATAGATCTCTTGGTCCAAACTCTATAACCGATTGGGACAAGCTGGGTGACCGCTTCTTTGAGAGGTTTTCTAACAAAGTTGATAGATAATCTCTAATACAATAATTCATTACCATCAAAAGGGCTCCTCAGGAAGTGGTGACAAAATTCATTATGAGGTTTCAGAGGATACCATTGTCCGCTCGTCCTCTCATAGATATGGCATTTGTTTTTTATCTAAAAGCCTTCAATTCAGATATATTTGTGATGATTCAATCTCTCGGAGGAAATAATTGAAATACTCTCCTGGATGTGTATGACTTGGTGGTCCAAACAAAAAACAATTTAATTGACGCTAGAAAGCTTACACCATGACCACTCATGCCGGTCTTCCCTGAGTTATCAAATCAAGTTCCTGAGCTAGCCCTGCCTAGAACATTTGCACCCCAATCTATGTATGTGTATCCTAGATCGCAACAAGCAAGAACGTCTTCCCCTTCATCTCTGGTTGTGGAAGTCAATGATATGAAAAATTTGTTGAGATATTTCTCAAATGAAATCATTAATTTTGAAAGATCCCAAATCCCCCCTACTAGACCTCCCTTCCAACAAAATTTCCAAGGGAATAGACCCACATATCAACAAAACCAATATGCGAATAACTGAGCTTCCTCAATTTAGTCAAATGGCCAGATAGCTCCAGTGCCCAATCCTTTGCAAACTATCTATCCCAACACCAATAAAGAGTTGATCGTAGGACACAATAATATAGCAGATGACACCAATTCTTAGTGTTTGCCATGTAACAATGCCCATGCCCCAATAAACTGCCAGAAAGGAAATTTGTAACAAAAATTTGTAGATCATCAAAGTCAAGGTGTTGCCTCGGATGATTCGGTTTATGCTTCCCCTAGCATGGACAATGCATCTCTCATCACATAGATGCAAGGTATGTCAATAGAGCAAGAAAGAGAGATATCTCTAGACCATGCTTTATTCTCTTTGATGGAGGATGACGATGCTGTACTCACTGTATATGGTGAAAATGGATAACAATAATAACAATATTGAAAGGCTAAATGAATTCAACCACCAAACCCTAGCCTAACAATCAACAAAGATCCACCATAACATATGAAGATTACCTAAGACAATGCAAATCAAATGAAATCACAAAGATTATACCATTACATGTCCAATAGGGTTTTGATCTCCATTCTTCCTATCTCCATTGATCTTGCTTGATATATTTGCTCTCAAATTTTATGTGCACAAGAGCTCAACAAAGAACGGAATGTGGTTGCAAGTAGGATCGTAGTATAGTCAATTGCATAAAAGATGATTAGGATGAATGATTAGAATGCATAGAATGATTAGGGTTTGATAATAAAGGAAGCATCTCCTTAAATAGAAGACACAATATGAAATGGAGGGATAAGATTGAGAGGTGTAAAAGGAGGTCGGCTATGATTAGAGGGTAGGTAGAAGAAATAATAAAATAATGAAATGGGTAGGTAGTGTATGAATTAAGAGATGAATGACATGTGTCATGGGTAGAAAAGGTTAATGAATTAATTAAATAAATAAAGATTTATTTAATTAATAGAAGAAGTAGAATAATTAAATAAATAAAATATTTATTTAATTTAGGAAAAGGATAATTTAAATAAATAGATGTATTTATTTAAATGAGAAATAAGGCTAGAAGAGTATAAATGAATTAATTAAATAAATAAAGATTTATTTAATTAATAGAAGAATTAAGCTTAGATAATTAAATAAATAAAATATTTATTTAATTAGACATGACAATTTTAGGTGTCTACATTTTGCCCCTCTTTGAGACAATGCGGCTTGTCACGTTGTTTCAAAGAAGATAAGATGAACTGATACAGAGTTGCCCCAGAATGGGAATGATATGCCCCCTCGAGAGATTGGATGAAAATGTCTGAAAAGATTGTAGACAATCTCTTGATAAGAAAGAGAGGCTAGAATGGACTGACCGGATAAAGTGACAAAGTCACGGGATAAAGAAGACTGACTCGGGAAATGAATGCGAGGGCTAGGGTAGGCTATAAGATAGACCACGGGGGAAAATACATCCTCATTGTCATCTACACATTCACAAGAGCATATTGCAGAGCGAGAATAGAGAAGGAGCAGTTAGCAGCGATGGCCTTTGTTCACAGTTTCGATCGCGTTCGCCGATTCCAGAGGCCAACAGAGGCAGGAGAGCCAGTAAGTACAAAAAAACCTCCTTGTACTTTGACACATTTAATTTTGTCATTAATGCATGTCGAATAGGGCAATAAATGCGCTTGGACTAGGGTCCAAAAAGTGTCAAAAAACGTCTGGGCGCGTCTGTGCAGAGCATAGGCATGTCTGTGTCAAGAAGGCGTGTCTGTGTTTTTCAGGCGCATCTATGCAGTCTTTGAGCGCGTTTATGTCATGTAAGTGCGTTTACATTGAAAAATGCAAGTTTGGTCTTCTAGGTCAAATCGGCAGTTCTGTGATAAACATATGCTGTCGATTGGATAAGCTACTAAGAGGATACACTCAAGCAGGTCCTCTAGGAAGACTAGGATAGATCAAGGCACTTTGTGATGAACAGTGAGTACCAAGATAGAGTACTTTGTGATGAATAGGGAGTACTGAAATATGAGCAGCACTTTGTGATGAACAGCGAGTGCAAATGTGAGTAACACTTTGTGATGAACAGGGAGTGTCACACACGTAGTACTTTGTGATGAACAGGGAGTACCACTAGGATAAATAGCAACACTTTGTGATGAATAGTGAGTGTCACTAGGGTAAATAGCCATATGCATTTAGATAGCGAGTAGCATTTTCTGATAAACAGTGAATGCCACTATGACTAACATGATTGATTTGCTTGACTGCAGGAGTATTGCTGATGCTGGAGTCACGGGAGAGATTCCTGTCGACGCAGAGGTTGCGACCTGAGTTGACACTTGGGGACCGAGCTGCCATCGAGGAGATGGGCTTGAGACATGTACTATATGTGCCTGAGTTTCGGGCAAACATGGGTTTGTTGACTGCGCTGGCTGAGAGATGGCACTCTGCGACGTGCACGTTCCATCTGCCGATGGGTGAGATGACAGTCACCCTGGAGGATGTATATAGGATTATGCGGATACCGATTGATGGGGAGTTGATTCCGTACGATCGAGATGGCGACAGAGAGGCCCTGAGATGAGTATTCTAGGATCCAAGATTGGAGATGAGGGTAGGACACGTGGCATGAGATACCATGACATGGATAGGATTAGCAGTACCAATAGTGTTGGCAGGAGTGATCAGTGAGTTCCTCTGTATCAGTTTTGTACCATTTTGTATAATGATGTAGACACCTGCGGGTGATTGTAGCCATATGATTTTGACATCATTGTATCATGACACTTTATATATATATGAGATGATGCATCTTTGTGGCAGCTATATGCATGTGTACCTATGTGATGAGATGTTCTTATGTGATGCTTATGATATGGATGCAAATATGTATATGATGCAATGCAATATATATATATATATATATATATTTTGTTCGTTTATGTTTTATATGTGTATGTATGATGCAAATGTGAATGTAAGTAATGCAGATGAATATGATAATGCAAATGTAAATTGTGCTAATAGATGTTGTGTGCAGGATGTGATGCAGTTGTGATATCTATATGTATGTATGAAATGCTTATATGTGGTAATGTAGGTGCAACTACATGAAATGCAAATATTTTTGGTGTGTCATTATACTCAGTCATGTGATAGCAGGCTACGCGGACTCGAGAAGGATGATGGAAGTCAATCAAGAAAGGGGGATGGAAGACAAAGGATATGAAAGTGAAAGAGCTTCTTGTGCGTTATCATCATTGAGCTTTATTATGGCAAAATAGGTTATGACAATCGAGGCATATGTTCGACCCAGAAAGTCATTGTACCTGTTTGCATGGAGATAAGACAGTCACAAACAAGGAATGCCCCAGTTCATACTAGACTCACAGTGTCCTCATATCCTTGGACAAGTCATAGCATTACTAAGAGACATTCCACAGACAACAAATACAAATAGGTGACGATACCCCATCCTCGCCTTTCTAGTCAAAGACATCCTAGAGATAGAATCTCTAGTCAAAGACATCCCGGAAAAGCTAAAAGACATGTCACCAAAAAAAAAGATGAAATCAAAAGAAAACCAAGACTCGACACCAACATCCACTGTAGTCCTCAAGTTTAGTGTCTCTTGTCACTTGTATAAGTCTTATTTTATTGTGGTCACAATGTTCACTTTCACAGAAAGGATAGATAGCACTGAACCATAATGTTGTCTGAGTCTGTTGAAATATTTTATTTGTTGAAGTCCATTGTTGCTGCTGTGTCTCATCTGAAACTGATTGAATCCATGAAACTGATACTTTATTGCGTGTGATGCAAATGTTGCTTTATTGTGGATTGTGCGCGGATAGACTAAAGAAAGCTGGAAGAAACTATACTCCTCGAAACATGTGATGTTCTCAGTTCCACACCCATCACCAAACGTAGGATTTTGCCTTAGCCATAGATAGGATCTGATTTATTATGGATGGAAAGGGATGAAAAGGGAGGTTTATTATGAATGGCTAACCAATCTTGGGTAGATCAATAACAAGCCATGATGGGAATGGGTAAGTTTATTATGAACGAATAAGTTGTGAGTGTGTGCAAAGTGAAGTGATGAAAGAGAAACCTAAAGGAGGGAGGAGCAATGTCTCTATGCATGGCGCTGGTGACCCAGTTTTCACCATGGTACTTGCCCAGGGTGCCACCGAAGTGGTTTTCACCGTTGGACGAAATTATTTCTCTTTACTTTTTTCGATTTTTTCAATGTTTTTTGTGTCACAAGGCGCCTCTTTGCCAGGTTTTCACCAAGTAACGATTTTTTTGTTTTATAAATTTTTTTTTTGTATTTTTGAAATTTTTGATTTTTTTGTATATAAATTTTTTTTTTTTTGATTTCTTTTTTTTTTTTGTATTTTTGAAATTTTTGATTTTTTTGTATTTTTTGAATTAGGATACTCTGAAGAGCTATGTGTAAAACCTGCGAAGGTGCATGCTGTTGATAGGATCCTCTAGAGGTTCATCTTCTGTAGTTGAGAGTTGATATGCCCCAGAGCCATATACTGCTGTAATAATGTAAGGACCAAGCCAGTTTGGTTCAAACTTTCCCTTCTTCTCTCTGTCTTGCTGATTCTTGGGGTTTTCTCGGAGAACCAAGTCACCTACCTCAAATGTGCGAGGCTTGAATTTGTGGTTGTAGTTGCATTGTTTCTTGACTGAATGATGTGTAGCTTGAGTGTCTGTCTTCCTTGATAAAGGAACTGAGATAGGATTACTAGTGTGTGGACTACACAGGCCCGTATGCGTGTCACCTAAAGAAGTTTGGGCATCCCTGATAACAAAGTCCTTCAAGGAAGCTCCATTAAAGGTCCATGATGTATCGCCAGAAGGGAAAGGATGTGTGGAACAAGTGGATGAGTTATGAAGGCTTATGATTGTGAAAAGAAGTGAAAGTATCATGACATGATGGAGACTTAGGATCAACAAGTATGCTTTTTGACTTGAAATTTCAGAACTTTTGCCCCCAGTTATTTTGATATTAGGGGAGATCAACTCTTTCTCTTTTTTCTTCATAGGATTTTTATCCTTGACTTTGATTTTTGTAGAGTCCAATAGCTTTTGATTTTGATTTAGACTAAAGGACTTTTCTTTATTATTGACTTTTAGATTTTTCTTTTCAAATCTTGATTTTTGATCCCTAATGAGTAAGGGCTTTTGTAATTCTTGTTGATCCAAGTTTGGGAGAGGTCTGGAAATGGAATGAGTGGATGATATGGTAAAGCTATGTGAGTTCTCAAGAGGTTTGGCAATATGCTCAATAGATTCTTCACAGGAACCACTCGTAGGACTATTGATATCAAGAGATGCTTGCACCACTAGAGGAGATTTGCATTCGGACTTAGTAGCCACAACACTAGGTGGTTCACACCCAATTCCTTGGTCTTGCATATTGCTTGTAGATTGTTCCTGTCGACAAAATGTGTTAGGCAGTGGGAGTTGATCAACATGAAAGATATACTCACCACATCCCAGGTCTTTAACCTTGAATTTTTCTTTGAGCTCTGCTTGTTTTGATGTAAAAGCTTTCAAGGATTCTGGATCAACATATGCTGATGAAGGAACATCTTCTCGATTGACTGGTATTGTTATTTCTGATCTAGGTTGCAGATTGTTGCAATATATGAATGGGTTAGGATCAGCTTTGACAGTCACTTCAACTCCATTGTGTGGAAACTTGATACATCGATGATATGTAGATGGGACTGCACTCATCTCATGAATCCAAGGACGTCTTAGTAATATATTGTATGTGAGATCGATGTCAAGGACTTGACAAACCACATCCTTCATAACTGGCCCAACTCTGAGAGGTAAGGTGACTGTACCCTTGGATGAATGCTCTTCATCATCATATGCTTTGATAGTAATTTTATTTGTAGAATTCACAGCTTTGTCGGAATATCGCAATTGTTTAATAGTGTTCAATGTACAAATGTTTAGACCTGCTCCTCCATCTATCAGGACTCTTTTTTTTCGATGTTTGTGAATGAAGGATTCAATGTGTAATGGTGCATTATGTGGCTGACTTACAGATGCATCATCGGCTTCTGTGAAAGTAAGGGAGTGTGGAATGGAAAGGTATCCCACCATGGCTTGAAACTGGTCCACGTTCAGATCAGTAGGAATGACAGTGTCTCTCAAGATTTTGTCAAGAATGGCTTTATGTGTGGGAGATATGCGTAATAGCTCAAGGATTGAAATGAGCGTGGGTGTCTTCCCTAATTGTTCTACAAGGTCATACTCAGGTTTGGTTGATGAGGAAGTGGTGTTTTTAGCTGGAGCACCTTGCAAAGTGAATTTACTTTGGCGAGTTGTAACATGACATTCAGAGGTAGGTTCCGAAGAAGATCCAATACCTTTTAGGACAATCTTGGGTCTCTGGGTAGAATTCTCAGGCGTTTTGTCCTTGATGATAATGGTAGAGACATAATTGTCCATCGAGATGTGATTGATAGCTGAATCATAGTTATAGGATGCTTTGGTATAGTTGGTTTTGTCATCTGTGGCTTTAGCTTTTCCCTTGTCATGTTTTGGGAATGGTTCCTTAAACATCTCATGTTCTTGATTAGATGAATGTCCCTCAATCTCAATGTCACCTCTATCAATGAGATCATGTATGATGTTCTTCAGTCGATGACAATTTCCTGTCTTATGACCCTTGCTCTTATGAAATTCACAATACTCATCATCATTCCACCAATTTGGTTTGACCTTTGGTTCATATGGCAGGAAATCTGGAATTTTGATCATCTTGTTTGCCACTAACTTCTTGAAAACTGACTCAAGTGGTTCTCCCAATGGAGTGTACTTCCTTTGTGATCTGGAAGTTGTTTGAGTATTTATTTGATTGTTTGTAGAACTTGATCCTGAAAAGATGAATTTGGGTCGCACTGTGTTGGCATCAACAACACCATCATTGACTGTATTCTTGTTTTTATTCCAAAATCTTGGCTTGTCTTTTCCTTTAAAGTCATCTTTGTTTTCCTTAAATATCTTAATGACTCCTTGTTCAATTAGGACCTTTTCTGTCGCTAAGCCTTTTTCAATGACATCCTTGAAGGTGGACAAACAAGCTTTCCTTAAGTCATAACCAATCTCTTTGTTAACATTTTGGGTGAACATCTCTACCATTTGTTTTTGTGGAATCTCACAAGAGCATCTGCTGGCTAGATTTCTCCATCTTTGTAAAAATGATGCAAAAGATTCTCCCTCTTTTTGCTTGGTGTTGCACAAAGTAGTGACTGATATATCTGTCTCTATATTGTAGGAGAAATGTTGAATAAATGCCTCTGCTAAGTCACCCCATGACTTAATTCCAGGTGGAAGTTGGGAGAACCATTCCATAGATTGATCACCTAAGCTTTGTGGGAATAATCTCATCAAATATGTCTCTTCTGCTGCTACCTCAACGCAAGCTGTGAAAAATTGTCTTATGTGTGCCTTAGGATCCCCTTTTCCTCTATACTTATCAAATTTAGGTGTCACAAAGTGTGTAGGAAAAGGAGGCATTGGAATGCTCTTGTCAAATGGATAAGGACATATGTCTCTCATTGTGTATGTTGGCTTCGGTGTATTTATGTCCTCCATTTTCTTTTGTAAGTCCCTGATTTGTTGCTCCAAATCGCTCTTAGGTGGAGATCGACTTCTTGGACCATATCCTATGTTTGAGGTACCCATTGGAGGAGGTGCATGTTGCATATATGGATGATATTGATCATACACATGTTCATATGGAGGAGGTCTGTAATGATGTTGCATATATGGACCACTTGGTATAGATTCATGTTGAGGAACACCATATCTATTTTGTGCATGTATACCATACTCTACAGGCATGTCATGTTCTATTGTATTGCCCCCAAATTTGACATGAGGTTTCCTCGTGTCCAAATTTTGAGCATGCCTTGGAATATCCCATTGCTTTGGTGGTTGATCCTTAGCATTGATATGTGATTGAGCATATTTTTCTCCATAAGACTTCCATAATGGTCTGCGAAGGTGAGTATCATATGTTTGACCATGTGTATGTGGGACCTCTGGTTTTTGAAGCAAAGCTGATGGTGATTCAGGTACCATGTGTGGTCCTCTATTTCCTCCACTATTAGGTCTCCTTTGATCCATATTGGAGTGAGGTTGTTGCAAAGGTCTATGTTCCATTATTTGAGACATGTCAAAATCATGAGGTATCTTGGCTCCACTTTGTGCCATCATGTGTAAGAAGTATTGTCTATCTCTCCTCATTATTTCCTCAACCAATCGATTGAAATGGGGATTCATAATGGATTCTTCCACATCTGCTGAATGTACTGAAAAGTTGTCCACATTGTCATTTTGTGTAGCATTGTTGTTTATAGTGTCCATGTTCTCAACATTTGGATTGTTTCTATAGGCATCCATGTCAGGTAATGTAGTATGATCAGAATTGAAAAAGATATCATTGTCATACTCATAAGAACTCATGTTTGCGGACTCTTGAGCCTCTTTAGTTTCTCTCCTAGATTTTTAAAGACGGGTTTCAACCATGAACTAGGTATTGACCAAGATGTGAGAGACTAGATGAAAAATGGAAAGAGTATGGAAGACCAAGAGTTGAATGGAATGTAAATGAGTCTGAAGTGTACTTGCAATGTCCAAAGTGTAAGACCAAGTATGTATGTAGTAGAGTAGGTGTGACTTCCAAAGAGAGGATAGTTTCTCTTGATGAGGTAAGTTGACCTTGACTCTAAGTAAAACCAAATGAGACCCAAAGGTAAGAAACCTTGATGAGGGACCACTTAGCAAAGTGTTGTTGTATGTAGTGTGTTGACAAAGTATGATGAGGACAAGCAAGTGACCTTTTGACTCAAGTTTAGACAAATGTGAATGTAATGTAAGGTGTAAAGCAAAGATGGATTTTGTGAGACCCAAAGACAAGTTGAATGCTAGATGAAAACCTGGAGAAACAACTTAGGAAGCTCAAGAATTTCGAAACTGAATGCTCTTGTTTGTTGGACTGTAAAATTTTTCCAATTTGTGAAGTTGTGACCAAATCTGAATGTTTGACTGTTTTTCGTGACAAGAGGACACAATGTTGATGAGGACTCAATGTTTGCAAGTGTTTAGACTCTCCAAGAAAAGTGTGTTGTTTGATGTAAAAATGTTTTGCATACACTTGAAAACACAAAAGACACAATGTTTTGCTGTTTGGTTTTGAATGTTTAAAATAAGTCAAGCACAATTCTTATGGCTAGCCAAGACAATAGTTGTTGATCCCACATGAGTTTTTACCCCCGAGGCTACGCTATTCAGAGCGGATACTTAGATGCTTGACCTCATTGGCTCCACCCTCGGCACTCACTTCTCGGGTCAGCCAAGCATCAGTCCCCATGAAAACTCCTCGTGGTGAACTTTGTATCTCTACTAAGACCCGTATGTGTGTGGGCCGCTACCAGAGGTCTGACCTCCTGCCCCAACAACTAGAAGGATTTGGGCTTCTAAAACAAAAAGGTGCTAGTAAGGGCATCCGCTCGTGTGGCCATACATGCGGCACTTTTAGCTCTGTAAATACAGAAGGCTCCCAGCTGGTAGGGGTTACGCCCTACAAATGATCAAATAAATTTGATCAAACGGGTTTATGGGGAGACATAGTGTCGGTATGAACTAATCAGCACACGTTATCCATAGTTTTCACCATGAATACAGTTGTTTATAGTGGTTTAGAAGAGGTGGGTTTTCCTTGCTACCACTTGGGTCGATCTCTTCTCACTAGTAGTCCTAATGACCACACGGGAAGACAGACCCTCTAAAGATTAAACAAAAAGAGCCTATTGCTCAAGACACAAAAGACAATGATTCAATTTTAGTGCACCAATTGAAGTGTTTGCTAGTCTATGAAAACAAGGCACACAATAAAAATCCAAAAACCCTTGCCAAGGATCTACAAAAAAGATTTATTAGTATTTTGGATTGTTTGAAATAATCACCCCTTCCTGCAAGCACACAAGTTAGGTAAATTTTAGATCCAAAAGACTTTGTGAAATAGGGGCCTTCAACAATGCATTTTGTTGACCAATTCAAAGATCTGATTCATCATAAAAAAATACCCCCTGTAAAATTTCAAGAGATTTCCAGAAATGTAAGAAAATCCAAATAATTTGCTAATTTGCTCCAAAAATTAATTTTTTATGAAAAATCATAAAAAATTCATATAAAATGCAAAATCGATCTAAAAAATCTGAAATTTTTACTGGAGAGTCTTGATCATCTTCCAAACTTGCACAAAAAATTTTCTGCAACAAATCTAAGCAGTTTGTGAGATATGAGTAAAATAATGCAAAACCCTAATTTTCAAAGATCTTATTTTTGAGGAATGATTTTGCATCAAATTTAAAATCACAAAGAACAGATCCTATGTATAATTCTGAGAGATTTCCAAAAATGTAAGAAAATCCGAAACATTCACTAATTTTCTCTCAAAATTAATTTTTTATGAAAAATCATAAAAAATTCATACAAAATGAAAACTAGATTAAAAAAATCTGAAATTTTTACTGAATCTTTTTGATATTTTTCCTGACTTGCACAAAAAATTTTATGTTAAAATTCGAATTGGTTTGTGAGATCTGATCAAAATAAGGAAAAACCCTAATTTTTAAAGATCCAATTTTTAGGGAAATATTTTGCATCAAAATTGAAATCACAAAGAACAGATCCTATGTATAATTATGAGAGATTTCCAAAAATGTAAGAAAATCTAAAAAATTCTCTCATTTTCTCTCAAAATTAATTTTTTATGAAAAATCATAAAAAATTCATAGAAAATGAAAATTTTCTCAAAAAATTCTGAATTTTGGCTTGAGAGCTCCTGATACTTTTTTCAACCTGCAAAAAAAATTGGGTGCAAAATTTCTTAGCCGTTTTTGAGATATGATCTAATCTCTCCAAGATCTTGATTTTGTGTCCAAAACCCTAGCTGCACAAGGTTATTCTCCAAATTGTTTTACAAAATAGCAATATAGGGTTAGAAAAATCTGCAAAAAAGATAGATCTAAGAAAAATCCATGTCCCACTGGGCGTGCCAAAATGTATATGGTGAAAATGGATAACAATAATAACAATATTGAAAAGCTAAATGAATTCAACCACCAAACCCTAGCCTAACAATCAACAAAGATCCACCATAACATATGAAGATTACCTAAGACAATGCAAATCAAATGAAATCACAAAGATTATACCATTACATGTCCAATAAGGTTTTGATCTCCATTCTTCCTATCTCCATTGATCTTGCTTGATATATTTGCTCTCAGATTTTATGTGCACAAGAGCTCAACAAAGAACGAAATGTGGTTGCAAGTAGGATCGTAGCATAGTCAATTGCATAAAAGATGATTAGGATGAATGATTAGAATGCATAGAATGATTAGGGTTTGATAATAAAGGAAGCATCTCCTTAAATAGAAGACACAATATGAAATGGAGGGATAAGATTGAGAGGTGTAAAAGGAGGTCGGCTATGATTAAAGGGTAGGTAGAAGAAATAATAAAATAATGAAATGGGTAGGTAGTGTATGAATTAAGAGATGAATGACATGTGTCATGGGTAGAAAAGGTTAATGAATTAATTAAATAAATAAAGATTTATTTAATTAATAGAAGAAGTAGAATAATTAAATAAATAAAATATTTATTTAATTTAGGAAAAGGATAATTTAAATAAATAGATGTATTTATTTAAATGAGAAATAAGGCTAGAAGAGGATAAATGAATTAATTAAATAAATAAAGATTTATTTAATTAATAGAAGAATTAAGCTTAGATAATTAAATAAATAAAATATTTATTTAATTAGACATGACAATTTTAGGTGTCTACACTCACAAATGATGTAATTGCATCAAGCTCATGAGCTCCTTAAGTGCACGTAGATTACAACCTCCAGTCAAAAATATGTTTCACAGGAGAGAATGTAGGCATGCACAAGAGGTTCATCTCAGATAAAGTTCCTGAACAACCCACGGTTGCTACCACATATCGGAGAAAGGAGTTTATTCCCTATAAGCCGAGAGAAGCAAAAACATTAGTGCCATCAATATTGGAAGTGGTGGAGTAGCTAAAGAAAGCCATGACTAACATCTCCTTATGGGATCTCCTTAGCATCCCAAAGAAGAAGAATCAATTAAAAGAAGCTCTGGTAGAGGTGAAGAGACTTGCTGACAGGAATGTTTCCAGTTCTTTGCAGGCTAATGAGGAAAAAATTGTGACCCCCATAGCACAATCATGCTCACTGACAGTGTTGACAAATGAGGCCACACCACCTAGATCCCAAGGAAGGTAAGTCTAAACCAAACCCTTTCTATTTGACTTTGATAGTAGGAGACACACTATTACATAATTCTATGATAGATTCCATTACTAACACTACCGTCATGCCTAAGCAAATTGCTGAGGCTTTGAACATCAAATATGAATCTCTAAGTAGGGGTGTTATGCAACTAGATGGAAATAAATTCCAGACTATGGGTCTTATTAAAAGTCTTCCGTTGACATTGTTCGCGTGTCCTAGTCTCATCGTGTCCCAAGAAGTAGTAGTTATTGACATCCCACTTGTTTTCGGCCTCTGCCTCTCCCAAGACTTTACCACCAAGATAAGAGGTTACTCATCTTTATATTTGTCCCACCTCATCTTCTGAACTCAGCATGGTGCTAAGCTCAAAATTCTTTCAGAACCCCTACACAGTGAGCATGTAGCTAACCAGGCTATGCTCAACTTTGAGCCTACTCATACCTCCATCTCTAATGAGGAGAGAAGAAAGATATAAATTCTAGAGGATGAAGAGGTGACCATAGATATTACACCAGAGAAAGAAGTTTTCCTCAATGAATTCATAAATTCTGATCCATATTCCAATTCCCATGCCACAGGTCTTGGTACCTACTATATTTTTTGATGAGGATCAGATTATCCCAAAATTAACTAAGGGTCCACTAACCAAGGAGGAGCTGTCTTCTATGCTTTGGACCTTGCACTTTGATGATGCAAGATGAAAGGTAGGTTTAGGTGCTGGAATTTGCCTTACTTCACCTTTCGGTGAACAAATCCTAAGATCTTTCCGCCTGTAGTTTGCCTGCTCCAACAATGAAGCGAAATATGAAGGGCTGATCCAAGGCCTAAGTTTAGCAGAAAGGATGTGAATAAGATAGTTGAAATTTTTGGGTGATTATGAGCTAATAGTGCACCAGGTTTGAGGAATATCAAGTGCCAAGCACGTTTTCATGAGATCCTACCATCATAGGACATTGAATTTGATTGAAAGCTTTGATTCTTTCAACATCCAGAGGATTCCTCGAAAGACAAATGCATCCACTGATCAGATGGTGACTATTGGATCACAATTCAACTCTACTATGGATTTTCTCGCCAACCCTCAGGCGGTCTACATGATCATTCGACCAACTATTCTAGATAATGACACCCACTGACAAGTTTTTGAGAGTGATGAGAAAATTGCTCTGTTCATTCAAAAATCCGGAGAGTTTGCTAATCAAATACAGTCTAAAGTAAAGGAGGCTTACAAGGATCAAATCATTCAATTAAAATCCAACAAGCTCCCAAATGGATTGGTCACCCTGGAGAATTTATTTTACCATGGTGATGCTAAAAATGACAAGCAAAACTTCACAAGAAAAAAATCATGACTGATAAAGGTGACTACGCCGAAATGTCAGTAGGGAATGGGAGAACATTTAAGGTCGAAAAGGAAATTCCCCCAAAAGACCAAGAAAGGTTGGCTTGATATTGTGATGAATACGTGGGCGTGCTAACATGGTCATATGAGGATTTGAAAGGTTACAATTCTAGCATCATTCAACACACCATTGATCTTGCCGATGGGGCCAAGCCAGTTCGACAGAAGCATAGACTTGTCAATTCGAAGATTGAGGTTCTCATGGCGCAAGAAATGAAGAAATTAATAGAGTCCAAGATTGTCTACCCCATCAAGCATATTACAAGGGTATCAAATTTGGTACCAGTCAGAAAGAAGAATGGGGATACTCGGCTCTGTGTGGACTTTCGTGACTTGAACTAAGCTTCTCTAAAAGACCATTACCCTTTGCCATCAATGGAACAATTGTTAAGCACTGTGGTGGGGTCAGAGATGTTTTCAATTCTTGATGGATTCTTGAGTTATAACTAAGTGTTGGTAAAGCTCGAAGACCAACATAAGATCACCTTCACAACCAAATGGGGAACATTTGCTTACCAAAAAATACCATTTGGATTGTCAAACACAGGTGCTACTTTCAGAGGGCTATGGATCTGGATTTTAAGGAGATGATTAATAAAATCATCCTCATCTACTTGGATGAATTGATGATGTTTTCAAAGCATAAAGAAGATCATTTTGATCATGTTGAGCTATTTTTCAATAAATGTTTGAAATTTGACATTTCATTGAACCCAAAGAAATGCATCTTTGGGTTCCTGCAAGGGAAATTATTGGGACACGTAGTGTCAAAAGAAGGAGTCTTCATTGATCCAAATCAAGTGAAGGCAATAAAAGAGCTTCCTCTTCCTGTCAACAAGAAGGGCATTCAGTCCTTCCTAGGCAATGCCAACTTTGTTAGTCATTTCATCTCAGACTTTGCTCGAATGGTGAGGCCTATCACGCTAATGCGTAAAAGTGAAATACATTTTAAATGGACACCTGAAGCAAAAGAGGCATTTGAGAAAATAAAAAAATTCCATCTCTTCTTCTCCAGTACTCTCAAACCCTGATATGTCTAGAGATTTCATAATGTATGTTTTCTCTAGCAATCATAACATTGTTGTGGTACTAATCTAGAAAGATGTAGACAAAAAGGGTGAACATCCCATTGCCTTTCATTCAAAAAATGTAAAGGAGTATGACACTAAATACAACTTTGTTGGAAAATAAGTACTGACCATTATCAAAGGCATCAAAAAGTTTAGGCATTTCATTGCCTGCAATAAGACTACTATGTATGTCGCTCATCCTTCAGTCAGGGAATATATAATGGAGGGTGACATTATAGAGAAAATGGAAAAATAGATTACCAAGGTCTTAGAATATGACATTGATGTCAGGCCCACTAAGGTAATCCATAGAAAAAGCCTTTGTAAATATATAGCCCAAGAGTTTGACCCTTGAGAAGCCGAGACTATTATGGAGGAGGTTGTGATGCTCGCCTCTAAGCGAACGAAAGAAATTTGGATTGAGAACCGAAAACACTTCATGGAGTTTGGAATCTTCCCAACTAAAATCTCTCCTAGAAAGAGGATATTCTACAGGATGTAGAATAGCGGCTTCCGCCTTGTCGAAGGAGTGCTTTTTAAAAGGAATTTTTATGGGATTCTAGTCTACTGCATAGACCAAGACCAAGCTCATAAAATCTTACACGAATTCCATCATGGCCTTTCAGGGGGTCATTATTCAACTGAAACCACCATCAGCAAGATTACCTATGCTGGGTATTTCCGGCCCTTGATATTTAAAGACACACATGCTCTGGTAAGAGAATAAAATGAGTGTCAATACTATAATGGTAGGCACAAGAAGGCAACAATGCCACTCAAGCCAATAATGGTTGAAGAACCCTTTGCTCAATGGGGTTTGGATTTCATAGGGATTATTAATCCGCCTAGCTCAGTCGGACACAAGTGAATCCTTGCTGCTACTGACTATTTCACCAGATGGTTCGAGGTTGTACCCCTAAGGAATGTTAGACATCTCAAATAAACAAAGAACAACTGAGAGGGGGGTGAATCAGTTGTCACCAGAATACAGAACTTTAAGCATTCAAAACCTTATTACTAGAACACATAAACTCAATACCGAAATGCATAAACTAAATACTAGAATGACTGTTATAGAAATTAAACATAAACATAAATCACAAAATAGTTACCATCCATCTAGAACACATGACACCAATATTTGTACATAGAAAACTCGGTAAAGGGAAAAACCACAGTGGGAAGCCTACCCACAGTCAGATAATACTTCTATAGTAAGTATGTGATTACAATATGAGGGGCTTGCACATGTAGGAAGGCCAACAACCTAGATCACACTGCTCAACACAAAAGGAGCCTCATTGACTACAAAATAAATCCAAACTACAATCTAGAATGAAGATTGAACTACAAGTATAGTATCTCCTATGCCTGAGTACAGTTTCGATTAAGCTCAGTACCAGAGGTCTTAAACCTCTTCCACAAACCCAATTCAATCACCTATGATTGTCCAAACCTTCTGCATATGATTAAGACATTATTCACACACAAATAATCCCATAACCTTGACCTATATACCATACCATACACCCATGATCTACAAAGAGATCTTACATCATATTTATACCAACCTGGGACCTAAACAATTAGGTTGGCCATCTAAAAGATAATACAATAAATTCATAACATAAACCCACAAACCAATGATCAACCAAGTCATCTTAGGCCGAAAAGAATGTAAACTAAACATTAAATCTCGCTGGTAATGCATTAGGAAAATCCTCCAACACGTTACGTAAACCGGTCCATAACCTAGATAACACCAGACCCAAAATAGGTTGCCATAAACCAAATCCAACACCACCGATGAACTAGAATAGGAACAAGATAACCAACAACATCTTGAAAGCTATCTAGAAGCCACACCAACACCACTTATCATGTGCATCAAAATATCTTCAACAAAGCTCTGCCGGTAAAACCCTTACCGGTGACCAAAAGGTTTACCAAGAACAAATGATAGCTCCTCTATCATCAAATTCCCAGCCCACTGATTGTGATACACATCTGAATAGCATGAATGATAGATCCAAACCAATTCCACAAACAAAAACATACTGGATCAATATCATAAATCAACCACTCTACCGGAACCAATAAAAACCGGTAAACAACCAAAACAACCGGTGTTGCCATCAATGACAAAACATCAATGCAACACATAATCTTTTCCTCCAAAGGCCAACAAAGGAATTCATCAGAAACATAAATAATAGTATTTTTGGAGGAGCTAGTATGCTGGTATGATTTGCCAAAGACCATAATATTAGATAATGCACATGCATTCATAGGCTACCGTGTAACCCAATTTTCTCTCCACCAGGGTATATATCTGAAGACTTCCTTGAATTATTACCCTCAAGGAAATGGTCTATCTGAATCTACCAATAAGAACCTCATAAGACTCATTAAAAGAATGGGGTCTGAACACAAAAGGGAGTGGCATCACCACTTAAGAAGCGCATTATTGGTGGACCGGATCATGCCTAAGAAGATTTTAAAGAACTCTCCATACAAGATGGTCTACGGTAAAGACACCTTATTCCCCATATCTTTGGAGATCCTCACTTTGGAGCTCCTAAAGTCCATTGAGGTGGCAAAAAATGAGCCCATGGAGGTAAGGTTGGAAAAGATTATGAAGCTAGAAGAAGCAAGGGAAGTGGCATTCAAGTCTCTTCAAAACCGCTAACAAACCATTAAGAGGTGGTTTGATAAAAAGAAGAGTTCTGACTTGGGGATCAAACCGAGCGATCTTGTTTTAAAATATAATGAGAGGGCGGCCAGGCCAAGTCAACATGATAAGTTTGATGGTTTATGAGAGGGAACCTTCCACATCACAAATTGTTAGGGGTTTAATGCATTCGACCTTGAGAATATACATGGGGAATATCTTGAAATCCCAGTTAACGAGTTTCATCTTAAACCTTTCTATTAAAGCTTAGTGCCCCCAATGTAAATAATGTATTTTAGTGTGCCTTATTTATTTAATTATGTCTCTTCATGCATTGTGAGGAAAATAAGTAAATTATAAGATACACTGTAAACAAGCAAAAGATTCATTATATTATATATATCAGTATCTTTATACAATGCATAAAAAGGCTTGCAGCCTATAGATTTTAATTAGTAGGGTGACAGATCTTAGTAGCAAGGTGGCAGTCTTTTAGTTGTCTTCCTCATCCTCATCCTCATCCTCATCCATGAGAAATTCTAAGTCATCATCTTCATCATCATCTCCCATCCACTCGTGGTTGGAGTCACTGTCAGATTCTTGAGATATCGACACAAGCACCAGGTTCAGAAGGATATGCAGTGTCAAGATCTATGGGAAGATGTAGTCATGAAACTCGACATACCATGTTGTGGTGGTCAGAGTGCACACTATTAGATGGACTCTGAGGAAGAACTCTGTAGTGTGTTCTACACATAGGCGATGAGTGAACAATGACATACTCTTTAAGCCACCTATAAGTGGATACCAAGTCACCTCCTCTCCAAGGGTGATGAAACGTTGCAAGTTCGAGGCCAAGGGCAGACCTTTGAAAGGGATGAAGTATTCTGCGTCATCCTTAAGGCTGCCTAGATACTCTGATGGGAAGAGCATCTTGGTCAGCTCCATTGTTAGGTAGTCACCTATCCCAGCATCCAATAATGAAGCCACAAAGTGGGAGCATATATTGGTGTTGACATGATATCTATCAATGTCATCAATCAAATCTTCTTTGAGCACCCATTTAATTGTAGTAGTGATCAACGGATTTTTCCGCCGTGTCATTCCTTGCAACCTTCGGTTTGAAATGTTGCCAAGAAAAGAGACTTGTGCCTTGCTGCTGGTAAGCTTGACAGGAGTATCGATAACTGAAGAAACTCTACCATTGAGCTAACTTCTGTGCAAAGGAATGTATGAAAAGACATATTTATAGCTAATTTCTAGCTTTGAGTAATAAAATCAAATTAAGAGCCAACACCCTCGATCTTCAATGTGGCTGTCCTTTCTCATTACTTGCACAAGTTAATGGAGTCAAGCCTGAAGGTTGTGTATGTCCTATCCAGAGCCTTGAAAAGAAAAAATAGTCTACTTAGACGCTACACATATTTTAGAGTACACCGTGCCTTAACCTAGTAGTCCGCAGACCTGTTTTGGCTCATGCGTGCATAGTTGGCTATGTATTTTCTCTTAAATAAGGAGATCCATTAAATAGGCAAATCATCTCTAGTGGTTTGGAATGACAGTGTAGTGGGATAACATCTTTTCAAAAAGGTAAGTGGTGGTGCTTCTTCCCATTTTAGCATTAATGATGCCTAGAAAATGAGGTGGCATATGTGTTGGCAGATGCCTATCATGAATGCTTCCTTTTCATGCACAAATCTAGGCATGCAATACATTTAAGGAAGAGAGATTCAAAAGTGCATGTCATATTTGCAGTTTACATTCCTAGTGCCAAAGGTTATAGTGTCAAAAAAAGCTCACCTCCAAAAATGGAGATGGATACCATAGCCTCAAATCCTTCCCAGTGTGAAATGTGGGTGGACATATACAGGGAAGTTTCATACGCGTTCCATGCCATGTCCCCCAAGGAAAAATATCTTAGAAACAAACCCAAATCAAAGATAGTCACCCATGATTCAATGGGGGTGATTGATTCCTTAGAAGAGTTCATTAAGCCTGAACTGCACAAACAACCAAGAGCTCCGAGGGAGGTTGCGCATGGAAGAATGCTAAATCACATAAATGAGCTGTAGTCTACGATGTTCAAATTCTAGAATTCCAACACTCCTCATTTCGTGGTCCCTATGGTTCCAGATTGTCCAGAATTTGTGGCTGCATGCACAAGCAAATTGATGCCAGAATCTCTTTCAATACAGGGCTCCTCTTTGTGGGTCATCATAACCCTAGAAGCTATTTGAGACATGTTGTGTTGCCCCAGAATTGATAGCATAGAGGTATTTGATAAAGACACTATGAAAGACTATTGGCATTTTAGGCAGGATATTGTCCTATTTTATCAAGCTAATCTAAACTGGAGTTCAGTGGTTGAGCCTCCAAAGCTCCCTATCCACTATAGTGATTTAAGGAACGATGATCTCAAATCCTCTACCATTGCATTCCTGTGTGGTCATGAAAATGACCAAGAGATCACTGCTCCTATGGTGGGTTTCTTGTTAAAATATCGAAAGCAGAAGGAGCCATTCCATTTTGACTTCTTTGTGTTGATAGCCAGAGAAATGGTGAGGCAATTGGTCAAATTTGAGCAATTACGATGGTTCAAGTTTTCCTCACTCCTAGTTCATTTGTTCGTACACCAAAATGCCATTTTATTTAGTCAATTCATGCAATTGGCTACTCATGATGGGTTAGGAAATAGAATGCCCGTGTCCGCCTGGACCCCCGTATTATTAGCTACTTATGGTGTATACCAGTTTTCATATTGTTTCTTGGCTCTCGTCCTTCTCGATTTTGGTGTCATCCCTAAGGAGCCTCTCACTCATTTTTCTCAAATCCAAATAAATTGATGAGTAATGAATTCCCCCGCTGCGACTGGTTCTTGGGTAAGGATTTTTCTTTTATCCAAGTGCATGGCTTCATTGAGGAGCCCTTCTCCCTTCCTGCTTATGTTACTGAGAGAAACTTGGTTCTGGAGATATCATGACATCTAGTGGAAGTTGAAAAGGCTATAGGGTGGGGAAAACATGATACATCTATTACTGAGGACCATAAAGTTATTGGCCCTATTATTCTTGAGTGAAGAAGCATTGCTAGGAGGGTCCTGACCTCCAAGCTAGTGCAACTAGGCTTGGTAGCATTGGATGATGTATGGAGATATGACCCAGACGATTGTATGTCCAATAAACACAATAAAAATGCTATTAAACATGTGCTGTGGAATTCATGGGAGGGACACATCTGCCCATTGGTGAATGACCCAAGACTTTATGTGGGTCCTAGTGACTTTCCTGTCATTGAGGCCCCCCATAGTTGGCTTTTTACCATATCTTTCAAAGGCATAATCCGGTTAAGACTATTCCTCAAAACATGTGGCAAGCCATAGAAAATGATTGTTGGATGAAGTAGAAGAGAAATAATTTCAAGATCTACTGCCAAGAGACTAATCAGCCTAGGGCTAATATGGGGATTGCCCATTTTGATGAGCGTTTTGACAAAGAATGGCATAATCATAACAATTCAAAAGAAGAGACAAGTGACAAGTTCTCGCGCGATGACTCCTCCCCTGAGGAGGTATGACCTCAGGAGGATGAGATTATAAATGTGGAAGAGCAAGGTACCAGAGCTGACATTTCAGTTTCTCTCGTTAGCTCAGTTCGGAGGCCCTATTCCCAATCCGCCAAGAGATCAACTGAGAAGCAGACACTCGATTCCCCTTCTAGGAAGAAAAAATATTTGGGTTCAACAAAGGGTTTGTCTTTTTAAGTCCCTGTGGGTCCTCCAGCCCCTCAACAACCGATGGCTTCTACAGTTTAGGTACACTCTACTCTTCCCTTCCTCTCTACTCAATCTGTGGTTTCCTCAGTGCCCCAAGTTGCGTTGATGTCTACTCAGGTCCCTATTGCTCTTACATCAGCCCCAACCAGAACGCCGGTTGAGCCTCAAGTTGCATCATCGCAAGTTGTTTCTTTGCTCCCTACCCCTGATGTTGTATTCCCTGTCACATTTTTCTTGTAGATTTCTGCTACAGTCACCATTTTGTGTAGACTTGGTTTTGGAGAGTCCACTCCTCCCCCAAATATCTGTACAACATCCAGTGATCCTTTTCTTTCAATAGCCTCTCCCTTTGTACCGTTGTTCTCCCCAACCATGTTAGCACAACCCATTCAAACCACTTTTGATAGCCCTGTCTCCAATTTCCCCTATGCCATCCCTCCTGGTGCAGTGTTTGCAGGACAAGATATTTTGGTCCTGGATGCTTTTTATTAGAAAGTTACCTATTCCAAATATGTGCGGGTTAGCCAGGTATGTAAGAGAAAGGAGAAAGATGGTGCTAAGCTAACCTGACCACATGTGCAGACACATTTCAACGAGGAAAATAATAACCTCCTCTTTGCAACCATGTTCCCAAAGGTCAACAAGACGAAGGCCCAAATGAAGCCCAATGATTACACTCTACATGCTGTCAAGGTTAATCTCTCAAATGCCACGGCTATGGATAAAGTAGAAATGATGGAATAAACTTTGAAGATGGTGTCTTCAGATTTCATCAAGAAGAGCCATCGCCTGGACAAGATGCAAGCATAGATCATCCACATCAAAGAATCTTTGGATACTCAGAGGAAGGAGGACAAAGCTAGAAGTGTTGAGATAAACCACTTGCAGGGCTTGTTAACTCAAGCCAACTTCTGAAAAAGGGAAGTTGCAATCTGCCTTGAACAACGTGAGTTCTCATTCGAAAGGGCAAGAAGCGATGAGGAATGTGGCACTGAAAGAATTGCAGGAGAGGGGGCAAGAGATACAACAATTGAAAGAAGTCTCCAAAGATGCTACCCAGATTCATACTCAGTTGCGTGAGGAAGTCTACCTGAAGGAAGAATACACTCAACAGCTAAGTGAAGCACAGGTCACACTTTCTGAGGAGAGAGCAAAGTTTGAAACAAAAATGCACGAGATGCAGAGTAACCTAGAATAGACTGAGAAAAATTCTAGGATATAAAGAGATTATTAGAGAAAGAGCAGGATCACACAATGTAGCTTCAGGAGGTGTTAAGATCCTCACTTTGGAACATCAGGTGTCCCATGAGAAGGACAGATGAAAAAATCTCCAAAATGAGATAAGAGTGAAGGATGATGAAATCACGCGCTTATCTCATCTTCCTCCCCCTCTGGAAGTTCCTTAGGATCTATCACCGGTCGTGGAAAAATTATATGTTTCTCATTGGGAGAAGATTAAGAAGTATTGCCCTTTGCTATAGCCTGTGCTGAGGTTCTTGGGTGAGGTGCAATTTCTCTATATCGGAGTGGGTGCTCTTATTGACAACATTACACTTTTCATTGGTTCTAAGCTCCCCATGGCCCAGAGTTTGATTTAGTTGTCGTATGCTACTTCAGATGAGGAATTAAAAGCAAAAGGAGTTGCATATCACAAACAATTGATCAGGAAGGCCAACATTTTCATTAATTAACATAGGACAACCATGCAAGCGTCAACAACACTTGAGTCCTTGAGGATTTTAGTTCCAGTCTTCAAGTGGCATGTAGAGAAGTTTGTGTTCCTGAGTCTGCCTTTGCCTTTTACCACAGATGGGTCCATGCTAGGGATTGAGCAAGTTATGAATAAAATTGAGCAATTGTAGCAAGATTAGACTTTCCTACAACACCTTATCAATCCTATTTCAGTAGAGGAAGTCGAGCATATCTTGCACCCCTTGGCCCAACTCTTCGCGGTCTTGAAGATGGTCCATGTTGAACCAATGCGCTTTCCATTTAATGAAGTGATCTGTTTGGACCAGAATTGCTAGAATCTGGAAGCTCAGGTGTTACCCTTGGAAGATGATTGGTTTCCATTGCAGCAAGTCCTTGATCTCCTTTTCCTTGTTCAAGCATGAAGTCTAGTCCTTGTGCAACTTAGGGGAATGCACTAAAGTCTACAATGCAACTAAGAAATGCAAGATGGGTCCCAACTACATGACCATGTTAGGTACCCAAGTACAAATGCAAATGCAATCTCCCATAAATGGAGAAAGAGAGAAAAAACCAATGGGAAAAAATCCTCCCCCAAAAGAGAGATGATGAAAGCACACAATGCTCTCAATGATGAATGAGAAGAACAAAATTGTGTCCCCCCATAAGAGAGAAGAAGAGACCATGAAGCGCCCCCTCAATGTTGAATCTCCTGCAAAGATGGTCCAATGATGATGACCAAAATACCTCCCCATAAGGAAGAAAGAGAGCCAATGCTGCACCAATAATGTCAAAGTGTGACAAAACCAAGTACCAAGTCGATGATGATGAATCACTCACTGCAACAAAATGAAGATCAGACATGGAGACAACTTGCGTTGAGCATCATCTGGATACTCATAAATGGCAGAAATACTGGTACAATCCAAGTCACGGGAGCCATGCACAAATGTGTACAATCTAAGTCTCAACTGGAGCCATGCACCAAGTCTCACAAGATATTCCTAATCTATGTGTACAAGAAGATTATATCAAATAGTCAACAATGACAAGATACAAAGAGGTGTGGCACTTTATGATAGTGCGAGTACAACATTGCTCATGCAAGAGCATACAACATGATAGTGCAAATATAGAAACATGAAAATGATGCCGCCAAGAAGCCCTATAGAATACTACAGAAAAAGACGCCTCCGATTGGGATGTGGCCAAGAGATATAAATGAGCAAATCAACCCCCCCCCCCTTGACTACCGGTTGGAAGCACTGCAAGACAGGTGTGAAGTGACAAGAAAAAAAGGTGTTCCCAATTTGACTTATTAAATGATGTTTGTGTTTCTAAAAGATTTGAAAAACCCATTAAAAACAATTATTATGCCCATAAAAATACTTTATTAAAAAATAAAGAAGAAAATAAAAAAAGGCGATAAGTCATTTAAAAAAAAAAAATTGAAAAAAAACTTTAATAAAAATTTATTAAAGATAAAAAAAACTTAATTTTTTTGTTATTAAAAATACTTATTTAACTAAATAAGAAAAAGTGAATTTTTTTGGATTTATTAAAATTTTTTTAAAAAAAATTAAAAAAAATAATGTAACCCCCCCCATACGGGAAGGGGCCCACAAACAACTGCGGGACCACCGCAGGTACACTGCGGGGCCGCAGTGCCTGCGGTTACTCGTAGTGACTACAGGGCCGCAGGTACACTGCGGTTACCCGAAGTGACTGCGGGCTGCAGTACTGTGTTGACCGCAGGCTGCATCACCCGCAGTACTACGGTGACCCCCACCCCCATGAAATTTTTTTTTTTTTTTTTTTTTTAATTTTAAAACAACAAAAAAAAAATGCCCCCCCAACCTTTTAACAAGTTTTTTTATTTTTTTGAAATTTCTGAAAAATAAAAAATGGAAAAAAATAAAATAAAAAATTTCAGACATGTACCTGCAAGTTCGTACGACGGGCTAGGAGGGGAGATTTTTTCAAGTCGGGGTAATGGAGGTCGATTTCGACGAATTGACGGTTGATTTTGAGGTTTTTGGGCCTTCTGAGAACAATGGCGATGATAGATTTGGCCAAAAATGCTCCAAAATTGCAAATTGGTGTCGGGACAAGTCACCACCCTCCACCTTCAAATGGCTCTAGATTTGGCCTCAGATGTTGGATTTGGATGAAATAAAAGGTGATTCCTAATTTCTCGAACCTCCTTAATCTATTGGTGACCTCAATTTTTACCCAACAAGCTTTAATAAACACCTGCAATAGAAAGCTCCAAAATGCAAACCCCAAATTTCTCTCAATTGGCAAACCAATGGCACTGTAATGGCTTTGATACCATGTGAGACATGGACTAGCTCTGATACCATGTGAGATTTTGCCAAGATCAAGAGGCAATGGAAAGAAAAAATAAGAGAGAACAAAATAGATGATAGGAATAATTTGTATTCTATCAAGATGCAAAATATGATCAACTGGATTATTACAAGATATAGATTGATTGCCCGTACAAACAATGTAGATGAGCTTGTTTATATAGGCAAGGCTTATGGATATGTGAGCACACAAACATGACATAGGGCTCAATAAGAAACAAGGGTAGGTAGGAGAAACAATATAATATTCCACATGAGGTGGAATGTAACAACAAGATAAGATCAACACCATAAAAGGTGGAAATTATTCTACACACACTATCCCAATGTTGGCATAAACACCCAAGTGTCTCATACCCAAACTACTATGAAATGCATTTCCTAATTAAACTTAAGTATAGTGTAATAATATCCAAGATGAATAATTATTTACACCAACAATATTATTCACTCCATTATTCATCTTACATTTTCATTGATTCAACATATGACTAAATTTATTTCAAGTAAAGCATCTACCATTGAATTTATGAGCATTAGGCTGTCTTACCAGAGAATTTTTGCTCTTCTTGGAAGTAGGTTTTGCATTGCTTTGTCCAGATCCGGAGGATTCTCCCTTCTCAAATCCAAGTCCTTGCATGTCCTTTCCATGTCTCTGACTTTCTAGCATCTTGTCAAGCCTTGTTGAGCTAGCATTGAATTTGTATTTGTATTCATTTGTAGTAGCAAGTTCATCTCTTAGGGAAACAATCTGTCTTTCAAGTTCTTGACCATTATTCCTTGATTGTGTCAACTCAAGCTTCAACTAATCATTCTCATAGGTAATCCTGAAGCATTCATCTGCTTTGTCCTTCAATGATTGAGTTAAGATTTCTTCATTATTCCTTAGTTAGCTTCATCACAATGGATTGCATCTCATTCTTCAATACAACATTCTCTCTCTCAAGATTGTCCACTTTGTCTTGATTCTCCATGCATTGATCTACTTTCTCCTTTAGCTTGTCTATTGAAGTGTTCACTCGATCTTTCAAGTCATTAATGAAGTGTTCAGCTGCATTCAGGTTTCTCTTCAAGGTACTTATCTCATTTCTTATTGCATCAAGATCCTCAAGTGCCACACAAAGCTATCTCTAAAAACCGCAATCCATTGATTCAATCTCTTAGACCTTCCTCAAGCAATTAGGCTTCCTCAGAGGAACTAGGATCTGATACCAATTGTTGGAATCAAAGAACATTGAGAGGGGGGGTGAATAAGTTCTCTACCAAAATAATAAATTTTCTAACTTAACCTTAAATCACTAGAAGCATAAGCATGGAATTGAAATGCAAAAAATCAGAACAATCAACCACAAAATCATAACACCATGATTTTTATGTGGAAACCCAAATGGGAAAAACCATGGTGGGATTTGAACCCACAATATTATTCTACTATGGGAAGTAACAAAAGAATATTACATGAAGGGGAATGCACTAGCATTCAGGCACACTGCCTAGAGATTACATCTCAATTACAATAAGGGATACAACCCCTGAAGGCTCACTACCTTACAGATCATCTACAAAGATGAATTACAATGAATGAACTTCAAAATAGCATCTATTAATGCCCCTATGAGTTTTGGTTAAGTGCCAAACACTCTGACTGTATTTGCTCTGCAACTCTGCTTTGTTCTTTGTCTCAATCAGCTACCAGATCAAGAATGTGCATGTGAAACTATGCCAAAAGGGATTCTTGATCACTACAAGCTTATATTACTTCATACCACACCATAAAATGATCTTTTGCACCGGTCTTATATATTTTGAATCACAAAGTAGACAATTGTCAAGCCGACCTGTTAATGTAATGTGCAAAATTGAGTCAGGTTGATCAAATCACCAAAACCAAATGTGGATCACCAAAAAGGTGATAAAATGATGTCTCTATGTTGGCCCAATCATCCCATGCATGATTCATGACACCACAATCACCATAAATCTTTCAGACCAAAGCTGCTTTGTTCAACTTGAAATACCAGTCAACTAGTTACCGATTCACATCAACTTCCAGTTATCAAGATCTATAGCTACCAGATAGAATTCCATGCTGAGGTTCCATCAATGACAATCCTTTGTATACACCTAAAAAATGGTCTGAAGATAATTAATTAAATAATCAATTATTTAATTAATCCCCCTTCCTAATTTAATTGAATTCATTATGCAATTTGATTAAATTCTCCCTTTCATCTACTTATTAATAAATCTACGGATTTATTTAATAGGTTCTTTTCCATAGTCCCCTTTGATTAATTAATTTAAATTAATTAATCTTCCCCCCCACTTCAATCAATTCTTCTAATCCTCTAATTAATTAAAACAAATCAATTCATGAGTTGCTGAGAATTAATTAGTCTTTTCCTATTATTTGAATTTTTAAAATTCAAATTACCCACATGCCTCCTAACTTCTAACCACCTAACCTAATCATCCCTCTAACCTAACCCATTCCACCTAACCTTGGGTTTAACTAACCCTATCCTATCTTGCACATTCTAACCTCCTTATCCTAACCTCCTATGGTGTGGATATTTTCTTCTTGAGACACATGACACTTTGGCCACATGTCTCCTCTCTTGGACACTTGCCCTTTTATGAGAAAAGCTCCTTGACACTTGTCACCACAGAGATGACAAGTGTCTCTTCCTCCAACCTCTTCTCCAACCTCCTCCAATTTCACCCTTGATATCTTCAGACTCAATCTTGATCGTTGATTCCTGCCACCTCACCCCTAGCCTTGGAAATCCTATAAATATCCCCCATTTTGGAGCAATAAGGATCCCATCTCATTTCATCTTATGTATTGTTACTATAGGCATATCATTTAAGCATTGTTGTTTTAAGTAATTGCATCTTAGATCTAGTTTAATTTGATCATTTTCTAACATAATTGTTAAATCATGTAGCTTAATCAATCTCTTTTCTTGCTTAATTGCATCATCATCATAACTTAATCATGCATATCATTAGCTTAATTAGTCTCTTGGATCAATCTAGCATAATCAATCTCATCTTTTCATATCATTATCATTTCAAATCCTTCGTTTAGGTGTAGTCAAGTCACTAGGATTGCTTACTTAGATCTGAGAGCAAATCCATACTCGCATCTCTTAGGAGGCGATAGGTCGCTTTGTCATGGTTCATCTTTGTTTTCTTATTATTTTCTAACCATGCTTGTAATGATCTATTGAGTGTTTTGTGTTGCAGCTGCAGGTATCACACTTCACAGGCACAACATTTTGGTGCCCACTGTGGGGCTGAAAATCTCATTTTGGCCTCTCAAGCATCCTCAAATCTTCATTTCTGGCCGGGTCTGAATCAGAATCTCGTACGAGTTCCTTTTCAGCCTCGTACAAGATCCTTTGTGCACTGAAACGAGAATTCTTCCTTACTCATATGAGTTTTTAAGGATTCCAAATTGTCGTACGAGCTCCATTTTGCACTTGTACAATCCCAGAAGGATATTCATACGATCAGGTAAATAGTGTCGTACAAAATTTTGCTTCTGTGTTTTCAAAGAAATTTGCATTTTAGGGTTTTCATGCTTCAATTTGATTATTACTAATGGTAACCCTGGTCTGTTTGTGAGTTTTTTGGCAACCTAACTGGTTTTTGCAGGACGATTGTGGAAGATTATGCTTGTCAAAGCTTCCTTTCACCAAAACACATCATGACTACTAATGCATCTATTTTGTAGGTTGCCTAGGAGGACTCAACCAAACTTTATGTCTTCTTTAAACATTCTAGGCACACTTATTTTTGCTAAAGGAAATCGACAATCATGTATTATGTATTTTGATGATAGGTGAGTATGCTCTCACCTTTCTTAGGTGATCAGAAAGCTAGACTCATCCTTTACTTTCATTAGTGCATATCTTTAGCGGGCCTACCCTTCCAAGGAGCTAATAACTCTAAGCCATTAAGGCCGGTGAGAGGGGAACGACCCAAGTGGGAATGACTAACGCCAAGTACTCCAACTCACTATAAAATAAATGTGATTTGATGAAAATCAATTCAATGATAGTGCTTGGGAATAGATCTCCTCCGTACCTTCGAGTATATCAAACCTTGGTTTTCAAGGCTGGGAGACCTCTTAATTGAGTTTATACCCTGATGCGCCGAACGAATCCCTTACTTGTTCTGGTTAAATTAGAAGCTACATGATTCACCTCTAAAAGGGTGATAATATTTGTGCAAGAGAGATAGTAACTCTCCCAAGACACTTTCTATATAGTGCCCCCATTAGCATTTGGAGTCGGATAATATGACATTGAGAATCCATTGCGTGAGACTCATCGATTGTATTCTGATTAGCTATTGGGTGTGTACCTAAGTTTGCAAGCAAAGGTTTTCTCTCTTAGCCAACTTCCTTAGGTAGCGTAATGTGTTTGAGGTCACTTATCATATCATGTGTTTGCTATGTCATCATCCCTGAAACAAGAAAATCAAACATCTAAAACTGGAAAACAGAAGCAAAACATCAAACTTCAATGATAAAAAATCTATCCAAACAACATTTTTTTACCTCTGTTCTGTCTTGAGTTGTATGAGCTTGTGTTTTGTTGTACGAGCCTTCTTGTTTGTCATATGGTTTAAAAAGTTTATCGTACGAGGCCTCTGGTTTATCATTTTGCTGAATGGGAATTGTCGTACGAGCTTGTGCTTTGTCATATGAGATTCTTGATTTGTTGTATGGGCCTGTATGTATTATCGTTTGAAGCTACTTAAACTGTCATACAAATTTATATCTCTGTTGGTCCAAAGTTGATTTCTTGCACATCTTTTTCAGGTCTGTCATATTTTCTTGGTCAATTTATAGTGATCATAAACACCTATTTATCTATCATTTTATCCTTGGATTGTCTTATTGGTTTACTTGGTCAAGTTATCATCTGTCAAATCAGACTATAGAAATAGACACCTCAAGATTTTCAAGTATTTACATTCAACAAGTTCAAGATCTAAACACCTCAAAGTGCATCATCACCCTCTCTAATAAACTGATCACTCAAAACATAGTTTCTCATTAGGATCTATCATCTTTTATCATGAAACTACAACATTTGGTCAGGACAACCTTATTCCACATCGTAGGATATATCATTCCTATTGGACTTGGTTTTTATCAAAATCATCATCATTGCACTCCAAAACTGAAGATCGAAAAACTTACAAAATTTTAAACACTCGAACCATCTTTTTGTGTCATATCGCTTTATCACATTTACATTGATAGTTGATAATTTATCAAAACAACTTTTAGACAATTGAATCCTAGCACAATATCTAACACACGTGTATGCTTGTTTTAACAAGGGATCAAAGATGAAAGATCGTCGAGACAGAAATTGAAACATTGGAAATAATTGAAGATTATAGAACCATGGAAAACGAAGATGAAATACAAGCTGAAGAAGAAATAATAGAACAACATGTCAGAGACATCAAAAAAGATCCTCAATTCGATAAATTTATGCAGAAATTATTGGAGGGAGAAAAACAAAAATATTTCCTAATGTTAGCAAACTTTGGTGCTACACTCCCCCAAGATTTTGATGTGAACAAATTGACACAAAAGAGAAGTGACCCTTCCCCTAATAATGAACAATATGAGGATATTTTTGGTCTCAAAATGAATGACACGTCAATCCCTAGTAACACCAAAACCAATGAGGAAACTTACATGCCCAAAAGAGATGAAGTAGAAATTCTAAATAAAGTTCAATCCAATGAAGATACAAGAAGGGTAGAGATGATACAAGAAGAGATCTAGATCCTCCTAGAATGCAAAATCATGGTTATGCAATAACAAATCATGTTGATAATCCTATCACAACTCTCACGCAACAAATACAAACACTGCAAACACAAATTCAAGATATGCAAAGAGGAAATGTTAGAAGATACTCACTTCAAGAAATTTGTCCTTATCCATTCGACAAAAATCTAAACATGATACCATTTCCTATAGGTTGTGAAACTCCTAGATATGAAAAATATGATGGAAGCACTGACCCTCAAGATCATATACGATAATTTTGCACAATGAGTATGGAGTTTGCACATGAGGATACATACTTAATTAGATTATTTCTGAAAAGCTTAACTGGACTAGCTATGGAATGGATCTCCAAACTTCCCCCTGGAATCAGATCATTCTCAGAATTGGTTGATAAGTTTGTTTCACAATACTCTTACAACATACAACATGAAGTAACAATGCTAGACCTATGTAATACCAAACAAAAGAGTGGAGAACCTTTCATGACATTTTTACAACAATGGAGACGGTTAGCTTCACGATATCCTCGTATAGTGCTAGAGTATGAAAAAATGGACATATTCACCGACAACCTAAATGATCAAATGAGTTATTATCTAAAAATGCATGGAAATCAAAGTTTCAGAAAGATGATTGATAATGGAATCAGAATGGAGGAAGCCATGATAAAGAAAGGTGAGTTGAAAATATACAAAGATGAAGTTCATCCTCCTAACAACACTAACAACAACCACAATGATAAGCCAAAGTTTTGGAATAGAAATCATAATGTCATCAATGATGGAATAGTGGATAACAATAATGTGAAACCAAAACAACTGGTTTTTAATTTATCCCACCACTCAGCAGCAACTCAACAAAACAATCATCACCAAAAAACAATTATCAAAAATTTCTTTCAAAGACAATTTACAAACATTGGCGAACCCCTTGGATCCACACTAAAGACACTTATCGCAAACAAATTGATTACTTTGCCAGAAGAAAGGAACTATGAACCTCAAGTAAAACCACCTTGGTGGAATGATAACCATTATTGCAATTTCCATTGAAACAAGGGACATCACATAGATAATTGTCAGCGGTTGAAACATGTCATCCAAGATTTGATTGATAACAGAGTAATAACTATGGATGGATATACAACAAACAAATCTCGTATAGCTTTTAAAACTCTGCTTCCAAACTATGAGAAGGATGAATCATCAACAACAAATAATGGTAAGGGTAAAGTGAAGGTAAACTATGCTCACACATACGATAATGTGGTAAATGTGATTGTAGTTAAAGAAAAGAAAAATCAAGAACCTTCTCATGCTATCACAAGAAGCAAAGCTAAAGTTGTTTTTCTGGGTCCTACAACAAACACGTCATCCACTACAAAACAATATAATCTAGTGGAACAATTGCAGAAAATGCCTACCCAAATATCCATCTTAGAAATTTAAAAGCTTTCACCTGCACACAAAGAAATTCTTGAATGAGCATTAGTAGATACAACAATGTCTAAAAATTTGGATATAGATCAATTCCAAACCATGGTGGGACACCTCACAATCCCTCACTGCTTATCATTCACCAAAGAAGAAGACATGTCCTTACAACATCCCCATAATGCTCCCTTCCATATCAAAGTGTCTAAAGATTTGGATATAGATCAATTTCAAACCATGGTGGGACACCTCACGGTCCCTCACTACTTATCATTCACCAAAGAAGAAGACATGTCCTTACAACATCCCCATAATGCTCCCTTGCATATCAAAGTCATCATTCATAAGACATGAGTTAAATGTGTCCTAATAGATGGAGGAGATGGCTTAAACATTTTCTCTTTGAGTCTAGTCAATGCTCTAGGTTATTTAGAAGATGTAGTTGATCCCCCAAAAAAGATTACCATTAAAGTCTATGATGAAGAAGAACATTTCTCTAAAGGAATTGTGATGTTACCCATCAGAGTGGGACCTTTATAGAAAGAAACAACATGCCAAGTTCTAGACTTGGACTTATCATACAACATACTCTTGGGAAGACCTTGGATACATGACATACAAGCTGTTCCATCAACATATCATCAGTGCTTAAAGTTTGCCTACAATGGGCAGGAAATCATGATCTTAGCAGATTCAAATCTATTTCAGTATTGTAGTAATCTTAAATCATCTCAAGAAGTCATTGTTCCTCATAATAGAGAGACATCATCTTCAAAAACACAATCTAAAGAAAAATCATTTGCCTCAATTTTGTCAAGTATGGAAAAACAAACACAGTTAAGAGATCAAGGGAATGGAGAATATTCAATATCACAATTACCCCTTTCTCCTAAATCCTTTGGAAAACCATCAAACTTTAAACAACAACCAATTGTGAAACATCTTCCGATATTTGATGGAGAATTTGTTAGTGCTGGAACCTTATTAGAGGAAACAAAAGACAAAGATGTACTACAGTGGCTATACAAGGAGGAAGAAGTTCAACAAAAGATTAACAATGTCCGCATACCTACAAAAAAGTATGGAAAAGTGTTGAAATGTGGCGACTGATCAACAAAGTATTGTACACTCAACATGTATCCTTGCTGGGGTCTAGGGTTGGGCCGAGCCTCGGGCAGGGGTTTGGGGGCAGCAGCCCCCAAAGTGGGTGAAGCCTGCAATGGGGGCTCAGGGGTGGTAGCCCCCAAGAAATTTTTTTTTGCCATTTTTTTGTTGATGAAAATCGACATTGTAATAAAACCCTAAAAAGGCCGACTTTGTTTGTTGCCCTAAAAATGCATGTTATAAGCGGTTGGGATGCTTAAGGCATTGTAATGTTGATGTACTATTTTTGTTGGATAATAAGAAAGATTGGACGGCTGTGTATGGTGGACGTAACCCATTCTGGGTGAACCACATTAAATCTCTGTGTTATTTGTGTCCTATTTTATTCCTTTATTTTTTGTATTTAAATCTGCATATAATTGTTAGTTCATATTTGCTTCAGATCTGCTTGAAACCCTAACAATTGGTATCAGAGCGAGGTTTTCTGTAAATTGGTAGGACTTTCAGATTTGAGTGGGAGCAATGGATGATTCCAAATTCAAGGTCAAAAAGTTTAACAGCCAAAATTATCAGTTGTGGAAAATGTAGATGGAGGATTACCTGTATCAAAAGGATTTGTGGCGGCCATTAGAAGGAAAGGCAAAGAAAGCGACCACAATGTCAGATGAAGAATGGGACATTTTAGATAGAAAGACACTGGGATCCATTCGATTGTGCCTTGCACCATCTGTAGCTTTCAATATAACAGAAGCAAAAATGGCTGTAGATTTGATGGCGACATTGGCTAAGCTGTACGAGAAACCTCGACTTCGAATAAGGTATTTCTTATGAAGCATTTGTTTAATTTGAAAATGAGTGAGGGAGGATCTGTAGCAGAGCACTTAAATGAATTTAATACAATTACCAATCATTTGTCTTCAGTAAAAATTACTTTTGCAGAAGAGGTTAGGGCTCTCTTGATTTTATGTTCTTTGCTAGAAAGCTGGAATAGCTTGGTTATGGCTATAAGTAACTCTATCTCTGGAAAAAATACTTTGATATTTGATGATATTGTTGGTGTTATCCTAAGTGAGGAAATGCGAAGGAAAAGCATAGGTGAGACTCCAACATCATCAAGTAGTGTTTTGAATGTGGAGAACAGAGGAAGATCAAAAGAAACAGGAAAAGGCCCTTGGAATGAGAAGTCATGAGGGAAGTCAAAGAAAGGACGCTCTCAATCTAGAGGAAAGAAAGATTGCTGGTACTACAGAAAGCCTGGTCATCTAAAGAAAGACTGTTGGTCTTAGAAAAACAATGGAGACAAAAATGAAAATGACAGTAAGGAAGCTAATATTGCAAGTAATACTTTACAAGATGCTTTAATCTTATGTTTGGATAATGTTAATGATTCCTGGGTAATAGATTCTGGGGCTTCATTTCATGCTACACCCCATAGAAAATATTTTCTAGATTACGTTCAAGGTGATTTTGGATAGGTATATTTGGGCGATGATGAGCCCTGTCAAATTGTTGGAAGAGGAAAGATAAAGATCAAGTTGTAGAATGGTAATGACTGGTTTCTGCCGGAGGTAAAACATGTTCCTAACTTAAGAAGAAATTTAATTTCTGTAGGGCAACTAGGTAGTGAAGGTTGCATAGTTACCTTCTCAGATAGTATCTGGAAGGTCAGTAAAGCATCATTAGTAGTAGCTAAAGGTGCGAAGGTAGGCACATTATATCTGTGTATTGGTAACACTTACTCTACCTTAGCTACTACAGATAAAGTTACTACAGGGACAATAACAATAGATGTTGCAAGAATAGATTCGGTAATGTGGCACCATAGGCTTGGGCACATGAGTGAGAAAGGGATGAAAATCCTTCACTCCAAAAATCTATCGCTAGGACTAAAGAAGATTGATTTAGAGTTTTGTGAAAACTGTGTTTATGGCAAACAAAAAAGAGTTAGATTTCTCAAGGTTGGGAAAGAGAAGAAGAGTGAGAAGTTATAGCTTGTGCATTCAGATGTATGGGGACCGGCTCAGGTATCATCTCTTGGTGGCTCTTGTTATTATGTTATTTTTATTGATGACTCAACCAGAAAAACATGGGTATATTTCCTAAAACAAAAATCAGATGTTTTTGAAACTTTTAAGAAATGGAAAGCTTTGGTTGAGAATGAGACAGGAAAAAGGTTGAAGTGTCTCAGATCGAATAATGGAGGTGAGTATTGTAGCAAGGAATTTGAAGATTACTGTTCCTTAAATAGGACTAGAAAGAATAAGACAGTTCCAGGAACTCCATAGGAAAATGGTGTGTCAGAGAGAATGAATAGGACTATCATGGAATGTGCAAGGAGCATGAGATTGCATGCTGGATTGCCCTTACATTTTTGGGTAGATGCCATACATACTATTGTCTATTTGATAAATAGAGGACCTTCAACCCCTTTGGATGGTGGTATTCCAGAGGAGGCATGGACTGGTAAAAAGATAAATTATTCTTTTCTAAAAACCTTTGGTTGTGAAGCTTTTGTCCATGTTGATAAAGAAAATAGAACCAAGCTTGATGCTAAATCTCAGAAATGTACCTTTATTGGATATGGGATAGATGAATATGGCTATCGGTTATGGGATTTTGAAAATAAGAAAATAACTAGAAGTAGAGATATTATATTCAATGAGAAGGTTATGTATAAAGAACAGATGCAGGAAAAGGAGCATGAACAGGACAAGCAAGAATATGTGGTGTTGGATGAGATTCCTAAAAAAGAAATACCATAGGTACCTGATGCTCAACAACAACGCAATGTCCCACAAACTCCTGCATGTGTTAGACATTCTATGAGGTCAAGTAGACCCCCTGAAATATTTTCTCCTTCTTTGTATTCTATATTATTAATTGATTCTGGTGAACCATAAGATTATGAAGAAGCAATGCAGGTGGATGCCAAACAATAGTGGGAGCTAGGCATGAAAGAGGAGATGGACTCCTTGATGAAAAATAAGACTTGGGACTTAGTCCCTTTACCTGTAGGAAAAAGAGCCTTGCCTAACAAATGGGTTTATTGGCTGAAGGAGGAGGAAGGAGATCAAAAAAGATATAAGGCCAGACTTGTGGTAAAAGGTTTTGCACAGATAAAGGGTATAGATTATGATGAAATATTTTCTCGAGTTGTAAAAATGACTTCAATTAGAACTGTACTTAGTCTTGTAGCTACATATGATTTACATCTTGAACAATTAGATGTGAAAACAACTTTTCTCCATGGAGATTTGGAGGAGGAAATTTACATGTTGCAACCACAGGGATATGAGGTCAAAGGTAAGGAGAACTTGGTGTGCAGGTTGAAGAAAAGTTTGTATGGCCTAAAGCAAGCACCTTGATAATGGTATTTAAAATTTGATAGCTTCATGGCTGAACACGGTTATCATAGATGTCATTCTGATCATTGTGTATATTTTAAGAGATTGGATAATGGCAGTTATATTACCCTGTTGTTTTATGTTGATGACATGCTTGTTGCTGGGTCTAACATGGAACACATAAATGATCTTAAACATAAATTAGCCAAGTCATTTTCTATGAAGGATTTGAGTGCAGCTAAGCAAATTCTGGGTATGAGGATTACATGGGACAGGAAAAATAGAACCTTGAATTTGTCCCAAAGTGAGTATATAAAGAAGGTGTTGAAAAGATTTAACATGTAGGATGAAAAAACAGTTAGTACACCTTTGGCTAGTCATTTCAAATTGACTAAGGAGATGTGCCCAAAGGCATAGGAAGAGGTAAAGAAAATGTCTAACATCCCATATTCATCAGCTGTTGGCAGTTTGATGTATGCAAAGGTATGCACAAGGCCAGATATTGCACATGCAGTGGGAGTTGTGAGCAGGTTTATGAGTAATCCGGGTATGGAACATTGGAATGCTATGAAATGGATCCTTCAGTATTTGAAAGGAACCACTATGAAGGCATTATGTTTCAAAGGATCTAATGCTACTCTGAGTGGATTTGTTGACTCTGATCTGGTAGGTGATATTGATTCATGGAGGAGCACTACAGGGTATGTTTTTACTATAGGGGTAACTGCAGTCAGTTGGATTTATAGGCTACAAAAGGTTGTTGCACTTTCAACCATTGAAGCTGAGTATGTTGCAGCTACAGAAGCTAGCAAGGAGATAATTTGGTTACAATGTTTTCTAGAGGAATTGGGTTAGACACAGGAGGATTGCCCATTGTATACTGATAGCTAGAGTGCCATTCATCTTGTGAAGAACTTTTCTTTTCATTCAAGGACAAAGCACATTCAGCTCAGGTACCACTTCATCTGGACTATTTTGGAGGAGGGTCAGTTACGGCTTGAGAAGATTCACACAAGTGAAAATCCTGCCGATATGTTCACGAAGGCAGTTCCACAGGAGAAGCTATTTTCTTCATCAGTTTATGTTGGTCTTCTTTATTGATAATTGTGGAATTTATACCAGTTGAGTCCTAGTGTTTTATCTAGCGGATGTTGCATGTACAGTGGTGTCATGTAGTATCAGTCTCCAAGTGGGAGATTGTTCGGTGTGGAGCCTGATCAGTCTGCAAGTGGGAGATTGTTAAAATGTGGCAACTGATTAGTAAAGTACTGTACACTCAGCACATATCTTTGCTGGGGTCTGGGGCCGAGCCGAGCCTCGGGCGGGGGTTTGGGGGTGGCAGCCCCTAAAGCGGGCGAAGCCCGCTATGGGGGTTTGGGGCCAGTAGCCCCCGAGAATTTTTTTTTTTCCATTTTTTGTTGATGAAAACTGACATTGTAATAAAACCCTAAAAAGGTCGACTTTGTTTATTTCCTAAAAATGCATGTTATAAGCGGTTGGGATTCTTAAGGCATTGTAATGTTGATGTACTATTTTTGCTAGATAATAAGAAAGATTGGATAGCTGTGTATGGTGGACGTAACCCATTCTGGGTGAACCACGTTAAATCTTTGTGTTATCTATGTCCTATTTTATTCTTTTATCTTTTGTATTTAAATCTGCATATAATTGTTAGTTCATATTTGCTTCAGATCTACTTGAAACCCTAACAAAAAAGATTTAACATTCTCAGAAAGATGGGTTACACTAAAATAGGTCCTATAGGGAAAAGAAAAGAAGGTATATCAGTGATGGACTTGCAAAGCACTAAGAGGGGGGGATGAATCAATAGATGAACTTAACAAAGCTTTTAAACACAATGCATGGAATCCATAAAGATATAACAACATCCACAAAAAGTAAAGCATCCACCATAACACAAGTGTTTATACGTGGAAAACCCAAATATGTAAAAACCACAGTGAGATGAGACTCACAAGTTAACTATCTGCAATAATAGATAACTGATCAATTAAGGTCTACAAAGTGCTCTGCTAGGAGCGAATCTTGTTAGAGATCCCAAAGCTTGATTAGAAGCTTATACCCTATTAATATTAGTACCCTCTTAGGAGTAACCTTGCTAGAGGATTTAAGAATCCAAACTTATGGATCACCTTGTTAGAGGATTTATACATTGAAGCTTGTTAGAGCTTACCCAGTTAAGGGATTTGATTCTATTGTAATGGTTAGAAAACAATAAGAATGATTTGATCTATTCTGAGTAGCATAATACTTGCTTGATCAGATCCTTCTAAGTACATTTAACATTTCTCTTCAACATAATCTTTATCTTAACACCTATATCTCTTCGAAAATATTTCACTCTTCCCGCATACCATCAGTTGTTAAAGTTTTACAAAGATGTTGATATATATAGACATTCAGATTTCATGTCGACTTAGGAAATCATAACACAATTTCCTAGGTGCAATGTATCTGGACAAGTGACCATAAGTCATCACAAAAATTACTGCCAAGTAGTCGATCCTGGTAACTCATCACAAAAATTACTGCCAAATAGTCAGTGCAGGTAACTCATCAAAAAAATCAACAAATATCGATCGGAACAATCAATACCGGTTTGAATAAAACATATGAACCATTGTCCTAGAGTCTTTGCTTGATCTCTATCTTGATCTTCATTTTGATATCAACTTAGTATAGCCATAGGTTGTCTCTTATGCACATACCGGTTGACACAAAGTACCAGTTAGAGATAAACCTCTAACATACCGGTTAACAATGTAAATAGTTAAAGTTACAACGATAGTCAATATAATCATATGTGTGTGTGAGAGTGTTTCATCAATGACAGCAAGTGATGAATACATAACAATCATCATCAAGCCAACATATTAGAACCTATCTAGCCTTACACTCAATAGGCTATAGACAAAATAGGCTTAGGGTATGGACAAATTACTTTACCAGAAGACACATCTTTTAGACAACAACAAGAAGAATGTGAAAAAAGACAAGAACAACTAGCAATTGAAAGAGAAGAAACATCAGCTAAGAAACAAACACAAGCAAACATGAAATGGGAAAAGAAGCAAGCTTCGAATCAACAAGAAAAACAAACTGAAAGCACCTCTCAAGAAGCCTTAAATCTCAATCAAAACAAGCATGAACCTAGTACTAATCAAGGAGAGCTCATAGAAAGGTTGACATAACTCAATCTCAATCCTGAAGCGGTTGAATATGAAAGAAAAAAAGATATAGCAACAAAACCCGAAGAAACAAATCAAACACTATATGAACAAATATGTAGATTGTAGGCTGCAAGTGATACATATTCTAATGAATGGGAATGGGATTCCTATCACTCTGAAGAATCAGCTAAAGAAAATTGCTTTGAAGAAGATGTAGGAGTCGATGTAGTTCATGTTGGCATTATGTGAACTGGTATGAGGACATAATGATATTCTATGTTGTCATTGATGTCAATATGTGATATAAAGAGAGAACCGACATATGTGAGAACCGGTATATATGCCAAAGTAAAGTGGTATATTTGTTCAAGGTGAACCGACATGTAGTCATGGGAATTGGCACATGGAAGCATTGTATGACTACCGATTGGTAAGTAGTTTCCACTTCAGGATTTCTGGTTGGAGTACCTCAAGCCTGTGTGACTCAATCGGTGATCTTTATGTGATGAAGTTAGCATGATAACGAAGAACAGATAGTGTTGCCACGTAAGCCTTGTGCACGTGAAGGATCTTTCATAAAGAAGAGTGATCTTATCTACCTCAGGAATGTGCAAAGTTTGTAAACGATGATAACGTGTGATGGGTTATCAGCTGGCATGAAATTGGTGGAAAACAAACGATGGAGAATGTCTTGAGATTGGATCAAGAGTGTTTCTCTCAATATAATATGATCAACGGTCAGGATTGAACCATTTGAATTCCTTAACCTAACAAGTCTAGGGTTTAGGGTTTATGCTACCGACCTGTTTGTTGTCCTATAAGGTCGATGTTGTGATTCTTTTAGAGGTTGTTGGCAAACGTTGTGTGTGTGTATCTAAGAGAAGAGATACGTGATTCTTGCCAGACCAGAGGAGAGAAGTCATATCTGCAGAGTGTAAGTGCAGAAGGTGAAGAGGAGCTTAAGTGGATCTACATTGGCATTGAGTGCTATTATCAAGTCATTGATATACCTGTTGATCTTTAACCACCTCAACAGTTGTGAAATCCCCTAACAGGGTAGCCTTAACTGGCTTGATGAAAATCCTTTAACAGGGTAACTCAAAGCTACTGAGTCATTGATATCCTTTAGCTATTGAGTTCTTGAAATCCTCTAACAAGGTACCCTTAACACGGTTTAACCCTTAACTGGGTATTGTAGCCATCCCTTAACCGAGTGATCCCTAATAGGATCGGTTCCTAACAGAAACTATTGTATCTATCTTTAACCAGACAAGGCTTCTAATAAAGTGGACTTCTAAAGAGTTCAAAAATAGCTTGTGGGTATTCATCCCCACTGTGGTTTTTCCCAGTTGGGTTTCCATGTGAAAAATGTGTGTGTCATGTGTGATGCTTTCTTCATGTGATGTTATGATTTTTTTCTAATTAAGTGGTGATACATGTTGATCTTGCTGTAATATGTACATCTTTGATGGTAGATTGCCTGTTCATGCATTAGGGTGAAATGGGAATGAAGAGTTAGATTATATGAGAAGATAAGTGTCAACTAGTCTTTGCTTGTCTCAGTTATACTGGGTTTTGCTGGTTGAACTTTGTTGAAGGACCGGTGCTGCTATTTTTCTGTCAGTGCATAAGTGTTAGTTGCCAAACCGGTTTAAGGTTGTGTTTTTTCCTGTACTGATTCACCCCCCACCCCTCTCAATACCAGTTTGGTACTATTTGTTCATCATTAAGTTATCAATTAGTATCAGAGCATCCTCCAGGTCTTCTGTGTTGTAAGCTTAACCGCTTGAGGGAAAGATCCTTTTGTAATGATGAAGAGGGAAAATTTCAGTATATGGAAAGACATAATGAAGATATACATCAAAAGCATGGGTGCTCATCACTAGAGCTATGTTGAGAATCCCTATGTTGCCCTTATCGGTACTCTCACCGTTGATCAAAAGAGAGAGATACAAGAGAATGGGCAAGTCATGGAAGCCCTAATCAGTAGTTTATCTGATATTGAGTTCATTGATGTCCAAGATAAGGTAAATCCCAAAGAGGTATGAGATGCTCTTGAAAATACCAATGGAGGTGAAGAGCATGTAAAACAAGCTAAGGAAGAAAGCTTTAGAGGAAACTTTGAAGACATGCGAATGGTTAAAGGTGAAACCATTCAATAGTATGGTATTAGAATCAAAACTGTTATTAGAGATATCAAGAGTGCAGGTGGTAAAATGGAAGATTCCACTGTGGTAAGAAAAGTCCTGAGATCCCTATTGTTGGTCTATGCAATAAGGGTTACTGCTATTCAGGAGCTGAGATCAATAGACAAGACTAAGGTATCCTTGGACTCCATCATAGAAAAGTTGATAGCCTATGAGCTAAATAGTTTTGATGGCAGTGTTCAAAAGACTGAATCAACTTTTAGAGCTTCTACTGTACCGTCTAGGAAAGGAAAAGAAGCAAGCACTAGTGGTGAACCAAGATGGAGTAGAGTAATGGATGATGAGGAGTTTTTGATGGAATTTGAAGCTCTTCTTGCTAGGAAACTTCCAAAAGGAACCGGTAAATATAGAGGTAAGCTCCCTTTGAAATGTTTTTCATGTAACTGGATATGACATATTGCTATGAACTGTCCTAATAGTGACAACAAGGATAAAACCAGAAAGATTTAGGAAATTCAAAGGAGGAAACCAGAGAAACTATTTTGTTGCAGTTGATGAAGGTGTCATAGATGAGGAATCATAAGATGAAGAGAATGAAGAAATTGTGTTTGTTTCTCTAAAGGAAGATGTGTCAGACAAGAAGGCTCTTGTCTCCCGCTTTGATACTTCCAATGAGTGGATTATTGACAGTGGTTGCTCTCACCATATGACTGGTGACCAGAGCAAGTTTCTATCCTTGGAAGAGTATGATGGTGGTGTGGTTCATTTTGGCAATGATGCACCATGTATGGTTAAAGGAAAAGGCTCCATCTCTCTGAATGGAAAGAGTAGTGCTGACAATGCGTATTGGGCTGATGGTCTCAGACACAACCTTCTGAGTGTTGCCCAGCTAAATGACAGTGGTCTCACTTTGGAATTCAAGAATGGAGTGTGCAGAATCAAAGGAAAGTATGGTGAAATTGTGGCTACCGGTATGCAGACCAAAGGTAACCTATTTCAGCTGAATGCAAATATAAGTACATGTCTTATGGCTAAATTTGATGATAGTTGGATATGGCATAGGAGACTCTGCCATGTAAACTTTGATAACATTGTGAAGGCTAGTAAGATCAAGGCAGTTAGAGGGTTGTTGGTGCTAAGTAAACCAGATAATACCTTATGTAGAGAGTATCAATTGGGGAAAATGTCTTCCTCAACCTTTAAAGGTAAATATTTTACTGCTGACAACTTGCTTGATCTTGTGCATATTGATTTGTGTGGTCCTATGAAAACTAGAAGTGTGCAGGGTGATAGGTACTTCATGATTCTCACTGATGACTGCTCAAGAATGATGTGGGTCACATTCTTGAAGGACAAGTCTAAAGCCTTTGTGAAGTTCAAAGCTTTCAGAGCATTAGTGGAGAAGGAAAGTGGTAAAAGGATCAAGTGCCTCAGAACTGATCAAGGAGGGGAATTCACTTCCGATGAATTCAACAAGTATTGTGAAGAATTTGGCATCAAGAGGCAACTGTCTGCCCCCTAGACTCCACAACAGAATGGCCTAGTAGAGAGGAATAACTGGACTATGGTTGAAGTAGCTAGAACCATGTTGATTCAAGGAAAGATAGCTCACACCTTTTGGAGAGAAACGGTAAGCACTGCAATCTACACAATGAATCAGGTACTCATCAAGAAAGGTAAGGATAAAACTCCTTATGAGTATTGGACCGGTAAGACACCCATGGTTAGCTACTTTAGGGTATTTGGTAGCAAATGTTACATCAAGAGGAGTGAACATCAGGGCAAGTTTGAAGCTAAATGTGATGAGGGAATATTCTTAGGATATTCCACCAAGAGTAAAGCTCTCAAGTGGTTCAACAATAGGACTTAGAGAATTATGGAAAGTATCAATGTGAGAGTTGATGAAACCTCTGAGAAACCGGAGAAAACTAGTAGTGAGCAAGCTGTAAATGAACCTGTTGCAACCTTCTGGGAACCAGTTGTCAGTCAACCAAGTACCAATAACAGTGTTCCTGAACCGGTGAATGTTGATATTGATGAAGATGAGGATGAAGAGGAAAAGCAAGAAGAACCAATCAAGACTATTTCTTGGTATGTCAAGCTGAATCATGATCCTAAGCAGATCATAGGAGATAAGGATGTAGGAATCCTTACAAGATGAAAGATAAGAGAAAACTCATGTATGATCTCTGAATTTGAGCCTAAATCATTCAAAGAGGCTCATAAAGATGAAGACTAGATCAAGGCAATGGAAGAGGAACTTGACCAGATAGAGAAAAATGGTACATGGTCCTTGCTACCTAGACCGGAGCATAAAAATGTCATTAGCACCAAATGGGTGTTTAGAAACAAGTTGAATGAAGATGGCATAGTGATTAGGAACAAAGCTAGATTGGTGTGCAAAGGATATGCTCAAGAAGAAGGAGAAGACCATGGAGAAACCTTTTCTCCTATAGCCAGATTGGAAGGAGTTCGTATGCTTCTTGCATATGTAGCTTTTAAAGGATTCAAGGTATATCAAATGGATGTAAAATCTGCATTCCTAAATGGTACACTTGAAGAGGGGGTGTATATAGAGCAACCAGATGGGTTTTCCCTATCTGAAGATAGTGATATAGTGTGCAGGCTACATAAAGCCTTATATGGTCTAAAGCAGACACCTAGGGCATGGTATGAATGTCTACATTCCCATCTTGTGAAGATTGGATTTGAGAGAACAACTGAAGATAGCAATATCTACTTGAAATCTGAAGGAGATTAGATCCTAATCTGTGAGGTTTTTGTTGATGACATTATCTTTGGTGGAGATGATAAGATGAGTCATGAGTTTGCTGATGAGATGAAGGAAGAGTTTGAGATGTCACTCATAGGGGAGATTAATTTCTTCATTGGACTACAGATCTAGCAGATGAAAGATGGAATCTTTATCACTCAGTCCAAATATGTTAAAGAGGTGTTGAAGACCTTTGGGGTGGAAGATAGAAAACCGGTTGGTACACCGATTGCAAATTATCAAAAGAGGATGATTTCGCATTGGTTGATGAGAAGGAATATCAATCAATGATTGGTAAGTTGCATTATGTAGTGCATAGTAGACCAGATATTGCACATGCAGTTGGCATTACTGCAAGGTTCCAGAAAAGTCCAAGAGAATACCACTTGGTTACAGTCAAGTGGATTCTTAGGTATCTAAAGGGAACAATTGACTATGGATTGTGGTACCTATACAACAATGATTTCAACCTGAAAGTATTCACAGATGCTGATTGGGTAGATAATGTGGATGATCAAAAAAGCACAGCCGATGGTGCATTGTTTCTCAGTGGTAGACTAGTCTCATGGATGAGTAAGAAGCAGAGCTGTATCTCTCAGTCTACAACAGAAGTGGAGTATGTTGCAGCTTTCATGAACTGCACTCAAACAATCTAGGTGAAGCATGTATTAGATGGCTTCAAAATCCCTGTATCTGAACCAATAAGTATATTCTATGATAACACAAGTGCTATCAATATTTCAAAGAATCTGGTTTTACATTCTAGAACCAAGCATTTTGAGCTTAAATATCATTTCTTGAGGGAAAAGGTTCATAATAAAGAGATTGCACTGGAATATGTTTCCAGTAAGGAGCAGTTAGCAGACATATTCACCAAGCCTCTCCCAAAGACTACATTTGTGTATTTAAGAGGTGAATTAGGGGTATTGCCCCTTCAAGAGGTAAATTAAAAGTATTTGTTCCACATTAGTCAGGTATTGCATAGTCATCTTTTTTGTTGATTGATGTGTTGAAGGATCCTACTCCTCAGGGGGAGCAACATAATGGAATAGGGATGTTTGTGCCTCCACTTTGGCATTATTGTCAAAGGGGGAGAAGAAGTGTAGTGGAGAAGATATTTGTAGAAATTGGGGAGAAGATGAGTTAGCAGAGAGATATATTTGTATATTTCCATCAATGCCAAAGGGGGAGATTGTTGGCATTATGTGAACCGGTATAAGGAAATAATGATATTGTATGTTGTCATTGATGTCAATATGTGATATGAAGAGAGAACCAACATATGTGAGAGCTGGTATATATGCCAAAGTAAAGCAGTATATTTGTTCAAGGTGAACCGACATGTAGTCATGGGAACTGACACATGGAAGCATTGTATGACTACCGGTTGGTAGGTAGTTTCCACTTCAGGATTTCCGGTTGGAGTACCTCAAGCTTGTGTGACTCAATCGGTGATCTTTATGTGATGAAGTTAGCATGATAATGAAGAACAGATAGTGTTGTCACGTAAGCCTTGTGTGCGTGAAGGATCTTGCATAAAGAAGAGTGTTCCTATCTACCTCAGGAATGTGCGAAGTTTGTAAATAGTGATAACGTGTGATAGGTTATCAGCCGCCATGAAATCGGTGGAAAATGAACAATGGAGAATGTCTTGAGATTGGATCAAAATTGTTGCATTCAATAAAGTATGATCAACGGTCAGGATTGAACCATTTGAATTCCTTAACCTAATAGGTCTAGGGTTTAGAGTTTATGCTGCCAACCTGTCTGTTGTCCTATAAGGTCAATGTTGTGATTCTTTCAGAGGTTGTTGGCAAAAGTTGTGTGTGTGTATCTAAGAGAAGAGATACGTGATTCTTGCCAGACCAGAGGAGAGAAGTCATATTTGCAGATTGTAAGTGCAGAAGGTGAAGAGGAGCTTAAGCGGATCTACATTGGCATTGAGTGCTATTATTAGGTCATTGATATACCTGTTGATCTTTAACCACTTCAATAGTTGTGAAATCCCCTAACAGGATAGCCTTAACCGGCTTGTTGAAAATCCTTTAACAGGGTAACTCAAAGCTACTGAGTCATTGATATCCTTTAGCTATTGAGTTCTTGAAATCCTCTAACAAGGTACCCTTAACAAGGTTTAACCCTTAACCGGGTATTGTAGCCATCCCTTAACCAGGTGATCCCTAACAGGATTAGTTCTTAACAGAACCTATTGTATGTGTCTTTAACCGGACAAGGCTTCTAATAGAGTGGACTTCTAAAGAGTTTAAAAACAGCTTGTGGGTATTCATCCCCACCGTGGTTTTTCCCAGTTGGGTTTCCATGTGAAAAATGTGTGTGTCATGTGTGATGCTTTCTTCATGTGATGTTATGATTGTTTTCTGATTAAGTGGTGATGCATGTTGATCTTGCTGTAATATGTACATCTTTGATGGTAGATTTCCTATTCATGCATTAGGGTGAAATGGGAATGAAGAGTTAGATTATATGAGAAGATAAGTGTCAATCGGTCTTTGCTTGTCTCAGTTATACTGGGTTTTGCCGGTTGAACTCTGTTGAAGGACCAGTGCTACTGTTTGTCTGTCAGTGCATAAGTGTTAGTTGACAAACCGATTTAAGGTTGTCTTTTTTCCTATACTGATTCACCCCCCCCTCTCAGTACCAGTTTGGTACTATTCATTCATCATTAAGTTATCAGTTCACACGTATGCAGAGCAAATGTTAGGAACTCGTTCACTTGAATTAGAATCACATTCGGCTACTTGGACTTAATCGAGGATGATCAATAGATTCTTATGCAAGGTCATTCTAATGAGAGTACCATTCTAGACATCGACATACGTATTGAAAAATTTGATACGTCCATCATGATCCTTGATAGTCTTGAAACATCTCAACCTGTGGACTCCCTACCTCTAATCCATCCTGAACTTATTGATATGGGAAAATGAAGGACATACTGCCATTGATACCTTTCCGAATGACCACACCATATCTATATATCTTAATTCAATCAAACCCGCAACAACTCTCACTAGGAATTTCAGCAACGCATCTTCCATTCAAGTGGGTACCAAATCTCCTAGTCGCAAAAAGGAAAATAAAAAAAACAATATCAGGTCTAATGCTGAAAACCATTTCTTGGCAACATTAGATCAGGAAAAAGTAAAAAAGAAAGGATGCATCTAATGGTGAAAACTTCCTCAAGGCATCGAAAGATGGGAGATTTGACACTTTACCTGCACACTATCAAGAAAGGTCATCCATTTTGATCAAATCAATAGAGGCAGTTAACATTGGGACAACAGAGCAACCAAAGATCCTACATCCCAGATCTTCTTTGTTAGAAGAAGAAATGCAACAATATATGGAAGTCTTCAAACGATGGCAAATCAATTTCACTTGGTCATATGTAGACATGCCAGGGTTAGATCCAGAGATTATTATGCATCACTTAAATGTTAGTCCAAGAGCCAAACCAGTTAAACACAAATTAAAGAAAATGCATCTGTATATCGCTCTCCTAGTCAAAGCAGAATTAAAGAAGTTATTGGATATCAGATTCATCAAAATTGTAGCTTATCCTCAATGGGTATCCAACATCATTCCTATTTCAAAGCTAGATAAAAGCATCAGAATATGCACAGACTTCAGAGATCTTAATAACGCATGTCCAAAGGATGACTTTCCTTTGCCTAACATTGACATCATTGTAGATTTAACTGCTGGACACTCCATGTTTTCTCTAATGTATGGTTTCTCTAGATGCAATCAGATTAAAATAACACTTGGAGATCAAGAAAAGACAACTTTCACATGCCCATGGGGTACTTTCTGCTAGAACATCATGCCTTTTGGACTAAAGAATGCAGGTGCTACATACCAAAGAGCCATGACAACAATATTCCATGACATGATGCATACATTCATGGAAAACTATGTGGATGACATCTTGGCAAAATCATACAACAAAGAAGACCATATAGGAATACTAGAAAAGATCTTTGACAGGTTAGAACAGTATAAGCTACGACTCAATCCTAAGAAATGTGCCTTTGGTGTCACTTTAGGCAAGCTATTGGGATACATTGTTTCAGCTAGAGGTATCAAAGTAGATCCAGCTAAGGTCAAAGCAATCATGGAGATGGCATCTCCCAAGATATAAGTCAACTCAGATCACTCCAAGGAAGACTGTAGTCAATCAAAAGATTTGTTTTTTCAATTGGCAGATAAATGTCAACCATTTACTCATCTATTACACAAAAATGTTCATTTCAAGTGGGACAGTCAATGTGAGGATGCATTCAACATGATCAAGGCATATCTCATGCAACCACCTGTCTTAATGTCACCAATTCCAGAAAAGTCATTGTTACTCTATGTATCAACCACTGAAGTATCATTAGGGGTTCTACTTGCACAACAGGTTAATGAAGAAAAAGAATGAGCCATCTACTACATCAACATAACATTAGTAGGATACGAGACCAACTATTCACCAACATAAAAAACATGCTTGGGGGTAGTTTTTGCTTCTCAAAAATTAAGACACTATATACTATCTCATTCCATCAAGTTGATAGCTAAATTGATCCATTCAAGTATTTACTTAGCAAGGCAACATTAACAGGGCGATTAGAAAAATGGATCATGACCCTGAGTGAGTTTGATATTGAATATGTAGACAAAAAATCTATCAAGGGGCAAGTTATTGCAGACCAACTAGCAGAGGCATCGCTTCAAGATAATCATCCTTTGCAAATTGAATTTCTCGATGCTAATATCCTAATAGTCACCACAAAAACATGACAATTATACTTCGATGGTTCATATACATAGCATGGATCAGGAGCAGGTATTCTATTCATCACACCACAATGTCATACAATTCCAAAAGCATATAAATTAAGCTTTCCATGCAACAACAATTTAACAAAATATGAAGTTTTGGTTACAAGTATCAAAATGGCTATAGAATGGAACATTACACAACTTCAAGTTTTTGGAGACTCTTAGCTTGTCATCAATCAAATCAGTGATGATTATCAAACAAAGGACAAAAAGTTAATGCCTTATAAAAATATGGTTGATGATATCAAGAAATACCTTGTAGAAATAACTTTTCAACAGATTCCAAGGAATGACAACAAAGCAATAGATGCCATGGCTACACTTTCTTATCTCCTTCAGACATAGGAAAATTAGCAGCGTTATGAATTCCTAGTAGAAGAGTTGTTTTACCCTGCTCATAATTGTCCCGATTCCCAAACTATCTATCACCTTGTTGGGCATGATTCCTCCCACTATGGCCAAACTTACACATACTTGAAAGATAACACCGTACCTCCTGACTTATCAAAAAATCAAAAGAGAAACTTTATTCGCCAATCCTCCCATTATACTCTCATTGCAAATACCCTATTCAAACGAGGTCTAGATGGTACTCTCTAAAGATGTCTTGAACAAGAAGAATCTGAGAAGGCCTTTCATGAAGTCCATAACGATATTTGTGGCACTCATTCAAGTGGTCTTACCCTTTCATCATACACTTGGGCTATTATTGGCCATCTATGGAACGATATTCTTTTCAGATAGCTAGAACATGCAAACAATGTCAAATCCATGGGAATTTGAATCATGCACCAGCACAAGAACTTCATGCTTTGGCAACATCTTATCCTTTTTGCCAATGAGGTCTTGATCTATTAGGAAAGATAAATCCTTCTTCATCTAATGGTCACAAATTGATCCTTGTAGCTACAAAATATTTCACAAAATGGATTGAGGTAGTACCTCTCACAAATATCACAGGAAAACAAATTGCTGCATTTATCTTGAACTACATGATCTGTCGCTATGGAATACCCATGACCATTATCACTGATAATGGATGACTGTTCAAGAATCAGGATATACAAGAACTATGTGAGAAATTCAAGATCCAACATATATTTTCCACACCCTACTATCCACAAGGGAATGGGCAAGCAGAAGCATCAAACAAAACTATTCTGAAAATCCTGAAAAAGACAGTGAATGATGCTAGAAGAGATTGGCATATTCAATTGAACCCTGCTCTATGGGCCTACTATACTAGTATTCACACACCAAAAGGTGCCACACATTTCTCTCTTGTCTATGGATCAGAAGAAATATTTCCAATAGAAGTAGAGATACCTTCTCTACGAGTATCATTAAAAGGTCTTATCCTAGATGAGGAACAACAAATATCTAGATTGCAGGAGTTAGAATTGATCCATGAATGAAGATAAAATTCCTTTGATCATTTAAAGGTATATCAGAAAAGAATGTGCCAAAGTTATAATCACAGGGTCAAACCACGAGTCTTTCAAGTTGGAGAACTAGTACTAAAGGAAAATCCACCAACCAGGTAGATTGAGAAAAGAAAGGAAAGTTTGATCCAAATTGGTTAGGTCTGTTTGTGGTCACAATAGTATTTAGGTCAGGAACATATCAGCTATCAACACAGGATGAAGATCAGCTCGATGAACCCATCAATAGCATGCATTTGAAGAAATTTTATGTTTGAAAAAATAGAAAAATCAAAAACAGTGAAAAAGCATTAAAAAAGAAAAAAAAATCAAATATGAGAAAAAGTGCAATAAAAAATGGTGAAACCCTGACAAACATGTTCTATTTGTCCGCTATCTCTTCCATCTATTAGTTCAAGCATCCTTTCACTTGCATTCATTCAGCGTTGTTCATATCCATAATAAAGCCTTGTACATACACAGGCATCCTGGGTGGCTTCTTGCCATGGTTTGGATCATTGGGTATATCATAATGAATTTGTTTCTAGGCTTGGGGCAAAATATTGCACCTAGCTAGGGGCAATTTTTTTGATCATTTTGAGCTTAATCAAATAGGGAGAACAATAGTTAGGCAACCCTTATCAAGTGAAAACTGAGACACATCCAACATTGAACACGAGATCAAATTATCAACCATCAAGCTATCACAAAGTCACTCTAAGCACAGTACACACTTTTCAATGGATGATATCTTTTGGATAATGATTTTAACATGCTTTTTCAACTTTTCTATCTCAATTTTCGCTATCATGATTTTTGAGTAACTCCAGGATGCCTCTGACTAGAGGAACAAGGAAGAAACATGATATTTTTCTTGTTTGCTGTCTATAAATTAATCATTAATATGTGCAAATTTATCTCAGAACTTGATCATCGGAGTATCATCAAAGACATTTTCAATTTGTGTATTGAAATGGTTAATACTGTCTGTTTTACGCAAGAAACACCCAGGTCATCTTGGTTCAATTATATCTCAAAGCTTGTGCTAACTTGCCATATCAAAATCTAGGAAAGTCATGCTCAAGTCATTATGGTTTAATTATACCATTGATGTTTGCACTCACTTCCCACATTTTAAAAATCTCAATGATGACAAAATGCAATAACCCAGTGATTGGTCCAGTCGTAGCTTTGCATTTAGCTTGCATTTCATTCTTGCATGGGATCCCACATGCTCATTTTATCCAAGGTTAAATCTATCACAAAAATCATCAAGGTATCATCATAAGTGTATACACAATCAAACTGATGACTCATCTCTATCCAGATATTGTCGACTCAACAAAAATCTTATATTTCCCCCCTCATTAGAACCAACATCAACATATCTAAATTTTCCTACAACTTGATATCAACAAATTGTCAGTTCTTTATCCAATCAACCTTATCAATTCTATTAATTTATCGTATCTCATCTATTCTATCATGTCTTATACAGGATGTATCTTTCCAGAAACCAGACATTCTGATCATGTCTTATACAAGATATATCATTCTTGAAACCAGACGCTTTGATCATATTTGTCTTATATAGGAGGTGTCATTCCTGAAACCAGACTAAATCTTGATCTTATCAATCTAATCAATCAAGATTTATCAATAATCAAGAACCACATCACAATATTAGAGTCTTTACAATTTATAGACTTGATTAGAGTCTTTTACCCTATTAAAGGTTTCTCTTTCAACTTCACAATATTACAATAAAATCATTACAAATATCTGCAACTTTACATCTGAAATGTTATAGCAGATTCTATGTGCTCAGAATAGATTACCTTTCTTATAGCATACCTCGGTAACCCATATAGTAACTCGGTAAACCCTTCTGTTTACTCTGTTCTTTGACTATTCTCTGAAAACCTTCTCGGTGACCTCTGTGTCTTTGTAACAGTCTTCTTACACTCATACATACACCCTTAACTCATGCTCTATAAATAGATGTCTTAAGACGGTGATCTACTTCATTGCTTCGATCTTACAAACAAGATTCCTCGAATGAATAACTATACAAAATATTTCATTGGTTAGATTGATCTCAAAATCATACACAATCTTCTAGTGCAATTTCCAATGTGATAACGGTTAGATGTGCCTCGAACTTGTAACATGTTTTCATATGCA